>NC_084922.1:33918957-34246457 GCF_958298935.1 Phragmites australis
AGCTCCTGACTGTGGCCACACTGTCGCTTCCTATTGAAGCTACGCATCGTGCCGCACTCCTAGCTCACCTCTTCACACATACACAATTCTGATGCCATAGGTGGCCGATGATGACCCGGGATACATAAACAGTCCAAAAAACTCATGATAGACGGTTATCCCATTCTTTATTGCTTTTATTTCTAACGCTTACTTTGCTTGGTCTTTGTCGCTGTGACTATATCCTTGCAGACTTAGAGACGATCTCGATATGACGATTGCCAGCGCAGCTTAATTGGAGGTAGTCCGATGATGGGCATAATTAACCAGAGAGCTTCATGAAGCCCTGGGAACCAAGACGAAGCAATCGCCAGATCCTAAGAGATAGTCAGATGGCATGTGTGTTGTGGAGTTAAAATGTATAATGAGAGAAATTGTACTTTATGATTTCGACACGAATGAATAAAGTTTGCATGTTTCTAATTATTACATTATCTCATATTTAGTATACTCTTCATACTGGCATGCGCGCAGATATTACATTCAAAGTTATAAAAATACAAAACTCGACGCAAGTTTCCCTTGCACGAAACAAAATGGCATGCCCATTGGGATATGGTTCTACTCCCATCTTTGTTGCACTGCACTGGTCATCATGATGGTTTCTCAAGTCTCCAAGTGCTACTTGCAAAGAGGTCATCGAGAATGTACTAATCATGAGACGCTATTGTTACAGGTGGATTCGTCCCTACCCATGACTCGATTCCCACGACCCTACAGTTCAGAACGCTCCCACCTGTGGTCATCTTCGAGCACAAAGGCAAAGTCTACTCAAAGATGACAAAAGAGCTACCTGAAGCTCAGATGATGAAGAAGTCTCACAAGCGAGCTTTCATAGAAATAAAAGAAGAATGTCGTAATGCTATCGTTGAGGCCAACGCTATGCTAGAGGGGTCCACCCTCATTAAGAAGACAGAGGCCGAGATGGTAGTAGCTTTAGATGTAGTTCGTGAGAACTTGTGTCAAAGCGTTGTCCTCGCCCTTTAAGCCGAAAGATCACATGCATGCTAGAACTGCCGGTGGAAGATTGTCAAGGCCATGAGGCTTCGACAACAGATTGCCTCTCATCTCACCTCACTCACTACTCCAGAAGAGGAAGTGGCTTCAAGTGAAGCCATTCCCCGCACATGGGCTTAACATGCTCACGAGCTAGGCTCCCCGCACAGGAAGCCATAGTAGAAGAATTCCTATCTCAACGCCTTGAAAGGAGGCGCAGACTCTACAACCCCAATCTAGCTGCCTATCAGCACTTGGTGCCTTGTTGTCAGGTCGGTGTGATGTCCGATCCATCCTCATCCAATAACACAAAACAATTCGACGTGCTTCCAAGAGAAGTGTCGGCACCTCATCCTGATGAGATGCAAAGATAGTTACAACAACTTAGAGACCAAATGAACGATCTTGAGAGACAGCTTCGCAGTACTGATGCGCTAGAAACTCCATAGACTAGGGGCAATCCCCGTCCTACAATTCGTCATGAACAACAAGATCGTCATGCTAAGGTTCCTCAACAAAGAGGTCCTCTACCTACATCACGTCGGCCATGCCAAATGTGGCAACCCACTCATTGGGATCAAGAGCCGCATCGTCAAGACTATGCACATCCGAGAAGGCCCTTTGGGCGCAACTGGAGGCCCCCCTACGAGGTGGTTTCCTCCAGTCGTGAGGCCCAAAGGCACGAGGCTTCTACACGACCGGTGTGTTGCCCTGCTTCACCTATGAGATACTCAGCCCCGTATACTCTCAATGAGAATCAACAGAGGCATGAGTGAAGAAAGAGAAACCAGCAAGCTTGGTTATGAGAATTACAAGGCCTTGTGCTACGTCACGTGCAAGTTCGCATCCGGGCGGATGGCCAAATCCACCCAGAGGATGGGAGAGTTAGCATTCAGATAACCCCAAACCTCGAGGAGCATCCGAGGTACAATTTCCTCTTAGAACGCCTGGCTCCAAAGCCACGTCAAACACAAGACACTAACACTACCCCTGTTTCAACATGATCTGCCGTGCAACAGCAGGGGGTAGAGCCGCCTCAACCCTCTCTTATCATCATTACTAAAGAAAGCAACAAGCTAGCAATGGAGTATAAACTTGCGACTGTCCTAAGGAAACAACACCGCCATCTACTACCAAAGCACCTCAGCAGCCTGTAGAGCCAAGCTCGTACGCTTCGTCAAATTATGACACTGCGTCCGAGAGTTCAAAGAAGTATAATGATGGAGACATCATGATGTGCGGCACCATCGGGGTCTTGAGCCCCGAGGAATCAAACTCTGACTGGAAACCCCTTCCCTTCACACATGAGTTAGCATACTCCTCTGAGGAGGAAATTTTGCCAAATCCAAAGGCTACAGAAGGAGGTCATAGTTGCCCCTTGTTTTCCCGTATCTGGGAAATACAAATCACTTGAAGGGGGGCCTTCTTCGTATGACCACCCTGACACCTACAGAAGTATTTCCTCACGTTTACCGCAAGACCAAGATCGACTACACATGGTGGCTACGTGCCTTGGTCCCGACACACGTTTGAAGATGAGCGCTCTACACCGAATGGAGAGTAGCCCCGTCACATTCGAGGATGAGGGACAATATAGTCCCCTCTCTTGAAGCGCTCTCAGTCACCACACTACTCCCAGCTAGCATCTTCGGCTTTGTCCGGGGACGAAGGAGATCTAGAAGGCATAAACGTTGCGCCTGTGAACATGGCCAACAAGAATGCCTGTGAACATGGCCAACAAGAATGAAGGCATTCGTGAAGGACTACCCGCATGTGTAGGTACAACACCATCTACCGTGCCCTTAGTGGGTACAAGTAGTCAACACCAATAAGTACATCTACCACAGTCGAGCGCTCATGATGAGCACAATAGCGCCCTTGAAAGACAAGTAAGCAAGCTGTCCGCAAGAGTGGACCAGCTTTGCGTCATGATGCTACAATTTACACCAGGAGGTGCCCCGCCAGTTTCACTTAATGTACCACAAGTTACTCAAGTTGACCTGCAATTTGCTGAGACTGAAGCTGCATCTTAGTTACCCAATCCTCCTCCGATGGGGGCAGGGGGCGCGCCTAGCCATCAAATGGGCGCCACTCCTCCACATGTCATGGTCACACCGATGAATTCAGCCGCACATGCTGCATCAGCCGTGACACTAAGAGACTATCATAGCATCGCAGAAGATGTAGTCAACAAAAGAATGCATCAACTGGCGACCGAGCAGGTCCCAAGACCATTAGAGAGTGAGCTTGACAAGCCATATGACGCATGGCATGATCGAGTCACGTTCTCCATGGGTTGGCATCTGCTGAAGTTCCATTTGTTTGATGGAACCGGCGATGCCACCGAGCACCTTGTCTACTTCAAGTAGGTGTGTGGAGACACCGCGAACAACCCATAACTACTACTACATCAGTTCTCAACTTCCTTGACATGAGTTGCCTTCCACTGGTATAGCCGTCTATCTATGGGTTTGGTGCCCAGTTGGATCTCTATGAAGGAATTATTCAAATCTCATTTCATTACCATGAGGAAGGACATCTCGATTCTAGAGTTGTCTCAAATCAAACAAAGACGAGATGAGAAGATCAAATATTACATCATTTGCTTTAGAAACAATTATGTTCATCTCACGAGAGAGATGCATCCTGAAGACACCATGCAAATGTGCATCCATAGCATGCTACAACACTGGTTGGTCGGCGTATCAAGACGCAACCCCAAGACCTTCAGTTCACTTGGCGATGCCGCTGCGGCTACACATCATGGAGATGTCCAAAAATGTAGTCTCTGTTGACAACACTAGACGATTCGGGTCTTCAAGTAAGCCTTCCAGAAATGGTAATAAGGTGAAGGCACCTGTTGAGTCAAACTCTACGAGTACCGTTCCAGTCTTTGGCTCGAAAAGTGAGCGGCCAAGACCAGTTGTGCATCCTTATGTCTGGGAAATGTTGAATAAGCAATATATCTTCTGACGAGACCTCATCAAAAACCTCTTCAAACAGATGAACGAGCAAAGGTTCATGAACCTACCTACTCCGACAAGATCCGATCAGGTCGCTATGATTGATAACCCCTTGTACTGTCTGGACCATCAGTACGTAGGACACGTCATTGAAGATTGCATCGCTTTTAAAGAGTGGTTGCAAAGAGCGGTTGACGAGAAGAGGTTGGCTCTTAGGCCTGAAGCTATAAATCCAGACTACCATGATACTAATGTGGTAACTCTGAGACATGAAGGCTCATCATCTATTCACATAAACGAAGAAGAAGAATATTGGGTGTCTTTCGTCTAAGTAGAAGATCAGTTTTAGAGGCTCCGACTTATGCCCGTCACTCATCATATGAGGAGGCAACAATGGCAGCATATGTCGTAAAGGTGCCCTCCAAGAGCCCGATGATCGAGCTATCAAGCTAGTCCTTCTCCGGCATCGGTACAAATTGCATGGCATGATCCAAGTCAATGGCGTATGCCTCCCTGATTCATTCCCAAGTCAGAGGGCGATGAAGATTTCCCGTGAAAAATCACTATGTTGCGTACACTAGGTCAATTCGTTCCTAAGACCTGGGGATAGTCAATAACATCCAGCGATGAACATTCTCTCGATGCTACTCTGTCTTCCAAGGTGGCACCATGTAATGCCATTTCCACAAGTGAAGATGATGAAGACTCAAATCCGGGAGTGGCTATTACTCCCAAATAGTATGAGGCCCTAGAAGCAGAAGCTACATCTGCCGAAGAGGGAGAAATTGAAGAAGTTAGTATGAATTTGAGAAACGGGAAAGAACTTCCCAAGCCAGCGAAGCCTCGACAGCCTCGAGCTGACAAGACCAATGGGTTGCAACGCTCTAAGCTCCCTATTCAAGAAACTAAGTCTTCATCGTCAAAGTTGCAGGCTAAAGAAGACGACGATGTGGAATACAATGTTATTGCTTATTTGAAGTGCATTCCAACACTATTGAGCGTCTATGATGCGTTAATGCTCATGCCAGATTTGCGTGAGGCCTTAATCAAGGATCTATAAGCTCCTCACATATACGATACGACTATGGACAAACATCGCCTCCTCAGCACTCTTGCTGAAGCCAATGAGATTTCATTCTCCGAGGAAGATAAGATGGTCGAGAACAATAATCATAATCGACCACTCTACATCGAAGGCAACATTGGGAGCGCACATATTTGTCGTGTGTTCATAGACCTTGGCCCAACAGTCAACCTTTTGCCTATTCGTAGTCTGACACGAGCCGAGTATACGATGGATGATCTCGAGCCGACTAACGTGGTCACATGTGTCTACAACAATAACGGGAGTAAGGCATTAGGCTCCATTACCGTGAAATTACAGATGTCCACCTTCAGCTTTAAGGTGAAGTTCTTCATCATTGAGTTTGTGACATCCTACTCGGTGCTATTGAGTAGACCCTAGATACACAAATACCAGGTCGTTTCCTCGATGTTGCACCAGTGCTTCAAGTTCATGGATAATAAGGGAGAGCAACACCGAATCATCGGTAACCTTTTCATGTATATGGTGCAAGAGGTACACCATGTAGACAACAAATACTTCTTCCCTAGCTCCAGTGGAGAAGAACAGTTGGGTCGTTCCACCCCAGCAGTGGATGTCCTGATCACACTCGACCTAATGTCCTCTAGTTCCAAGATGGAGTTTCTAATCACACCATGCTCAATACAACGAGGCTCTTTCCCTCACATTCATGGCAGAAGGTACTGAGGAAGGTCTTGATTGTATGCTCCCATGTCTTGACGACAACAAGGACCGAGAGCGATCAAAGAAGATAATCCAGGCATGTTCTGGAGTTGGAACTCTGTGTCACCTCTCTCCATGATGCCCCTAATAGCGGGGAACTTGGAGGATTCTTCGTCAACATCATCTATGACTACTAACATAACAAGGTCAGAAGCTAGGCTCTTGATAGAGGTGTCTTGCACTAAAGTTGAGGGAAATACACCTTCCCCAACGCTTTTCAAGTATAATGCTAATGCAGAAAAAACCCTTGTGACTGCTCATGAAGGCCCAATAGGTGCCCCTTTAGTCACCGCGCAAGCATTCCATGCGCCTAGTGAAGCGGCCACCTCCACACCCCCTGAGCATATAAAGAAGGGAGAGTGAAGAAGATAGTCACCAAGATAGAGAAGGTGACCTTGAGCTCCCCTCTTCTTCCATTCCCATCACTTTACACTTCAGTTTTTACACCACTAGAAGTCTGGGTTGTTCCTGATCCTCAGGAATACACAAGCCTGACCCTTTTCTATAAGGTTCCACATACTCAATGGTGTAGCCTTGTGTTGAATTTTCCAGATACTGAAGCAGATAAAGAGGAAATCATCGGTACTTTGAGGGTTGAACCAAGCATGATCCCCTTACTCGAGAAGTCCAGAATAAAGCTACAAATGAATCAATGATTACCATCTCCACCCAACGTGTGTGAAGAATGGTGGAGCCAGTCAGAACGACTAGTAAAGAAGGGTCGTCTCCCTCGTACTAGGTACAAACTTGGCTACCGTCCAATTGCCTTGTGTGAGAGAGATAAAGAGGATGAAGAGCACTCTGAATTCGTCACGTGTAATGCTATTTGTGCAGGTGAAGATTGGAGGCATGAGGATGATGAGGAGATTCCATCCGATGAAGAGGACTTGGTCGAGATATATGAAGTCCCTCATTAGCCCTGATCGTTCTGTGCTGCTGCAAACGCGCATCATGGCTTAAGAGATGAGTAATACCTCTTGGCCAAGATACATGAAGCGATGTCAGTTCGTCATGGAGAAGTCCTCAATGCTACCCCAGCTCCCTACTCGTTGGAGGACAGCAGGCAGCAGACTGTAGACGAGCTTATATAGATTAATCTCTGGAGTGAGGATGATCCTCACCCCACCTTTGTAAGTGTTATGCTCTCACTCGAAGAGAGTGAAGATTATAAACAATTTAAAATATCAAGATTGTTTTGCGTGGTTGTACAAATAAATGCCAGGTCTTAATCCACGTGTCACTACTCACAAGTGATCGATCGACCCTCAGTTTTGTCCCATTAAGCAGCATCCGTGGTGTTTCCGCCCAGAGTTACAAGACAATATTATTGCCGAGGTTAATAAGTTGGTTAAAGTGGGGTTCATCAAAGAGATGCAATATCCTCGATGGCGCGCTAATATCGTTCTGGTAATGAAGAAGAACGGACAAGACCGGGTCTGTCTAGATTTTCGTGACTTGAATCGTACTTGCCTGAAAGATGATTTCCAATTCCGATCACATAATTAGTGATTGATTTTACTACAGGTTTTGGAACCCTTTGTTTCATGGATGGGTTCTCCGGCTATAATCAAATCAAGATGGATCAACATGACGCTACCGACACGGCCTTCTGGACTCCGAAGGGAAACTTTTACTATACAATAATGCCTTTTGGTTTGAAAAATACATGTGCCACATACCAACGAGCCATGATGGTCATCTTCGATGACCTCATCCACTAGTTCGTAGATTGCTACATTGATGACTTGGTTGTCAAGACTCGGGAATGAGAGCATCACCAAGAGGACTTGTGTGTCATATTTGAAAGACTGAGCAAATATCAACTTAAGATGAACCCGCTCAAGTGTGCCTTCACTGTACAATCTGGCGTTTTCCCAGGCTTCATCGTTCGCTACCGAGGCATTGAGATCGAGCCTAAGATGACAAAAGTGATCCTTGAGATGCCTCTATCAGAGAATTTAAAAGGACTCAAGTCCTTACAAGGAAAACTAGCATACATAAGACGCTTTATCTCCAATTTGTCTGGGCGAATTCAACCCTTCTCCAAGCTCATGAAGAAAGTTGTGCCGTTCATTTGGGATGAGTAGTGCCAAAATGCTTTCGATAGTATTAAGAAATATTTGCTTCATCCACTGGTGCTGATATCCCCCATCAAAGGGTAGCATCTCACTTTATACATCACAATACAACATGCTTCTGTTGGTGCCCTTCTTGGGCAGATTAACGACAAGGGAAAAGAAGTTGCATGCTACTACTTAAGTAGAACCATGGTGGGAGTTGAATGCAATTACTCCCCCATTGAGAAACTTTGCTTAGCGCTAATCTTTGCGCTCAATAAACTATGACATTACTTGCCAGCACGGTCCAGCTAATTGCAAGAGCGAACCTTATAAAGTATGTCCTTAGTCAGCCTGTCATGGTAGGCAGGGTCCAAAAATGGGAATTATTAATGATGGAGTATGACATCACGTATGTTCCTCAGAAAGCCGTCAAAGGGCAAGCTTTAGCTGATTTCCTAGCACCACATCCCGTGACGGATGATTCGCCCTTAGTCACTGAACTGCCCAATGAAGAAGTATTCACAACTAACACGGAGGCTCCATGGGAACTCTATTTTGACGTGTTTCATGCACGAAGTCCGACCCCGATGGGCTCCTCGTAGGAGAGCTGGTGCGGGAATAGTGTTCAAAAGCCCCAAAAGAGAAATTTTATACCATTCATTTTCCTTGCTTAAGGAGGAACGTTCCAATAATAAAGCCGAGTACGAGGCCTTCATCTTCGGGCTCCTTCTCGCACTCACCATGGGGATACACATTCTTTATGCGTATGGAGATTTTCAACTCATCATGAGACAGATTAACAGAGTCCATGAAGTGCGTAAGCCTGAGTTAGTCCCGTATTAGGAAGCCACTCACAGGCTTATGGAGACATTAGAACTCATACAGATCATACACGTTCCTCGAAATAAGAACGCTCAGCAAATGCTCTTGTAAAGCTAGCCGCAGTCCTCATGTTACCCAATGGGTGAGCAAAAGTGAAAATTAAGAGAGATGACTTCTACCAGCCGTGGTCGAGCTCACCCCCAAATACCACGAGGTGAACACCGTGGTAACTACTAAAGTGGATGAACAAGACTGGCGCAAGCCATTATTAGATTATTTCAAGCACGACGGTCTGCCAAGTGACCCCATCGTAAGACACCAATTGCAAAGGTGACTCCCCTCATACGTATACAAAGCAGGAGTCCTGTATCGACGATCCTACGGGTATGAGATGCCGCTTTGATGTCTATCCCGAAGCGAGGCCAACAAAACCTTTAAAGAAGTTCACACAGAAGTTTGTGATGGTCACCAGAGCGAGTCAAAGATGTACCATAGCCTAAAGCTTTCAGGAGACAATTGGCCTGGTATGATGACCGATTGGATTCAAGTTGCATGAGCTTGCTATGACTGACAAGTACACAGGGACTTCAAGCATCGTCCTCCAATTCCGCTACAGTTCATCTTCGTTGCCACTGATTACTTCTCCAGGTGGGCAGAAGCAGTTCCTTTGAGGGAGGTAAATTCCAACAACGTCATCAACTTCCTCGAGCGTAACATCATCTATCATTGTCGAGTTCCTCATCGCATCACCTCCGACAACAGATTGTCCTTCAAATCAAGTAAGATCTACAAGTTCGCTGGAAAAATACAAGATTGGCTGAAGCTTTTAATAAGACCCTCATGGGCATTCTGAAAAAGACAATGACAAAACATAAGAGGACTGGCATGACCGTCTTTCGAAGCATTATGGGCGTATCAAGTCACTATTCATACCCCCACGCAATCCATGCTCTACTCACTTGTCTTCGGCATAGAAGTCGTATTACCCCTTGAGCTAGAGCTTCCCGCACTCTGAATTGTTACAGTATTATCAACAAAACATGATTTGAACATATGATAAGCTTATCAAACCTCGTGTATTCAGGAAAAGGGAGCTAGTACTCGTTTTGAGGCACCCAATCATACTCACCGGTAAAAGCAAAGGCAAAATTGAGCTAAAGTGGGAGGGACCCTTCATCATAGAACTTGTCTATGATGGAGTTGCCTATCAACTCATCAACCAGAGGGCGTTCATCCAATGCCTCCTATTAGTAGTCATTTTCTTAAAAAATATTTTGCTTAAAGCCGTCCTCCATTCCCCTTGGATCAACATCGAAAAAGGAGAACTCAGAGGCTCGGTACAAGTTTTTCAAAAAATTAAGGATGTCGATCCACCAACAATAATCATAGCCTTTCTAACAATCCAAAAGCTCATTCTAGACTGTTTCCATTCTTTATCGTTTTTATTTCTAACGCTTACATTACTTGTTCTTTGTCACATGTGATTATATCCTTACAGTTTCAGAGACGACCTTGATATGACAACCGCTAACGTAGCTTAATCGGAGGTAGCTTGAGAGCGGACATAATTAATCAAAGAACTTCATAAAACCCCAAAAACCAAGACGAAGTAACCGTAAGATCCTAATATAGTCAAATAGCGTGTATGTTGTACATTCTACCATCTTTCATATATTCTGTATGCTGACACATCTGCAAATATTACATTTAAAGTTATAAAAATACAAAACTCCAGGCGAGTTTCCCTTGCGCGAAACAGGCATTAGAGCCGATAATGGCGCAGTTCGGGGGGTGGGGGGGGGGGTGTTGTTCACGGTCAGGCAACACTTGTTTGGGATTCTCACACTGAATCTCACAGGAACTTGAGGAACGAGTGATCCTTCACTGAAGAATCACCAGTCTCGCCTCCCTGGGGCGCGTCGACCTGAACAATCTCCGCCTCCGATTTGGGTTTTGCTGCGACCAAGACTGCCTCTGCATCCAGATGGAACCCGCACCGAGGGCAGTGCAGCTGCAGCTCGGTCGCTGGAGCGCAAGAGTTGTCGCCGTCGGCCTTCCTCTTGGGTGGAGGCGCCGCCGCGGATGCTGCGCCCGAGCTCTCGTCGTCGTTCGCCGCCTTCCTCTTGCGTGCAGGCGCCGCGGCCGATGTCTCGGCGGAGTCCTCGTCGTCCGCCGCATGCTCCTTGCGTCCAGGTGCCGCCACCGTGACCGCGCCAGAGATCTCGTCGTCCGCCTTCCTATGGCGCCGAGGCGCCGCCACCGTTGCCTCACTGGATTCCTCGTTGTCGGATTTCCTCTTGCCCCCAGATGCCGCCGCCGCTAGCGACGCATCGGAGCTCTCGTCGTCGTCCGCCTTCCCCCTGGGTCCAGGCGCCGGCGCCGGCGCTGCGCTAGATTCGTCTTCGTCGGCCTCCGCCTTGAGTCCAGGCGCCGCCGTGGGTTTGTTGTCGCTGGCCTCGGGGTTGCGCGGGCTGCGGTACACCTTGCACAGAACGAGATTTCCCAAGGAGCCCTCTTCCGGAGCTTCGTGACCGTGCCCATGGTCGCGTTCGAGGCGGAGCTCCATCATGAGCCAACCCGTCCTGACCCGCACGCCGCCCTCCTTCTTCACGAAGGAGAAACTCTGGCGGTGCCCAATCTGTCGCCGCCCCTCGAGGCCGTCGACGACGGGCTTCGATTTCGCCTCGTTGTGCCAGCACCCGTCCCCGTTGGCCACGGTGCGCGCCTTCCGCCTCCCGCGGCCGTTCTTGCGACGCAGCGGAGTGAAGAAGTACCACGCCCGCTCGCCGTCCTGGGCGACCGCCGGCGGGAACTCCCGGGTGAGGTCGGTGGGGTCAGCGGCGTAGACGTCGGCCTCGTGGATGAATGTGCCCGCCTTGAGGCCGGAGGCGACCCAGGGGCGGAGGTAGGATTTGACGAGCTCCAGATCGGAGGGGTGCGAGTGGAAGGCCGCGCATGGTGGCTTGCTGGCCGGCGACGAGGAGCGGACCATGGAGGAGGGCGGCGGAGTTGGGGGAGATAATGGAATGGGCTTTGAACCGGTGAGGCGTCCGGCACGCGGCGCGGCGGTTTATATGCAGATCACAAGTCGGAACCCTCCGCGTTGGAAACTCGGAGTCGAATCCGAATGGGAGTCGAACAAGTCCGTCAGGGACGCGTGTACGAAACGCAAGTCAGTGACACGGGAAAACTCGGATTTACCCCTGGGGATAGTGGGCTAAAGCCTGGTCTGATAGAGCGTTCTGTTCTCTTCCTTTGTTGGGCCTGTTAGCCTAGTTTTACAATAAAGCCCACTAGACTGAGGTAATCTAGGCCTTCTTTTTTTTGTGATTTGGTAATTTAGGATTTTGTGATTTGGTAGTTTATTGGATGGAAACAGATTGGATGCGGATTGAATAGTTTATTTTTCATATTGTTATCTATATTTTAATACAAATACAAATACAAATCTGAATATTCTCAAATGTAATACGAATCAGATTGTTCGAATCCGAATCTGCATTCAGATATCTACTCGATCGGGTTGTATGTAAATATACTACACCTTTAACATAAATAATTTTTATTTTTGTAAAAAAAATTGTTCACATTTGAAATTAATGGAATTACCAAATTTTTAGAAAATTTGTTCAAAATTCATGTTAGAATTTAATTTTTTTGTTAAATTTGATAGAAATTTGTTCCTAGTTGATTAGGCTGGAATATATAAATTTTGTTCACATCCGAAATTTCTAAAACTTCAGCGAAATTTGGTTCTCTGATTGGCGATATTATCCATTTCACATCGAATTCAAAGCAATTCGGATATCCACATGTGAATCTGAATCTCGAAAACGAATTTGGATACATCCATTTTAGTATCGGTTTTATAACGAATACGAATATGAATATCTATATTCATATTTTGACGGATATAAATATCGGATAATTTGAATACCTGCTATCCATTTTCCACCCCTTATCCTTCAGCACGTCTTCTATATTCTAGGATTACTGGATTTTGAGTAAATTTTAAAAATCTACAGCTATTTTGATACATATTGTAAAAAATTATAATTTTAAATGCTCATTTCAAAATCTACAACTATTTTATCACATATTATAAAAATCTACAACTTTCTCTCTGTGAACCCACTTATCATCCTCTGACAATAAATGAGCTCACAGTTAATCTTCCTATTACATGCTATAGAGGATTATAGGTGGATCCATGATGAAAAAGTTATGATTTTTTGCAATATGTGTCAAAATAGTTGTAGTTTTTTGAAATGTACATCAAAAGTTACAGTTTTTTGCAATATATATTAAAATAGTTGTAGTTTTTTTAAATTTACTCCTGGATTTTAAATAAATTTCCAGGCTTTCGTTTCCACTTTCCAGTTCTTTTTCTTTCCAAACAAGAATTTCACATCCATCGACACCATGCAAATCCAATACAACATTCATAGGTTGCATTATCATTTTCTTTCGAAAAGATATTCGCATTCTCATTGGTTGCAATCACGTTACGATCAAAACAATGCGGCTGAAAACCTCCGCTTACATAAGGGAGGCCTTGTTAGCCCTCACGGCGGAGAAGTACCACGCCTTGTCGCCGTTGCAAAGAAGCAAAGAGCAGATTGCACCATCATGGATCGTGTCGCTGTGAGCTGGGCTAGGGAGCTAAGGAACTAAGTTGGCCCAGGCGGCAAGGACCATCCTCTTCCTCGATGGACTGAACCAGTGCGCCCAGCTCTTCCTCCTCTCACGACTCCACGCCAAAAATTTGAAGGGGGCTGGGGGCTCCGTGCTCCAGCTAGTAGGGGGATCCATGGAAATTGATGGGAGGGAAAGATCGGGAGAGAGTGATGGAAATTGCGCCAACCAGCCAGTGATCTTGGTCCCGATCTTTCCCTCACGATGAGGGATTTCAATTTTATTTACAATTTTTTTTCATTGGTGAAAAGACTGAAATTCACGAAATTTTGCCGAAATTTCGGTCATTTTTCGTACTCTGCTCCGTGGGTCTCATATGTCAGTGAAAAAAAATTCCGAAATAAAATATTTCGTTCACTATCAAAATTATTAAATTCGCAAAATTTCACCGAAAGTTCGGCTAAATTTTAATCCCTGCTCGCGATCCCTGAAAATCTCAATGCTTCCGAGATCGCCCTGAAAGCTAGCTTGGCAGTCTGAGGAGCTACGGGGCACGTGATGCAGCAATGCTGTTCCAATGAACCGCCAGTGGATCGTGCCGCTGGCGCATCCATAAGACCTACGAGGCGTGGAAATTTGGTCGCTTTGCTGCAGGAGATCATCGAGGCCAAACATGTCGTCGCTGCTGCTCGCCAAAAAAGAAAGCTGGTCGCCAGAAGAGTAAGCAAAACCAGCGGTGACAACCCCTCGACGAGGGCATGCTGAGCAGACTAAACAAGATTGCGGTGGGTGCTGTACTTGGTGCTGCCGCTGAACTCGCTGTAGTAGCCGAACATATATGCAGCCGCAGCCCCGCAGGTGCTGCAGGACGTGGCGAGGTGGTGATCCGGCAAGACAGCAACATGCAGGTAGACGTGGTGGCGACTGGCGACAACACGCGTGCTGTGATGGCATGCTGATGCAAGATTATCCAGCTACCAAAAATTAGTTACTAATTTAAAGATGGCTAGCTCGATTGATCTACATGGTATCTTATAGCTAGCCCTAGCTGGGGCAATTGGCATGAAGAACCTGTGACCATGATGAAGTGCTTTAGAGAGACATCAACAATTAACGATATCAATAACGAAGAAGACAAACTAATGAAACAACCGGAGTTGGAGTTAATCACGTGATTTCTGCAGGTTCATATATAGTGAATTCCCCAAAACATAGGGTTATGACTGCGGTTCGCGTGAGGCACTATGCATTCGGGTTTGTGCGGTTGTGGTGCCTTAATATCTTCTATGGAATATGATCAACTGGGCAACAACTGTTCGGAGAAGCCAGGTCTGCTTCTATTGTTACCTACTTGATCAATTACATCTTTACTAATTTAAAAGTATTTTACTCTAATTTAGTGACAGTGTATACGTATATCAGGCTTGAATATTGTTCTTTCCTCACAAACCAGTTGAATATTGGTCATTATCTTGCTTTGTCCATATAGTTACAAGTTTATTTGGGTTATGCTACGTTCCAGCTAAGCATGTTAATACTACTACTTTTGTTTCATGGTATTTATCCAGCACACTTACATAGGAATGCAAGTATGCATGATATGTACCGTTGGTATACGAACTGGATAAATGTCGTGAAAAGGAGAGTGTACCTTCAGTCCAAAATAGATGTTTTCTCAAATTGCACCTATTTTAACTCTTAAGACTATGGCCACCGCTAAAACAGATCGAAGAATATAGAAAACCATATTGCAAAATTAGTCGCGCAATTGAGTTAATTAGAGGAAATCTCGCACTAATTAATCAAGGAAAAACATTTATACTGTTTAATTATTGGATCTATATTATAATGATGGAAAGTAATCATGTAAAGATAGAGTCCTAAAACGAATACAGTTCCACAATGCATCTAGGACAAAAACCATTTTTTCTCTAAAAAGGTTCTGATTATAGCACACGTAAACTAAAATGACAAATACGCTCCAGCTTCCCCCGAGGTGGTAGCCATGAGCAAGCAATATATATGTGGTCTTTATGTTCTACCTGAGCGACAGTCATGTGCAAGCGAGAAGGTGTGGCGGAAGTAGCAAGAACCACGAAGAAGAAGATCTACTTCCAACACATGCACACAGTCGCCATCGATCGGCAACAATGGCACTCAAGAAATGAGCAGTACAGTGCAAGAAACAAAATTCACGGCACAAGAACTGGGAGATGAAGACGCACCTGCCGCGACGAGACGACAAGCAGGGAGCAGCAGGAGCTAGAGTCCTTCAAATGTATCGTCTCGCACGAATGCAGCAACAGGTAACGGGATGGTGGATGGGGGAAGCAAGGGGATGGGCAGAGGGACACGTGCTTGGACCTGGCTAGTGGCTCCTCTCTATGCTGGTCGGTGCCAGAGCTCGGGGGAGGCCGGAGGCCGGAGCCCCAGCCGGGATCCCGCAGCCGCCCAGCCACCCCCCGCCCAAGCCCAGGCGAAGGCAGAACCGCAGAAGGCCGAAGGGAGAGCTGTTGGTCACGGCGAGGAGGCACGCTGCTGGCGGCGATCACCGGCCATTCCATTCGCAATACGTGGTTCGCCTCGCCCTTGCCCGTTCACCATCCTTCTCAATTTTTTTTATATAAGAGGCGAGCGGAGGCTGATCGCAAGGACTAAGGCTCTGTTTGTTTCAGCTTTGGATTCTGGCTTTCAGCTTTTATAATCCGAAGCTGAAACAAACAGGCAGCTTTTGGTTATAGCTTTTTAAAATCTGCTGGTTGGATTGTGAGAATCTGAGAAGCTAGTTTTTCTTAGCTTTTGATAGATTGTGAAAGTCCATTTTACTAAACTGTCCATTAAATTTTTTTAGAATCTACAGTCTAAAAGCTTTTAACAATCCAGCTTTTATAAGCTGCTTTTCAGAATCTCTAGCTGAAACAAACAGGCCCTAAGGAGCACTGATGCTGTTGGGCGTGACGTTGGGGATAGAGCTTCGTCGGTCAGGCACAACGGGATAAACAGAACCAAGGCTAATTCGGCATCTAATGTGATGGTGTTGGCGTAAGGAAAGATGTCTTTTATAAATAAAGTATGACAAGAGTTTTTTTAAGTTTGGAGAATAAGTGGAGAGGAAGAAAAACTAATAATGTGTTGATAGTAAAAAAGATTTATTCTTTGATTTGATGACCATGTATCTGTATTTATAGTGTCGTTTAGGGTATAAATGTGCAAATATATCCTTACAAAGATAGCGATATAAACTAGCACTATACTACAGAGACCTAAAGCCAGTCGAATTGCACAACATAGGTCTAAGTAGGATGCATTACCCCTAATCAGAAGATATTATCTACTATAGCTATACAATGTTGCAAGTGACCTTATATGTGTAGTACTCAGTTGGTCACCTATTACGGCACCGCACTGTCCAAGATGTCAGTTCGGCTCTCACTTGCGCAGGGATGTCAGAACGGCATCCAGTTGCATTGGTATTAAATGTCAGTCACTTCCTTGCAGATGGAGGACGACTGGTGGGCCCCTTTGGCTGATCTTTCTCCAAGACCTGATGACTCGTCCCTCGTGCTTTGGGGAGCCTGTCTAGGCTCCGAAGGACTAGGGTTTCGGGAGGCTAGGGCTCTGGAGAGTTCCGGAGCCCGAAGATCCACAGGGCCTCTAGAGACCCATGGTCCATAGGCGTAGGCTGACAGGACCAGGGGCGTCGAGGGTCCTTAATAACGAGGGTGGCCAGCGGAGCGACCGGCCTCACGGTTTTTTCAAAGCAGGGCCTCTAGCGGTTCCTGGCACCGTAGCCGATGACCTATAGTCATTTTGTATTGCTTGAATTGTTTTGAAAAGTCCAATCTAATTGGTTTGAACCGACCGTACGATAACACTTGTGAGATGGGGCATTAAATGTGACCTACGGTTAGTGGCGTGGTTACTCCTTGTGAAACGGTAGCAGAGCATGTGACGTCTCATCGTTGGAGGGTCGGGGGGGTTCACTCCCCCATGACCATGGCTTCATGGGTGAAAGGACGAGGCGTACACATTTCCCTAGGAGGAAATAACTCCTCCCTTAGCTTTATAAGGAGAGAGTCTTGACCAAGCAGCGGCCTTACTTTGCACCTCTGCTCACATCTACATCTGCTTCAGCCCGTCCGCTCTGTCGGCCATAGCACTCCCCTCTTCCACCACCGTCCAACGCTTCTCACCGCCTCACAGGAACCCTCATAGCTAGTTCTGGTGCTCAAGGTGGGGCCGACATGTCATTGTCAAGCAGGGCTGTTGATGTGCGCGGGGCAACGACCATTCAGGCGGTGCCGATTCCTCCCCCACTGCCCGATCCACTGCTGGGTGTGGATCTCCGTCGAACCAGTAGGAAGCATCCTCGGAGACCATCATGCTCAAGGAATCCGCCGTCACTGAGATCGAGCTTGGCCAGATGGTCGTAGAGGAAAAGATCCCCTTCAGATCCGCTGCCCTGGCCCCACGGGGCGAAGTGGTTCCAGAGCCTCTAGGCCACGAGACCGTGGTGTTGAGGCCTTTTTTTATGAAGGCCTTGGCCTTCCAACCGTGATGCTCCTTGAATAGGTGCTTCGCTACTTCTATGTGGAGCTCTCGCATTTGTCGACCAACGCCATTGCCCGCTTGGCCATATTTGAGTAGGCTATGTGGGTGGAGGGATGCGAAGGGAGAGCGGACCTTTTCACCCTCATCCATGAAGCGAGTTGCCAACTGAAGATACGGACGGAGGATGGGGAGAAAAAAGCCCTCATCTTCGGTAGCGTGAACTTCCAGCTATGTCTAGAGTACAACGATGCGTTTCCGGTGAAGGCCATCAACAACCGGTGGTACACCGGATGACCGAATGTTGGTTTTACTATGTTGTTGGCTTCAGATCCCCCTCCGCTCTACGAACTGGGCCATTGAGTACGTTCGGACCCTAGTGGTGGATATCTCCGACGCACAGTTTGCTTTGAGGTTAGTGCTTTTCCATAAGGTGGCCCGAAGGATGAGTATGCGCGATCTCGTGGAGGTGTTCACGATGCTACGCGTTTGGCCCCTTCACGCGGACTGTAATCATGTCTTTGAACAAGATGGGGAGGACAAGCCAAATGTGTACTCCGGACCCACCATCCATTCTGATGAGTCCTCTTCATTGTCTAGTTTGGAATCCACATATGTGAAACACCCTTTTCTTTCAGAGAATTGCCTCCCGCTGGAGCAAGCGGCTGAAATTGTGGAGGAGTTCTTGGGCACACTGTGGGGACCCATCCAAATAGTTTTCTAACTAATCATTGAGTCAATTATTTACATAATCACGACCGTAATGATTAATCAAAATACCATCCCAGTAGTCCCGTCATGCGTTTTATGTCCAAGATCAGAACACACATCTTTCCAACATATGTCATCACAATAAAGATTCATAAAGAGTGAATAATAAAATTATATTACAAGTCTTTAAAGAATTATCATTACAACAATTTACAATGCACGAACACTTGAAGGATAAAGGACAGTCTCGCCTCCTAAACACCTAGCTAGGGGTGTGATACTGCTCGGGGAAGGCTTCGAAGCGCCTCTGGCCGTGGCCCCTAGAGCGGGGCGGGTTTGGAGCCCCTAGACCTTGATTAATATTGTAGATGCCACGCCGCTGTCATGGTTGTACCTTGCGGACTCCGGAGCCATTAGCCTCTTCGGAGCCCCTTTTTGCTAATGGAGGAGGAGGAAGGGCGTGTGAGGACCCTGCTTGCGAGGTTGATTTCGGTTCGACGCTGGGGGTTGGGGCTGCTTGCATGAGCCCCCATGTGAGTCGCTCTTTCTCTACACATGTATATTCCTTGAATCTGCACATGAGGGCCTCCACTGAGCCCATAGGATGCCAGTGCCATCGGTCGAAGAGGGGCCCATCAGCCAAACCCTAGGTAACCGTGTCAATGACCAATGACTCTGAGATGATTTTAATCTAGGCCTTGGTTTGGGAAAACCTTCGGAAGTAATCTCGGAGGGTTTCACCTAGTTGTTGCTTGATGCTAAACAGGCTTCCGGAGGTCACCGGTTCGATGAAGGTGCCTTGAAAATTATTGCAGAAGAGGTCTCAGAGCTGGGCCTAGGCATAAATAGTCCTAGGCTCCAGCGTCCAGAATAATCGGAGGGCTACCCCTTCCAAGGCGAGAGAGAATCACTTGGCCATGGCGGCCTGTCCGCCTCCGTTGGCTTCTAAGCCTAGGGCGTACGAGCAAACAAACTTGTCTGGATCTAAATCGCCTCTAAACTTAGGTAGCTTCGGGGGTCTGAAAACCCTACGGGAAGGGTGCGGCATGCAGGTATCTGCAGGGAAGAGTCGTAGTCTTGTAATGGAGCCTCCCGATGATAGACCCCAGGTTCCGGAGCCTGCGCACCAATTGCGGGGTGTGCTTGACGGCGATGGGTCACGATGATGAAGCCTTCGTTGACCCTTGGAGTCTAGGCTAGGACGGCGTTGGTCGTTAAGGTAGCTACAATAGTTACATGGGTAGGTTGCTGCGCACCCCGCAGGGTCATCTGTAGCTCCTCCAGCTGAGTTTGGAGGGCCATCACGCACGACTGCTGTTTGGCTGAGGTGGCGTTCACTATGACAATGCCAGCTGCAACCCCTAGGGACGCAATAGAGCCCTCACTATGCTACTACTGCTACCGGGCCTCCGAGGAGGGGGCCCCTACTGTCAATCATAGCTAAGGTCGTGGCCAGGTTGGTGGTGGCCATGAGACCTTCATTCCCCTCGGTCGGGGGGCTATCGTTGGCGTAGTTTGCACTTGATCATGGTGATTGTGTGGATCTTCGCGCATGCGTGAATGAGGAGTTGGTCCCCTATGTTGTGGCCTTGGTGGTATTCTTTTTGGGTGGTATCCTACCTCTCTTGTGCTTCTATGTTCAGACCCCCACAGACGTTATGCTATTAGCGGAAGATAATATGTCTTCCACGAACAAAGTGCGACGAGAGTCGTTGATAGTAAAAAAGATTCGTTCTTTAGCATGATGGCTAAAGTTTGTATTTATAGTGCCGTTTAGGGTGTAAATGTGTAAACATGCCTTTACAGAGATAGCGATACAAACTATCACTATACCATAGGAACCTAAAGCCGGTCGAATCGCGCATCATGGGTCTAGGTAGAAAATATTTACTCCTAATTAGAAGATATTATCTACTATGACAATACAATGGTGCAAGTGGCCCTAAGGACCTGGCACTCAACCGGTTTCCTATTGCGGCGCCGTACTATCCAATGTGTTAGTTCGGTTTCCACTTACGCTAGAATGTCAGAATAGCTCCTACTTGCATCGGTATTAAATGTTAGTCACTTCCTTACAGGTGAAAAACGGTTGGCGGACCCCCTTTGGCAAACTTTCTCAGAGATCTGATGACTCGCCCCCCGTGCTTCGGGGAGCCTGCCCAAGCTCCGGAGGACTGAGCCTCCGGGAAGCTGGGCCTTCAAAGTGTTTTGGAGCTCGAAGATCTGCAAGACATCCGAAGACTCGTGGTCCATAGGTGTAGGCTGACGGAACCAGGGGCGTCGAGATCCGTAATGACGACCCCAACAAATGTAGAGGGACAATCTCTACTATATAAAATAGGAGTTAGTTATGCGTTATTCTTCCCACCTCTTGTTCTCCACTCTATCTAATAAAAAACCGAAAAAACCGTGCTCTCCATCTCACGTCCTATTTGTATGGACCATCTTGTTAGTATTTTTAAAGGCCACCTTGTTAGTTACCTGCATATAAGAACAAATCTTCTCGTTATCAAAAATCACAAAGCAAAGGGTATGATTATGATCCCACAAATATCTAGCGTCATCCAGGTTGAGTTTACTGTGCCTACAACCTTTGCGGTGGATGTCTCTTCCCGCGCGGCGACAGAAGCCATTTCTGGGCTTATCTCCAAGCCTATCTGTCACGTAAAAATCGCACAGCCATCCGCTTCAGTAATCCCGGCAGACGTCGCCGCTCATCCGCCATGGCGGCCTCCTTCCTCCGGCCCCTCCTCCCTCCCAAACCCTTCCTCTCCGCCCGCAAACCTCGTCTCCTCGCTGCTCCCGCCACCACCACCGCTGTACGCTGCACAGTCGCGCCCAAACCGACCACATCGACGCCGAAACCCAACCAAGAAGAGACCAAGAACCGAGAACAACAAGTACAAGAACCCAACGGCGCCGCCACTCCGGACGAGGCCAACCCCAATCCTAACAGCATCCCCGACGACGAGACCCCGCCGTCGGCGACGGTGACAACCACGTTCGCCGTGGCCCGGCGATTGCCGTCCGCCATCACTCCCGACCGCCGCCGGCGGACGGCGCTGACGCAGGAGGAGCCGCCCAACTACGAGATCGGGTGGAAACGCACCAAGAAGCTGCCCCTGGAGAAGCCCAGGGGGTGGGCCATCGCCGACTTCCTGGAGAAGCTGGAGGGGCTCATGGCGCGCGAGCGGTACGGGTCCGGGCAGCTGCTGGTCACCGTGGCGGGCGTGGTGACGGAGCGCGCGCGGGAGGAGGCCGAGATCCTGGTGGCCGAGGGCGGCGTGGAGGAGCGCGTCATCACGGAGCTCTTCCGCGTGCTCCGGCTGGTTGAGATGGACGTGGAGATGGTCAAGGCTGCCGTCAAGGAGGAGACCGTCAAGGAGCGCGTCGAGACGGCGCGCGCGCGGTGCCGCCAGGCCATCCTCGTCGCCCTCTCCCTGTGACGCGCGGCACCGGACGCACGCTAGCTTCGGGTGTTCAGCGGGCAGACTGCTGCAGGCGCGTACTCTGCTTTGATGGCAAGAGAGTCAGTCAATATACGTCTGTAACTACGGTGTAATAAGCAGGTGAGATTACTAGGAGTATTGGTTTATTCAGTCGTTACAGGAAATCAGCCTTGCCGCGTGCTGAAATTCTGAACGTCCCCCATCAGTAGCTCGTATGTGATACTCCAGATCTGCTGAGAATGCGATGCTGTAGTAGACGCAGACATGGGACATGTACAGGCAAGCACAGTTAGCTCACCGGCGTCAGTGGAGTGCAGACAAGGTGGAATTGCAAAACGCCTGATCCACTCGCCTGAGCGTGAGTTGCAAAACACGCTCTCCAAACATGCCCTTAAAGTTTCTACTGTACTAAAGTAGAAGAGTTGCTCTGGTCTGGTCATTCCTGAAAAAAAAAAAACCTATGCTGGGAGACCTCTGATCACATCTTCGTGGCGTGCTCGTTTCGAGCTACGGAGCTTGACAGGGGCGCGGCATTTAGGTTTTGTGCGTAGCGAGTAGTCAGCTACGTCGATCGGTCTTAGGTTGCTTTTTAGTTCGCAATTACGACCTAGTCTCTCAGGTTAGCGTGAGTGCATCTGTACTCCGCGTTGTTCAGCTCGATCATCAAGCTACTAATGTAAAACAATCTAACCTTCTCAATTCAATCTTCTTAATACAATGATGCACAGCCGGGAAAAAAAATCTTCATTTCGTCCATTCGATTTGCACGGGCTGTGCCAGTGTGCCCAGCTCCTCCACCTTCTCTCGGAACGAGCAGTGCATCAATTATGAATTCATAGCTCCGGTGCAGCACATCATTCTGCGGGACTGCTCCTGATGCCAACTGCATCCATCAGTTGTCTGATGCACGCCTCAACTCGGTCGATTTCAGCAGTAATTCAGAGGGAAAATGGCCTAAACCTCCCTTCTCTCTCCGCACATGGGACCATGTACGGCTCGGCCCGAGCCGTATCGATCAGATGGGTTACGGGCTCTGTCTTGCTGTCTCAGGCACTACTTGGGCCTGTAGTGTGGTTTGTTTCTACATTACAGCTAGGCTCGTTGTTCGGCCTTTCTAGTTTCCACGCGAGGTCAGGCCTGATTCTAGCCCAGCGTAAAGGACAGCCTGGCCTGGCCTGCTTTTTTAACATGTCTAAATGATAAACAGATTTAGTCTGAAACAAATGATAAACAAATGCTTACCTTGTAGAACAAATACAGAAAACCCAACAGGCTAGCGACTTTCAAGCTTCAAATGCCTTTTAGACATGTCCGCTTATGCATCAACAGATATCCAACAGACCGAGGTTTCATACACTGATCGACGAAACGGGTTATTCCATATTCATGGAATAGAAGCATCGTTAGCTTGATACAACAATAAATAGAAACGCAGGCCGTGTCCAATCATTAAGTCTATGACAACCTATGGCAAATTTAGTGTTAGTCAAACCACGTGCCTCCGTGTCAGCCTGAGCTCGATAACAACCTGGCCGCGACTTCAAATTTCTTTTGTGCCAATGTAGTGGTCGTTCTCCAGTTCCATCATTTCTTTAACCTCAAACCCCATCTCCAGATTAAAGAAAGGTCAACCTTGTGCCAAGCGTGTAGCGAAATGGTCGTGTGATTTGATGTTAGTGCAGCAACCTAGTTGGGGCCTTTTACATGCATGTGTGTGGTGATTGATGTGGCCACGCAGGAATTGGAGCTTCTAGCTTGTGCTTGTGATGATTTCTCAAGGCTCAAAGAGCTGGGAGGCTACTTGGCTAATCCATGGCCACGAGCTAAGTAATATATAACTGTACCTTCCATAAGGCGTATGGCGGTTTCTTTTTATGGTTAAAGGCATATGGAAAAGGTTGATGAAAGAAACAAAACAGAGAAAAGAGGAGTTGGTCAGGAACAAAGGTAAAGAAAAAGGCAATAATTTTAGGTAAGTCAAGTAGCATTTGGATCTTGACGTGCTGCTAATTAGTATAATTTGCAGCCGCTATACCCACAGTCTAGTCTGACAGACTTCATGCTGAAATCTAGCGAGTTTCACAGGTTGACCTGGAGTCTTCCCAGAATTAATCCCAGCTAGCTAGATTAGATCCGACTTTCCCTCCATTTTTTTTTACGAAGATGCCTTACTTTCCACTCCATGTCTCCATCTCTCCTCTCCTCAAGTGCACGCTAGTCTGCCGAGTCACACGACGCTCACACGTGCGCGTTGGCACCATCCTTACACTCGCAGCAGCATATAGCCAAGAGCAAGAACGAGCAAGATTTCAGCCTTTCAGCTGTCAGAGAGCAAGAACGAGCAAGTATGAAAGCTGCAGGATGGCTCCATGTTGCACCCTTCCTGCTGAAAGAAATAAACAGTGTTTCTATTTGAACTGACGGTCTTGGATTGCCAGGCTGGAGTCGAAACAGCATTTGTGTCTTATTAGAAATGTATTGCCTCAGTCTGATGGTACGAATCATGATAAAAATCAAATCATATATATATTTTATTTATTTATTTGACAAGACATGGTGATTGGATCAAGAACCAGGATGGACTCATCTCGATGTTGATAAAATAGTAGTAATATAAAATCAAATCATATATATATATATATATATATATGTATATATGTATATGTATATGTATATGTATAAGTCCTGCAATGCCGGTACTGTGAGTTCTTCTTTCCAAACTAGCAATTATATTAAAGTTCTTATCAAAAATAAATTACTGTATTAAACCTATACGGAACTCTTGTCCCCACTATAGCAAAGTAGTATGTGGAGTTTCAAGAACCAGGATGGACTCATCTCGATGTTGATAAAATAGTAGTAACCGACGTTTTATCTCCTGTTTGTTCTCTCGTTTAGTCCAAAAGAAATCATTCTGCTCCCAGTACTCCGTTTCCAGAAAAGTTTTATGCCCTAGGTTTGACCTATCGCTATTTTTTACTCTCTCGTATTTCTTCCGGGAGAGATGATAGATGTTCTTCGCTTTCCGATTGCTACTTCCTAGCTTAATTGGTCGTCGCGTCGCATGAAAATTGTTAACTGAAGCAGCCTCCGAAGAGTTGTACTTTCAGCTTAGTTCTTTTTGGTAACGTCCTCCGCTTGTATCTCTATACGAGGAAGAAACTCAAACTGAAGCACACCACGCGATGTAACTTGAACAATTAAAGGATTTGAAACTCTTGTGCCTTTTCTCTTTGTCGTCTCAACGGTTTGAACCCGGTTTGGCCAGCTTAGCCCTTCAGATGATATTGTACATTAGATCAGTGTAACTTACAGAAAGGATTTGAAACCGATCCTTCGCTGGATCGTACTCGTACCGTGCTTCTACTTCAAAAATAAAAGAGTTCCAACGTCCAGCCTCAGTTAGTCAGTTTACATATCTATACAGAGTAAATCAGACTGCAAGCGAAAGTCAGTTTCAACGACAGTTTGTTTGTGAGAATCAAAGATTCTAGGCTAGACGGTTTACCTAGGACGGCCACAAGTTCAACGCGTGCACGCGAAAGTCAGTTTACATAATCTCTTGGAAGAACCGAACCCACCGTGCATCGTCGTAACTAAAGAAGATCAGAGGGCAACTCACGTGGTGTTAACGTCGCTTGAGCCCTTGGCCACGACGGTTCCATGTTATATAAGCATCAATTGACGCGAGAGATTACAGAGATGCGAGAACCATGGTGCGCCATGAGGAGAGTCCTGATTTCTAGAGATTACATCAACTGTTCTTATCCTATCTTCTAATCATAGCAGGACTCTCCTAAAATAGCGCATGGAAGGTTATCGCCAGCACATTACAATCTGCACGGTGAACGTGCAGTACAAGATAGATTACTTCTAATAGTAACAAGAGGAAAGGAAACATCCATGGTCTCGGAGCTAACAGCGTTTGGGCAGCAGTATTATTCTCGCCTCCTGTCCCTTGTTTCGGTTTGACCCATGACATATTGCGACCTGCACCGACGCCGGGTCACCGGCCTCCTCGTCGGACGACGAAATATTTGGTCCCAAAACGACGTCCACACGCCGATGCAGTGGCGAAGCTTGTGACAAAACGATGATAGTGCACTAATTTATCTGTATCAAGCAACACATGTAATTTTAAAGCGTTATATGGTAAATATGTGTTCTTTAGTAATAAAATTTAGATTCATCTATTTTATGTACACCACCAAACTACAAGGTAGCGTCGCTACTTCGCCAATGGTCACCAACTGGTAGACAAGCAGCCACAACCCACGAGACCACAACCACCGCGCCAACCAACTACGCTCGGGCGCACCGCACGCCGCAGCCGAAGCCTCGCTAGCTGTGCGCTCGTGCCGGCGTATCTAGCCGTGGTCCCGGTCGCACGTGAAGCGAATATCCG
Source organism: Phragmites australis (assembly GCF_958298935.1). NCBI lineage: Eukaryota > Viridiplantae > Streptophyta > Magnoliopsida > Poales > Poaceae > Phragmites > Phragmites australis. The sequence goes on from NC_084922.1 coordinate 33,945,393, forward strand.
CGAGCCCAGAGCAACCAAGCCGGAGCCGGCAGGCGGGAGAAGGGGAGAGACAGAGACCCCATCGATCGTTTAATTAACGCGCGCGAGATCGATCGGTTGCGCGCGATGCCCCCCCGGGCGCATGTCCGCGGTGGTCGATCGGTCGATCCACCCACCGCTCCGGGCTCTGGCGCGGGAGCCACCAGCGAAGCTTCTGATCGATGGACCGGATCCCGTGGGGGACGCTTCCCGACGCGGGCTAAATCGCGCCAGTATCTCGGGTGGATCGCCTCTGCGTTGTACATGCCGAAGCCGATCCGCGGCCCCGGTCCGGGCGTATAGAATACGCCGGCGCATGGTGCGCGCCGCGCGGTTTCTTTACTCTCCTCCGCCGTGTCGGAGGGATTTGTTTAGCCCGCGCGAAACACACGTCGCGTCGCGGTTCGCTGCAGCCCCAATGAGTTGGCGCACCACGACTAGCTGTGGGTGCCCGTCCTTCGAGGTGTGAGTGACCGGGCAACCGAGCACTGGCTGAGCTCTTGCAGAGACCCTCAAGTTACAATCCTCGCACCATTTGCAAGCAAACAGACTGGCATCTAGCGTGATCAGGGAGAGTGCCAGTGTGAGAATGACAAGTACGTTAAGAATCTTTAAGACACTATCGTATCGTCGTGCAGAAGATTATATATGATCGGCTGCATCATGTGACGCTAACGAATTGAACTGCTGTACTGCACGATCTATGTGGTCTAGATTCTATAAATGTACACTTTTATTCTTACGCGCGCTGATCAGGTGCCTCTACAGGTCGCGTGGAATTGATTCCACACAGCATGGCGTGGCGCACATTTCCCACTTCCCAGCCCAGCTTTCCGACTGCACTGAACCTCAAGTCGCGCCGTTCTAGCTGGGCGTGTAAAACGATTGTCCTAATTGTATTGTCAGAACAAGATGGTTCGGTGCTTAATTACAACATAGCTAACGTGAGCAGAGTGACCTGATCACTATGTGACAAAAGGAATGGATCGCTGTCAAATTCGCCCAGCGACCCCATATATGCCATCCTTTTCATTTCTTTGATCCCACCAGAGTTTGCACCCCAGCTAAGAGGAACAAAGGCCCCATGCATTGCCCTTTCTCCCTCTCTTCAATTTATTTCTCTCCTTTGAAATGTCAGCGTAATGGAAAAAGTATTTCTCTAAACAAAAAGATGGTGTCATTAACCCATAATTATTCAAACAATCGACCTCAAATGATGCTGCATTTTTTCTTCCTGTGTACCCTAAAATCGGCACATCACTGACTGTGACGGGCAAATCTTCCAAAGTAATCAAGATCAAAACTTATCGATAAGCTCATTGGTTAGTTAGATTTCCTTGCTCTATGTATGATACAGCTGTATATATACTGAGTAAATGAGAGTATCTACACGCAAACTAATACTACTTCGCTAAAGATGATGCCCCAAGGGGCGTTTTGATGGAAAATATCCTAGGAGATCACCAGTTCACCACCTACCAATTTAAAATGAGCTGCCTCATATTCTTTAGTTTTGTGTAGATTTTTCTTTCAAGCGATAGGGTTTTGTGGCACATGATATTAACTATAATCTAAAGATGGCCATGCCACTAGATGCAATTTAAAACTTGAGACAAGAAAAGCTTGGCGAGGACAAGTCTCCCTTTTAATAAGAGATGGGATATATTGGTCCTTCAAGGAGATCTCTCCCTTCCATTTTAAAAGGGTGATGTGCATAATCCAATCAACTCTATCCGTCCCACTTCTTCTCCACTTTGTTCATCTTCTTCTTTCAAGTCTTCCTTCTAGCTAGGTCTTCGTTCTTGGATATGAGTGGGAGCAACTTTGGGGACAACATGGGGTGGAGCAGTAGTGGGAGATCGTCTGGCTCCAGAAAGGGCAAGAGAGGCGGCGGCGGCAGCGGCGGCGCCGACAAGCCCAAGCAGCCGCAGCGGGGGCTCGGCGTGGCGCAGCTGGAGAAGATTAGGTTACAGAGTGAAATGGCCGAGTACTTCCATCCTCTCGGCCAGCCCCCCAGCTTGATCCACAGAACGGGCAGCCTTAGCTTGGTAAGTACTGATGGGTGTCGTCTTTACAAACCGCAAATCCTTTCTGTCTAGTGCATGCCATTATATATGATTAGGCGCGCCTAATTTCTTGTGCTTTTGGAATGGATCGATCAAGCAGGAGGATGCACGGGCGTCGACGTCCTCCCTGTCGTCGTCTCCATCGTCCGGCCTCCATGCTACCACCGTCTCGTCGCCATTCCCAATCCATCCAAATTTTGCGGTACATGGCCACTTTTTCCTTGGAGCGATTACTAGTTCTATATATTAGGAAGAAATTGGTCTACTATATATATATATATATATATATATATATGATACTTCCGATAGTATGTATTTTCAGTACATATCTTATAATATATAATATAGAGAGTATCTTATGTAATAAATAGGATGGATATGAAACATATGAGTATATAAATATATTCATAGTGATAAAAGAGTATATTCAATTCATTTATATGATATATCATAATATAAAGTATGTACTTGAAAGTACAGACTAGTTCCCCCTCCCCCCTCTCTCTCTATATATATCCCTCAAAAAAGGTTCAGATATATCTAGCTTCAACATGAGAGAGAATCCCTCCCAATGAAACTTCCTTTGGATGATTCGGTGGTTTTGTGTATACTTAGCAGGTGATGCATGCATGTGAAGATGTAGCAATTAGTCCTTTATTGTGAACACAGAAGAAGGGGTTTAAAGCCTAATTCTCTGCAACCAGCAGTGATTTAATTGGTCTTTCTCGTTTGTTCAGAAGAAAATCTAAAGAACCATGCTTTTATCAGTTTGAGTTGAGTTGCATATGCTTCCAGTTAGCTAGCTACCTCGAGATCTTTTCGTTCTTTCTGATTCGTTATTTGCCACATTTTTCTTATTCGCCTTTAACCTCCATCATGTTTTCTTTGTTTGTGTGGTTCTTCTCTTATATGTAAATCTTCACTACTGTTTTGACTATAAAATAATTGCACAATATCGAACTATAAAAGAAGTATATCATCTTCTTGTGCGCTGTTTCATAGTAACACAAGTAATATAGGAATTATTATAACTCCAAGATAGCGTTCTTACAGTATTCCTGACTTTATCGTGCAGATGGCATATAGAGAGAGAGGAGACGTACGATACAGTGAATTCCAAACTCCCATCATCAGGTAGTGCACTCTTATATTTCAGAGACACCTAACTCCCAATCATTTGTGATCAAGCCCCAACTAACATTGCAAAAATTGAATTTAATTGCGTGTCAACCAGATCACCGAGCAGCAGTGCTATCTATGGCGCCCCACATTACTCTCATCCTGGCATCACATTGCCACTCTTTGAACCAGAGGTATGTAGACGGTAGACCATAAGAAAGTGAGGTAGAATTGAATGGCTATTCTAATCATTATTCACCCAGGCATATGCTATCTTACCGTTAGGATCTATACAGTTTTCTGATTATGCGAGTGGTTGTAAAGTTTTGTCAGGAATCCGCTCGCTTGAAGGGACATCATGATCGAAGCCGGTCGGCAGATTCGACAAGTATGAACTCCGATGATCCGCAAGACGTGGACCTCGAGCTCAAGCTATGATCCTAAAATGTTCCTCATCCTTTCCCCTCTCCTTCAAACGTGATGTGATAGCTAGTCTTGATGGGGGTTTTTTCTGTTGTGGTGCAATAAGTTTCTCAATTGGTGCCACTAGCTGAACCAAAGGTTTTGCCATCTTCTGTAATGCCTACCAGAAGAGAGGAATAGATTTCACATTCTTTTTTATCAAGACATGTTGTGTGCATGGGTATGGGATCTGGTGGTATCTAGCAGTTGTTTTGATTGACTGTGAAGCATAGATGTGTTGACTCTTGCCTGCAACTGCAAGCATACACTGACACAGTTCGTACATGATTGTTATTAATTTATGGATCACAAATTTCGTACATGAATGTTCATATGTGCATGAGCACTTGCATGCATGCCAGAATATTTTGATCCAGAAGCACAAGATGGAAATAGAATAACAACTTTATCTGCGTTATCTCGCACAGCTGTCTTTTGTACTACTTCTAATGCAGCTTGTCTCAGCCGTTCTATTATTAGTTTCTTGAGTGTTTGTGTAATCATATCATCTCTCTGCACCGAAGGGGCTGAGGCTCAAGAGTTCTACTTGATCCATCTACCTGTGTGCACGTACGATTATAGACATCGTAATGCGTTTGTTGAGATCATATCCGCAGTGTGCAGCTAGCTAGAGGCATATGCATGCTTAGGCGCGCGAGAGATGCATATGCTCCAAAGGCTTTCGTACTGATCCTAATTGATGTTTGTATATTTAACCTACGTAGAATTATCACATTGCTATACTTACAGGCTTCAACCGAAATGCCCCCGAAAGCGGCATCGCCGACCCAAATGCCCCTTAAAGGGGGACCCCGGAGGCTCATATTTTGATTGCTTTGCATATGTTGTAAGTAATATGTATATTTTAGAGTTTGTAGGTACATACATGCTTCCTTACATACATGGCGCAGTAAAAGGGAGATTGGTAAGCTGGATCGATCAGCTGTCCCAGATATACTCAACGATAAGGTATAAGGTATAACTAGCATGATGATTTGTGATTAGTCTCGCTGCAATATTTTATCAAAATAATCTTTATTTAAAAATTAGTATCTTTAATTTTTTATGACGTTAGTCCTATTTAGTTATAAAACATATAAAGTTACAAGAAGAAATAAAAATTATGTTAGTAAAAAATAAAATTATTTATGTTCTAAACTTGTACCCAAATCGTATACATGTATTGATTCGATTCGTATACGTTTTGATCAATTGTCAAAATCGTATGTCAGATGTAGGTAGCCTAAACAAAATTAGAATAGGTTTGTCTTACCTGTGTACTGTGCTTTGCTTGTTGTCTGCTTGATGTGACGGCCTTAAGCTACACGATACTTCTTAATCTATTATCTTAATATGAATCTTGAATCTTATTTTATTTTTATTATGACTTTTAGCTACTTATTAATTGTATTTTATATAGACTCTTTATTTAGATATTTGATTTTTATATGACTATATTTGATATGGATCCTTATTTTTCTATTCTAACCTCAATTTTAAGTATTATTAATTTTATTTTATTTGGACTATTTATTAGATATTTTGCTTCTCAAACCATATGGAAATCAGACTATTAATTTTCTATAATTTTTAATTTCGAATTTAGGTATTTATTAATCGTATTTGATGTCAACTCTTTGGTTTCTAAATTTAGCATTTACTAATTATGGACTCTTTGGTTTAATTTAGACCATTAGATATTCATAACAATAAATTATCTAGTTCCTTTTCTTTTTTCGATTAACATGATAATTTTGTGACCATAGGAGCGAACATGCTGACTACTTTTTCTTCTCAAATAATAATATAATAGATTTTCTCATATGATCAACTTCTATATTACTGTGCCTGCTTATCTACTTAACTAGTACATTTAATTTAAGGAAGAAGTTCATTTTACTCCCTCAAAGAATTGGCGTAGTTCGGATAACTCCATAAAGTATAAAACCGTTGTTCAATTTACTCCCCCAAAGTTTCAATATCGGATCACTTTACCCCCTCAACCGGTTTCAACAACGGTTTTCTCATTTTTAATTAGATAATTTTGCATTTAGGTCCCTAAACTTTTATATTTTGACAAAAAGCCCTTGTTTTATATTTACTCCCTTATAGTTTTATTTATTTACATATAAGTCCCTAAAATTTTACATATAAGCTCCTAGACATTTTCTATTTTTACTAAATAGCCCCTGCCTTTTTACAGAAAACCATCGTAACTTCAAACCTTTATAACTTTTTCATACGAGCTCCGTTTTATGTGATTCTTGTGCTCATGCGATCGTAGCAACGAGTACTTTCTGTTAGAAAGCTTTTTATAGCACTTTGCTATTGTTTGATATACCGTTATTACTTATTTATGTTTTCTCTTTTGTCAATTGGTCCTGCGAGGCCCCCTCTTGTGCCACTCAACAGTCAACCGATGCCTACAGAGTAAGGATGATATCTAGTTAATTGGCCAAGTCATACCCATAACCCTAAACATGATATTCATATTGACAAGCATGCGGTAGAAATAAAAGACACACTTTCCTACAATGGGGTCAATATGATCAAGGGCACTTGCCTGGATGCTACTCAATTATCTCAAACTCCTACTCCTCAAGATTTTCGTACTGCTTTTGAACGTAATCATCTACTCACAGGACCAACCAACAAAAGAGAAAACATAAATAACTAAGAATAGTACACCAAATAGTAGCAAAGTGCTATAAAAAACCTACTAACAGAAAGTACTCATTGCTACGATCGTGTGAGCATAAGAATCGCCTAAAACCGAGCTCGCATGAAAAAGTTATAAATGTTTGAAGTTATAGGGGTCTTTTGTAAAAAGGCAGGGGCTATTTAGTAAAAATAAAAAATGTCTAGGGGCATATTTGTAAAATTTTAGGGACTTATATGTAAATAAACAAAACTATAAGGGGTAAATGTAAAAAATAAAGGTTTTTTTGAAAATAGAAAAGTTTAGACACCTAAATATAAAATTACCTAATTACTGAGGGGTAAAATGATTCGTTATTGAAACTTTGGGAGCGTAAATTGAACGGTTTTATACTTGAGGGATTATCTTGACTACGCTGATTCTTTGGAGAGTAAAATAAACTTATTCCTGTATGGTCTGAATTACTTTCTTGTGGATTCTCTATGCAATGCCTCCACACATGCATATATCAGGATATCACTATATATATATATATATATATATATATATTTTATTTGGTTACATATGTGCTTAGTAATGCTGGTTAATTGCTCCTACGTATGGAGTTTTCTTAACCAGAACTAGCGTTCCCTTGAAAAAACAAAATTAGAGCAAAAAAATCATGATACAATACAAATTTTGTAGGATTTACGTGTGAGCAGTATGCACTTTCTTAACGCTAAAAACAAACGCCAAGCACACCCCCCCCCCCCCCAGCCTGTACAATTCTGCGAGCGCGCGGTAGAAACACACGTATGGACACATATCTTAACAGCTAACAATAACATCTTCAGACTTCCTATTGCCACACACACAAAAAGAAAACCACAATGTCACATATATATACAGTAGTGCTATTGTATTCGAGTTTGACAGATTGCGATCTAGAAATTAATACCCTTGCTTTCTTTTGGAGAACGAACTATAGCCATGGAACTAATGCAATTAGTGTGTGTGTATATAGAGAGAGTAGAATTATACACGTATCATCAATAGCACAATGACGTAGCATCTATTAAGCCCGAGAAGCACGCTTTTCAATTATTGTCAGAGCACCAATGCAAGACTATTATTGTATGCACGCCTTTCTGCCATTAGATGACAGACTAATCAATCAACTACAGATAAGTACGCGACATAATCAAACCAGATCCTCTCAGTCTCCATCTAAGCGTGTACGAGTCTTCCAGGAAAGATCCTACTCGTGCTGTCATATGAAGAGCGCCTCGCTGTCCCCCCAAAGGCGTATCGGCCTCGATCGGAAGCGAGTTGCACCAAATCCCAAATGATAGTATTCTAATCGAACCCTTCTCTCTCTCTTATATATATAAGGCTATTATGTGTCTACGAACATATGCTATTTGCACCACTTACATTCACCGGTTACAACTCGAAATATCGTGAGTACTAACTTATCAGATAGATCAGTTACAACTTCACATCCAAAAATGCATAATTATAACACGAGAAACTAATACTGTGAGTTACAACTTGTTATTTGCACTATGTACAGCCCCTAGTTACAACTCGAAACACTATGAATTATGATTTGTTAGGTAGACCAGTTACAACTTCACGTCTATAAATACATAATTGTAACATGAGAAGTTAACACTGTGAGTTACAACTTGTTATTCGCACTGCGCACATCCCCTAGTTACAACCCGAAAAACTGTGAATTACAACCCGAAACACTGTGAGTTACAACCCGAAACACTTTGAGTTATAATTTATAGGATATACGCAGATATGAACTATAGTAAATATACCTACAAAATATATATATATATATATGTATATATATATATATATGTATATATATATATATATATATGTGTGTGTTTGTACGTGTCGCGCTGTATTTTATATACACATGCTGCCCGCCTCACACAATCTTTCAGAGAGGAAAAGAAAGCAAGCCCTGCCGTACAGATGGCAGTATATTTTGTACATGTACCACCCACAGGGCATGCAACTTGCTACGTAGAGATGAGATGGCAGTATATTTTGTACATGTACTACCCACAGGGCATGCAAGAGGCACGCATGGATGCACGTTACGGCCGCAGCAACTTGCAGTTCATGGAATTCTGCCAATAGCCACCTGCTTACCTTCGTAAAAGGCCTTTTTAGTATTAGTTTGGGAGGGTGGCTGTAGTACCAACATGGAACACTTGGATGGAGCAGTTGGACACTGCAGTTGCAGTGCTACTTGATCATGCAATAGGATCAGATATATATATACGCGCCAGTTGGCGTGTGTGTATATTCCAAAATCATGCTGCTAGCGCCGGCCCTGCCGTACATTTATAGGCAGGAAATGATAATATATATTGCAGTATGCTCACTGTAATTCATGTTTGTGCACATCTCACAAGTTATAACTTATAGTGTTTCGGGTTGTAACTGGGGATGTGCGCACTGCGAATAACAAGTTGTAACTCACATATTAGCTTCTCATGTTATAATTATGTATTTTTGGACGTGAAGTTGTAACTGGTCTACCGAACAAGTTGTAACTTACAGTGTTTCGAGTTGTAACTAGGGGATATGAGCACTGCGAATAACAAGTTATAACTCACAGTGTTTCGAGTTGTAACTAGGGGATTTACGCAGTGCGAATAACAAGTTGTAACTCACAGTGTTAGCTTCTCGTGTTGCAATTATACATTTCTGGACGTGAAGTTGTAATTGGTCTACCTAACAAGTTGTAACTCACAGTGTTTCAGATTGTAACTGGAGGATGTACGCAGTGCAAATAGCAACTGCGCATAGGCGCAGAATAGTCTCTGCCGTGTGTGTGTGTGTGTGTATATATATATATATATATATATATATATATATATATATATATATATATATATATATATATATATATAGGACACCTATTCTATACTCCTAGGAGTATGTACTCCCACATGCAATATACCACCTAAACAAACACTTTATACTCTTTTATCATTTTTAGTATACTCTAATACTAATTCTAAGATACTCCAATATGAGTTGTATGAAAAAAAATTCAATGTTAGCCTTTCATTTTTGCTATATACTCTTTTTTATACATAAAAGAAGTATATACGCAAATTAAGATAAAAATCATGGAATTTCATAAAAATTTTCGTCGGATTTGTATTGTAGTATCTTATAATTACTAATGAAGTATATTTAAAGTGATAAAGAAGTATAACACATGTGTAAAAGTGGTATATGAGAGGTGGGAGTACATACACCCAGGAGTACATACTAGTTTTCCTATATATATATATATATATATATATATATATATATATATGAGCTACAACGTTTTAATGAGCTAATGTATAATAATCCAGTTAATGCTAAACTGCAGTATGGAATTCTCCTATGCTTGGGCAATTCTCTCGGTGTTAATCAGCAGACAGATTGAGCGCATATTGCTGATTAGATGGATGCAGCTGATGGTACATTACCGGCACTGTAGCGAACGGCAATAATCAGACAGGCCTAGCCTTCCTGGGTACACCTAATGTTGGCGAAAAGTGGATCAGAAGTTCTCTTTTTCACGTAGGGTCGGTGTTGCTGCCTCCTGTAACTCGTAGTATCATTGGTTTTTTCGAGCTGCCTCTATCACTGTACATCACATGACTACTCTGATCACATCCATGTTTGAGAGTTGGTTGTCAACGAGATCGATGTTGCCGATTTGACAGAGCAAAAGGGCACGGCCACTCAAGTCCGGGATTAGACAAGGTGCCATCCTTACAAAGATTTGTGGCGACCTATACCATCCAGCGTGTTCTTCGCAATAACGCAGAGGATGAGTTAATATATTCAGGTGCAACAGGCCCATCATGTGATGCATGTATTTCACGATTATTAATTATTATTTATGCATGCGTATCCCCATTTTTCTCTAGAGTAAACTGCATGTAGCATGCGCTCTGCAATGGTGAAAATCAGAGTTGATGCTGGAGTTTTTGCTCGTCGAGCTGCCTTCGCAAATATGTTTCACACTAACAAAGTTCGAGTGTAGCTAATTGAACGCAACAGTATTCTCAGTGATGGATGGATACGTATCTTAATCAGAGCGTGGCAGAAAATCTGATCATGGCGATATATAGCACATGTAGTTATGCAAAGTCGAAAAGGCTATACTATAGGGTGAAAGTCTAGATAGAATCAAAGGTTCTTCACTGGCAATCGACCTTAGAGCATCTCCAACCAAGCCCTCATATTTGACCCTCTATTCCTCTTATTTAGGGGCTTCTCATCCAGATTTCATCCCTTATTTCTCAACGTGTTCCAACCGACCCCTCATATTTGACCTCTTATATTCGAATCACCTTTATTTTATTAATATCCGGTAACTCTCTCTCCTCTCTCTCCCCTCTCTTCCTCTCTCTCTCCCAAATGAGGGGTTGGATGAGGAGCTCCTAAATGTAGGGGGTGAGGGAGGAGATTTGAGGGCTCCTCAAATAAAGGGGGTCGGATAGGGGGTCGGTTGGAGATCAATTTTCATCGTTTTTTCCTCAAATATAGGATAGGGGGTGAGAAGAGGGCTTGGTTGGAGATGCTCTTACGTCCTTACCCTAGCAAATGAGTTAGAAAGAATTTCTTGTTTGCCATAAAAAAATAAGATCGTTTTCTATTTGTCATTGAAAAAAATAGATTTTTTTATTTGTCATTGGTTGAGGTTTTCATCCCTTATTTGCCATTGCTGTCCAATCTGCTGTTAACTGAGATGTGAAATGACAAAAGTGCCCTTCTTCCACCTCCTCTCTTCTTGCGTGCAGCAGCCCCCTGAGCCACTTGACCTCGGCATTTGCACCCTCCAGGTTGACCTGTGCGTCAGGAGAGCCAGACATCCAGGCTGAGCTAGACACTGCACATTGTAAGCGCGTTCACGACCATGGCCGTTGTGCCCGAATCAAACCACCTGGCGGTCTCAATGGCGGCACACACGCGCATACCAGCCGAAGCTCGCCCACGAAGATCACTGACACAAAAACAAAGCACCTGGCCATCACAACAGCGGCACACACACACACACACCAGCTGACGATGATGGAACAACACCAAAAGCCAGGCACACTCGATAGCGGCGAGGCGACACACGAATAGACACCGGCCAAGTAACAGAGCCACGATAGAAAGGCGCCAGCACACACACATGCACATAACGGCAGTCAACACGCTGCACCGTTGGACAGATCACAGCATGTCGACAGTCGACAGCCGGCAGAGCTACAACACGCGGCCTACTCAACACACACGAAACAGGGGCCAAAGCACACACCAGAGGTGACAAAAAGCTCGACGGCTAGAGGCACGAACATAACAGCTCAACGTCAACGCAGCACCAGTCCATGCACCCACGACGGAGAACAAACAAACATCCGGCAGTGCACATACCTGAAAGGCGGCGGCTCATACAGATCGGTTGGCGGTGCTTTCACCAACAGCACTGCACTCAACAGCGGCGATGAGGCTTCTCGTCGGCACACCGGAGCGGCATCACGAGCAGGGTGGCGATCAATCTCTGGCCAGGGTGCACGCATTAACCAACAGGCAGGCAAGCGCGATAGTCGAGGGCACTTAAAAAACGCACACACATACAGCCGGGAACAGAACACACAAAACAGCCGGAGCACCTCAATAACATCAGCACGACAGCTAGCCAAAGCGTCTCAACAGCAAATCAACGGCACATGACCAGACATAAGCGCAACGACAACGCACATGACAGAGGGGGCACAAACCAACACATCACTACTCAACGCCGACGCGGTGGCTCAAACTCGATGGTCGTGACATGGCAACGACACTCACCGGCAAGGGCTGAAGGCCAGCCGCAGGGCAGCCCGTCGGCCCTCAACAACAGAGGCTCGGGGTTAGCCCATCTGTGTGCGCCTATCTCCATGGGCGGAAACACGATGGTGACTGACAGGGCCGGCTTTACAATTTCGAGGATCTAGGGCAAACTCAGCACTGTAGGCCCTTAATACTAAATATTCTTTTCACATGTTTAGTTTATAAACCATTCTTATCTAAGATGACTCAAATGAATATTGTTAACATAATAAACCAAGTAGTAACTAGTAAGAGTTAACTTCCAACATGTTCTTAATTCTTGATAAATAATGTTGATACTACAATAGAAAAACTAAAAGAACAGCAAAATGAAACTAGTATGATTACCTCAAATAAGAATCAAACTTCAACAACTCCATTGACAATGCTTCACAAAAGAGGAGACGACAAACATCCAATGTCTCTCATAAAAAACAACTCATTCGGGCATTTCTTGATGCAAAATCATTAAGGACAATATCAAGATCAATGTTGTTCAAGACATTCTTCTCAATGCAACACATAGCAAAGCCATTCAATCTTTCATGTGTCATAGTTGATCTCAAATAGTTTTTTCAGTAATTTTAATTTTGAGAAACTTCTTTCAGCTGAGGTTGCAGTCACGGGTACATTAAGAGGATTCGATAGGTAACAGAGATATTTGGATAGCAATCTACAGCTGTAACAAATTGAAGAATTTCATGTGCTAACATCAAACTGTTTGACAAAGTTACTTGCAACACTTTTAATTTAGAGAAAAAAACATTTCACTCAACATCAGCAGACACTTTGGCTGGTGCTCAAGGTTTTCCTATCAAGAAGAAAAATGTGAAGTGAAAACATTACATGAAGAGGCCCACTAGTCCTTCGACTTGTTCAGAGAAAGCACTTCAGACTATTGGAGAACAGCACATGCATAATTGCCTAGTTTTAGCTTCTGACTTTAAAACTGCAGCTGTTTCGATTGAGAGCTGATTGACAATCGTCAAGTTTAATCACCTTTTGATTGAAACGACATCCTACCTAAAAGTGTTGGTTTAGGAGCATCGAATACATAAGAGCAGAAAATTACTCATAATCTGCAGTGGAGTCAAACGCTGCGGATTATTAGTTTTCACAGACAGTGCATAAGATTCTTGAGCCATCAGGATGCAGACCGAGCGTCGAGCAGAGCGCAGGCAAGCCGCGCGTATGTGGACGTGCGGTGAGTTTTGCGTTCTGGTCCTGACTCCTAAGGCAAAGTATCTTTGGGCTGGACCCCTCCCCGGCTTGGGCCCTAGGCGGTCGCACCCCCCGCCCTGGCCAAAGCTGGGATTGGTGACCGACTCCATGTGTAGTAGTAAGGGCTTCACCTCTCTCCTTTCTCTGTGCCCCCCTCCTGAACTGATCAAACTTGTGACTTATATCCACGGTAGGGAGGAGAGCTTGGCACTCGAGAGGAGCTACGTTCGGCAGGGGTGGTGATCCCATAGGCGTGATGAGACATGCTGAAGATTTGTTCCTGACAATATGTCTGTAAATTGAACAAGGGTTACCTTTGATATCAGGGGTCAAGCACGAAACAAGACACACGATGTAGATAGGTTCGAGCCCCAGGTTAGAATAATACTCTACGTCCTGTGTTGATGCTGTTGTATATTGGTATCTCAAGTGCAAGGAATGTGACTAAACCTATTACAATCAAGTAAATTGGATCTAGACTAATCAGGGTTGGAGTCCCGAGTCTCTTAGTTGCTTAGGTCTTGGTGTCGCTTGCCTCAAGATGTGCTGGATTAGGTTCTCTTCTCCTCTCCGGGGATTTGATTCCCCACCTTATATGGGACCGATATGTTGCCTTGGTTCTAGCCGTAGTCAATAGGGAGTCATTCAACTTGTCATTGAAGACAAAGTAGATGAATCTGATCTGGATACTAGTTGTACTCAAGTTGGGTAACCATTCGAGGCCTTCCTAGTATGTGCCTTCTAGATGCCCGGGTGTATCAGGATCCGCATGTTCAGTTCCATAATATCTAGAGTAGCTAAATATGGGTATAGTGTACCATATCCGAATATAGTGTACTTCTTATGCATACATACTCTATTGTTATATATTCGACAGTACCTCTAACTATGATCAATATGGAGGGTTTCCATAAGTTCCCACTCGAATACCGCCAAGTCTGGGCTTGGTCGAGTAAGGTGGATCAAGCTCGCAGTCAAAAGAATCGAGTAGGACATGTCTTGTTTCAAGTATTGAGTGGGAACACAATTGGATTGAATGCTCTACTGTTGTCCACACTCGAGACTCAAAAAGGCTTAAGACTTGACTTATCAACACCTGACTCTGGGTAGAGTTAAAAGAGAATTCTATAATTTGAACCATTGGGTATAGGAGCATTTAATGCGTGCATATGGGCATGCAAAGATTCGTAAAATGCCATCATCTTGTCTTTCTCACCGATCGAGGCACCATAGAGACTAGAGTGGTTACCAAAGAGACATTTAGCTTGGACTATTTACCCGTGCAATCATGTATTGTAGCAATCTTTCCTCGCTCTCGCCGTCAGCCTTCTTGCACAAGCCACCATCTTTCTCCATCCAAGCTCGCGTCACCACAAAGAATTCTTAGATCCATGGATCCCGATTCCCTTGCGAAGACCACTGCTCATACATCGACAGAGAAGTAGTCTAACGCAAAGACTGTCGACATCTCACCCGAGTAGCTGGACGAGATTAGGCTCCTGACTGAAGCCTGGATGATTTCATCGATGAAAGAATCAAGGCTAAGGAAGCTTGAATCTGAAGGAATAGTTCCTCCTCACGCGCTAGCAAATTGGAGGCTAGAGTCGGGTGAGGAATTCCCTTCTTGTTAGTTTGACCACGAGATTGTGATTTTTGAATCATTTTTCTGTTGCAGATTCAATGTTCCCCCTTTTAGGTTCCTCCTTTCCGTACTTGATTTCTACCAAATTGAGCTCCACCATCTGAATCCGAACTTGATCACTATGTTGAGTGTTTTTGTCCACCTATGCGAATCTTTCCGTGGTGTCGAGCTGAGTTTGAATATGTTCCAGTATTTTTATCATCTGAAGAGGAAAAATGAGAACAAGTTTGTCAAAGGTTGTGGCTTCCAATTGAAAGAATTCCTATATCCCAGTTGCGCTGATCTCCTCCTGGCAGAAAGATTGGAAAAATATTGGTTTTATGTTTCTAACCCCGACCCACTTCATTTTCCCTTAGTGTATAAGGGCCTCCTCCACCAATCAAGTCCATCCTAGTCGAAGAAGCACCACGAGTCTGACCATACTACCTACTATGTCAATAAGATTGGCAAGCTAAGGAAGAGTGGTTTAACTAGGTGACATGTGGTCAAAGACTCCATCAGTCGAAGGCTGAGCTCCTAGAAAGCACGAGATCGCTTTGCCTAGGAGTACACTGGTGATAAATGTAACTCCAAGGATGTGGCTGGATGTAAGATTTAGTTAGTATTTTGCTACTTTTGTTGTCGTAGTTGAGCCCTTTCGAGTGAGTTTTTCTTTCCTTTCGTAGCCTTGTCTCTGAAGGACATAACTACTCGATTGAGCAAGCTCTTCTCTGAAGAAGCACAAGAATCCTCTATACTCCCTCGCGAACCCTCAACCTCAGGTGGGAATTTCACTAACTAAGAAACTAGCACTGATTATTGCTTACTCCTCCTAATTTGGCTTTTTGATTCTAGTCCCATTCTTTCATAAAGAGCACATCCTCTCGACTGAGTTACTTGATCTTGATGACACTTCCTCTTCTGGCGTCGACGACAAGGGGAAAACACCAGTCGATCGAGGGGACGAAGGGTCTCTTTGATCCAAGAAATTGTCTCTGCTATATGATCAGGTGCCCCTCAAGCACATGCGGAGAAGAAACCAACTGGTACTGACATCAAGTTGTTAGGTGATTATTTAGGTACTACTCTAGCTATCGAGCAATTGCACACTAACGCTTGGTCTGTATGGGTGGATTTTCTATAGGAGATAGCCAGAGCCACTCCTTGATCGCCTCCTCGAGTAATCGACATCTCTAATGACTCGGTAAGAAAGGTAACCTTTACCGCCTTTACCGAGTTCCCCCCTCACATTGGTCATTCTTCTGAGCATTTGCTCGGTGAGTCCAGAATGATGATGAATCATTGTGGGTTGGTTTCTTGCAGGCAATGATGGCTTTGGCTTTATTTAACCCCTAGATGGCCCCTTCAACACAATTGATACCAGCTGCTAGTATGATGAAGAAGAAAGTTACCATCAAAAGATAGAAGTCAAACATCAATTCGTGCATTTCGGTTGCCCAAAGGTATGACTTGAATACTTATCTTGGCCTACAACTTTTCCTTCCCTTCCTCACCCTGCTAATTGTAGACCGTCCTCCCAGGCAAAACCAAAAGAGCAGGGAGCGAGCGATCCAACTAGCCAACCTATTTCAACCTCCTCAGTGATGTTATTCCGCCTCCTCTAGTGGAGGAACACATAGACGCACCTGAAGCAAACCTACAAGACAACAAAGCCAATATCTTGGCATCGACTCCAACTGATGATCTTTGGACAGGGAAAGAAGATCACTTCAAGGCTATAGGTGTCAAGATTGCCACTACCAAGGCTCTATATACATAAATTGACCACAACGATTGTCGGAAGGAATTAGGTGTGCCAACCAAGAAAGAATTGAATATGAGTCTACCCTCTGATCACAAGTATATGATTCGATCACCAGGCAACTAACTAATTTCTATTTGATATTGTAGTCCTCAAATCCTTCTTAAGAAAAAACTAAGCTCTCCTTAATGATGCGATAAAAAACATAGATGATAACTCCAAATATCAAAAGCTCAGAGGCGATCTAAAAACTGCAAGAACCAAACAAAAGGCCTTGACTACCGAATGGGAGAACATGGCTGCTGAACAGAACACCATTGCTGCTGGACGGGACAAAATGGCTGCTGAGTGAGATGTTGTGGTTACAACACTTCAAGAGCTGAAAGATCAGGCCCTCGACCACATGAACCAAACAGCCTCCATAAGCAATAAGACGATGCTTGATCTCCTCAAGAGCTACAACCCCGACCTCAACGCATCACTAGTGATGTAGGGGTTCAGATGCTCAATGGAGGAGGCATGAAATATTATGCAAAGCGTTGAGACTCTGGTCCCTTCCTTTTGTCGACTCCCTAGGGCTCAGCTTGTGTCACACCCGGTTTTAACGGACAAAACCAAATGCGGTATCTGTGTACCCAGGATGTTCAACACACATAAGGATGTCATAGGTGAAGTAACAAAAACAATACTTATATAGAATAAACGTTAAACTCTTACAACAATTGACATATATTGTCTTCTATGAAGATATCTGCAGCAGAACAGAAGCATTGTTGCCTAACAACACCACAAGAAACGGACCGGGAGACACACGCCTAGAACGTCACAACCTCGTCTTGATAGTCTTCAACATCTTCACTCACTGAGTAGCAGCATACATGTCGCATGGTGTAGGGAAAATAGCAAGTGTGAGCACATGACGCGCTCAACAAGTGTGAAAAAAATAATGATATGCAGACTTATGTCATGAATAGGCCAACACATGGTATATTTGCATAAATGCGAGTAATAAAAACATATTTGGACTCAAAAAGCATTAAACAATTATTAAGTGAATGTAACCCATATAGTCCAACACCCAACATACAAGGCTCCTCACTTTGCATACCATAATCGTCTAGTACTCCCTGTACTGTAACCAAAACCACAACCATCTAATACTCCCTGTACCAGAACTATAACCACAACCATCTAGTACTCCCTGTACCAGAACTATAACCACAACCAAACTCATAACCACAACCCACTAATCATGTGAGGATCCAAGTCTCTCATAACCGTGAGCACGGCTGTTATAACAGTTTTACACTCTGTAGAGGTTATCCAGCTTTCCCCACGAGTCAGTGAATTCCAAGTTGCCGTGTTGCGCAAACACTTAACACACGCCAGCGGTGTGCCGCCAAGAATCACTGCATGACATTGACCACCAACCAAAGACTAACCCAGTATGTGTCTACCCAATAGGTTTCACCGCTAGGCTTTACGCGAGTTTAACTCCTACCCAGAAGCCCCCTTTTGCGCTGACACAACACACACTTGATATACTCTAATCAGTATATCATGCCTTACCCATATCAGCCTCGTGGTTGGTACGTTACATCTTGGGTTGTCACTTCATGAACCGGTCCTTACTTAGGTTACTTGAGCAAATACTAAATCAACATCATAACCATGATAATCATCAAAACCACTTTGCTCAAGGCCTAAGGCTCCATGTTGTTAGACCATTAACATATTAACAACCGCTGTTGCATATGTTCATTAGTCAAGATTATGACACTTCTCAACATCCCAAAAGCATGGCTAAACAATCTACCCATAAAAGACACCTAACCATAAACTATCTAGATTCCAAAGGATGATAAGGGAAAATCTAGAGAAACCCTAACATAGGTGACTATCTATCATATTGACACTGCATGCAATTTTGTAAAACAAAATATTTAAAAATATAGGTTCAAGATGATCAAGGAAACTTGCCTTTTACCCAATGCTGCTCAGTGTTGTCGAAATCTTGGTCTTGAAGTCACATCATTAAAACACTTTAAAAATACTATGGATGTATATGGATGATTTTAGAAATGTTTAGACACAAGAATCGTCTAAATCGGAGTTAAGATGAAAAGAGAACAACTTTCGAGAGATGGATTAGACTAAAAAGAAAGACTAGTTTACTGAAGTTATCTTCCTATGGAAAAAGAGTTTATAGCACAATTACTGTGTCAGGCTTGACAACATCATTGCGCAAGATTCAAGAAGTGTAGGGCAGACTAGACTTCGCGGAGTAGGCTAAGGAGACTGATGTGGTGCTAACTTGGTATGCTATGCAAGTACCATCTTGGATTAAAGAAGGGATACGCTGATATCTAGTATCGATCACTTATGAAGGATCAAAAAGGTTGAACGTTGCGCTTCTAGGTTAAGGATATTACTGGTGACTCTATGTAGCGGCGGTGGTTCGGGTTTCGTCGGAGACAACGATCGGGCACGTGGCCACTGACATCGATGTCGGCTTTAGTGGTGTTTCAGTGAAACGAGGGAAGCATAGCATAGAACATGGAAATACTAAATCAGTGGCATGGTTGGTTTTAGAAGGGATCATCTGAGGTAGCAGCAAAACAGCGATAACTGCTTCTAGGTTTGGTGGTGACCGTGAACAGAAGCAGGAACGAAGACGCTCGTGTTCCCAGAGATTGGCTATGAAATTTATGAAACTGTTTGAACAAATATGTTCATATATCCCGGGAACACAATGCTATGGCATATTTTTGGGTAGATAATCCACTGAGCGGAAGAACGATCAGCAGAGATGAGATGGATGATGGTTGCGACGTGTTGTGGTTGGTAATGGCTTCTTGGTCGTGTCACTGCACAAACGGGGATGGGCTCCTAGGATCACGTACAAGAGTCGATGGTACATGTCGTGATGTGATTGGTGCATCTATACGGCTTTCGGATTGACGGGGAACGCGAATGCAAATCCAGTGCGCGCACAAAACGCGTCCAGAATCTGGACATCGGGTATGTCGACAATGATTGCGATGGTTTGGCTGCTCTACTGGCCGACCTGATTGGTGAGGGCATGGGGAACATCATGAGACATGCACCGGTGAAAGGGATTGATGATTTGACCTCTAGTCGGTTGGGAACGTCGATGCCAATCGGCTAGGGGTGGCTGGTTGAGGCGGAGTCCAAACCGAACATGAATCGGATTCGAGTTTGAGTCAGTTACGGTTTCCTTTTTCGCAACTTTGTATTCCGAGGATGATATCTCCATCGTCTACACTCCAAATTGGATGTTTCTTGATTCTAAATTGTAGTACTTGAAAAGGTATACAACTTTGGTAGTCATTGGAACTTCTGAAAACGTCATCTTGATTTCCAAAAATTTACCACAAGATAAACTGTTTGAACTCAGAGTCATCTGTGTAGCACTAATTTCGGGGCCCATAACTCCTTGCTCAATTATCCAAAAGGGGAGTTCCATAGGTTCAAATCGAATCTCTCGACGAGACCTACAACTTTAGTATTGTCAAGATTTGCATTTGAGGCCGTTTTGAACTCCGAAACTTCATGAGAAGATGAGGTTGTCCAGAACTCCGCGAAAATTTATAGATTTCGTGAATACTTTGTATTGGGCCTTCTAGATGACTTGGCTAAGGGTTTGGACTTGAGCAAGATTGAGCCCAAAGATACTTTAGGTATATCTAGGGTTTAGAATAGAAACTTTTGCAGAGAAATTTGAATAGGGTTTAAATTTGAATTGAACTTGGAGTGAATTTAAGAGAAACAAAAAATTTAGATTGAACAAGAATAGGAATAGATAAGGAATTTAAATTTGGATTTGGGTAGAATTTGAGAAAGAGGAGAGATTGACTTTAAACAAGAATTTGGATAAGATTTGAATTGAACTAGAGAAGTATCAGGTATAATTAAGGATTGAATAAATGATGAATTCAAAGATTTTGAATTCCAACTATTAAGATCCTTAACTTATTCACTACTGAGTTTTGTAACAACCTTTTCAAAATCTTTTTCACTCAAAACACCAAAGAGAAAGAAAAGAAAAAGAACTCTAATGCATTTACCTGGCTCTAACAAAACTCAGCATGTAATGCACACAAAATAATAACCTATATTGATTGATTGATTAAGAAAATATGTTTTAAACCTATTCTACTCGTGAAGTTATTCAATAATCTTGAAAAAATTTAGAAATTTGAGAAATATGAAAATCAGGGTGTTACAGCTTGCCTGATGATGAAAGCGAGGGTAGTCTTTCTGATTAATCTTGACTCAAAATATTTGAATCTTGATCAGCAGTTTTGGATGTTTGTAAACATTACTATTCTTTTGCTTGTTCAATATGCTCTACCACTATTCCCTTATTGATGAAATAATGTTAGCATAAGTAGACGCAAAACTGATTAGTACATGCTATGACCATCCTCGAAACTTGCTGACGGAAAATCTGTTGATGCCTGAAGCACTCAAGTAGACATATAGTTAGATGCGTTGGCCCTCGAGTAATCACTCAAAGCAACCATAATAATAAGGAAAAGACTAGTGCAAAACTAGAAAAATAAGCAACATGATGATTTTTGCAAACTTTTACTGACTTGCGTATTTAACTAGCGTACGAATATGAACTCGATAGAGAGTGCATATGGGATCGATAGAACTTCATAACCTTGTGGGCTGTTAGGCGTGAGATGTCTGACAATTTCTTGTGCCGTTATGCCTTATGAGGTATAGTTGTTCATCATCGAGCCAACACATGCCTCCATTGGTCTTATTCAATGTGGTCATGCGAAGCCAAATAATTTTTTGCAAAAAGTATGTATGTACAAAACTTACGAAATATTGTATTACTATATAGCCCCCGACTCTATGGTCGAGGAGAAGATTTCTCGCTTGGATAATAATAAAGAACATACCTGTTCCATAAAAAATGTGTGACATAACCCCTGGACTTTCTATTCGATGACTGAACCAAATGAATAAAGTCATAGCATCGAAGGTATACGATGTAGCCACCGACTCTCTGTTAGATGTGATAATCAAGATATAGAATTGAGTTGTAGCAATAGAGATATACTCGACATGACCCCTGACTCATTGCTCATAGAAACTGAAGCATAAGCGCTGATATTATGAAATCTAGCCTCTGGTTCTCGGATTGATGTGATAATCAAAACAAAGAGTGAAGCATAAGCATTAAAAATATATGATGTAGCCCCTAACTTTCTGCTCGATAACTGAATCGAGTGGAGAGTAGAGCATGAGCATAAAAAATGCATGATGTAGCCCCTTGCTCCCTGTTTGATGTGATAATGAAGAGTAGAGCATAAGCATTAACACATTACACTTGACCACATGCTCGAAGGTGCCAGACCCCAAACATATAGCGATATTTATGTCATAGTTATCAAGTGAACTCGAACTGCCAAGTAGGCGAATATTAAAAATCCACTGCCGTTCGTGCTCATTTTCATCGCAACCCTTTATTTGATGTTTCATAATGACACAACATCCCTCTGCGCTGGGATTGGACACACCATAATGTCTCTGTGATGTCTTGATTTCCGCCCAACGTGTCAATCTATGAACGCCATGTGACCAAGGTGACCTCAAAAATGCAACTAGCGCTATCGGATCTTGACGGTTCTATCTCTACAGTGCAGCCCATTCCCACGACTATGAATAGGGGATGCGAGGCCCATTTGTTCTTCACCCCATTTCCTTCCATTTGTTCATGCGCATTGCTTGGTAGAACACATAGATCCAAAGACCATGGCCACTCCACTCCACCATTGTCTCCCGAACAAAGCCAAGAAATCGAAGAAGAAATACCTTCCTCCCAGAGCCTTTCGCTGTGGTTCCGCCACTAACCATCATCATCTCCTTCGATGAGGAAGAGTCAAGTGAAGAGTCTAAGGGAGAAGTAGATGAAAATGGGTCTAAAAATGGTGGTGATCTTGACAAGATCATAGACCAAGCCACCGACGAAGTCTTCGGTGATGGAGCCCTGGAGTTCCTGCAATGAAGAAGGCATGATCGTCTTTTTCGTCGACAACCACCAGATCGCCTCCGCGGTCTACAGATGGTCCTTTGGCATCTTCAGCACTGGTCAGCAGCTCTTGTGGGCACTGGTGCTCAAGATGAAGCGACTCTAGCAAGTTCGTCTGCACCAAAGTTATCACTCCTTCTGATGTGTGTGCTTCAGCCCTTTGATCTTTTGCTCAAGCTTTCACACCTCGATCAGATAAGCCGACATGTTGTCTTCTAGGCACTGGTACTCCTTTTGCACTTGCTTGATTCCAAGTGACGCAGCTATGCGGAGCCCGTTTACTAGTCATTCGCATTCTATAGCATTGTTGGAAGCTTTAAAATCTAATTGAATGACGTACTTGAGTTCATCACCTGTTGGAGATTTGAGTACAATGCCAGGCCCCGATCCTTGAAATGTAAGTGACCCATCAAAGAAGAGAGTTCGGGGTCCTTGACCATGTTCGATTTTGTCTCTTCAACACTTGTTCATTTGGCGATGAATTCTGCTAGTACTCCTGTCTTAACGCTTGTACGTGGTGCTTAGCTTACGTCGAACTCGTTGAGCTCGATCACCCATTGCGCGATTTGTCCGGTAGCCTCCCTATTGTGTATAACATCATTCAACAGATACATCATCATGACGGTGACCTTCTATGCTTGGAAATAATGTTTTAGCTTTCAGGAAGTCGCCAGGACTGCATACAATAACTTTTGCACTTGCAGGTATCAAAGTATAGCATTGTGTAGGACTTCACTCACCTAGTGAACAGGCTTTTGGATTTTAGCTTTCTTATCAGGACATTCCTGTTCAACCACCAGGACCGTGCTTACAACTTTTTAGGTAGCTGCAATGTAGAAAAAGACCTCATCCTTTTCATTAGGCGGGGTTAGAATTAACAGAGATCAAAAATACCTTTTTAATTCTTGGAAAGCCTTCTCTGCTTCTTCTGTTCACTCATACCGATCATGTTTCTTTAGCAATTTGAAGAAAGGCATCCCTCGCTCGCCCATTGTGGAGATGAATCGACTAAGGGACGTTATGCATCATGTAAGTTTTTGAACCTACTTCAGTGTTTGAGGTGATCACATTTGGTCAAGGGCCTTAATTTTGCCCGAATTGGCTTCAATGTCTCGACTTGACACTAGGAAACCAAGAAGCTTGCCGGACGGAGCACTGAACGTGCACACTTCTTGGGGTTAAGCATCATGCAATACTTCTTGAGGTTGTCAAATGTTACCTTGAGATCAACAATCAATACACTTTTGGTTTTTGACTTGACTATGATATCATCGACATAAGCTTCTACATTACACCTGATCTGAGGTTGTAAACAGTTTTGAATACACCGTTGATAAGTAGCTCTAGCATGTTTTAAACCAAAAGGCATATTTATACAGCAAAATACAACGAAATGAGTAATAAAAGCAGTTTTTTCTCATCCTCTACTCCCATGCTAATTTGGTGATACCACGAATCAGTATCGAAAAAACATAGCAACACACAACCCACTGTAGAGTCAAAAATCTAGCCAATGAGAGGAAAAGGGAAAGGATATTTGGGACAAGCTTTGTTGAGGTCTGTAAAGTAGACACATATTCTCCACCTACCATTGGCCTTTTTGATGAGGACTGGATTCACAAGACATGTAGGATGATGAACCTCTCGAATGAAGCCCGCCTTTAGGAGTTTGTTGACCTCTTGCTGGATGGCTAGCTTTCTATCCTCCATAAATCTTTGCTACTTCTGCACCACATTTTTAGCACTGGGTTCCATAGCTAGTCGATGCTCCATCACCTCCTTAGGGACTCCGGGCATATCAGACGGTTGCCACGTAAACATGTCTTGCTTTGCTTGGAGGAAAGCGATGAGCTCGAGTTCCTATTTGGGGTTGAGGCTGGACCCTACCTTGACCATCTTGGCTGGCTCAGACAGGTTAAGGGGTACTGCCTTGATACCACCATCAGTATTCTTGTCCTTGGCGTTGTCGTTGGCTTCACCCTTGGCGGTGTCGTCAGACTTGGGAGTGCCAGCGAAGCTCACAAGCTTGGGGTCTGTGGCACTGTCTTGGCCCTGGGTGGAGGTTTGACACCTCTGACACTTAGACTCCAAGTTTTTGGAGGTAGTCGTTGTCCGACAGAAGTGCTCGACCATCTCCAGGCTCTACTTGTCACATTTGACCACCGCGCATTAATCGCCCTTGACAATTATGACACCCTTAGGACTCGGGATCTCGAGTGTTTGGTAAGTGTAGTGCACTACGATTGTGAACTTGCCCAGCATTGGGCGGCCTAGAATCATGTTGTACGTCATCTCAAACTCTGCAATATCGAAGGTAAGCTTCTCTGTGCGGAAGTTGTTAGGTGCTCCGAACGTGACTGGCAACTCGATCCGACCAAGAGGCATGTTTGATGAATTTGGAGTTATTTCATGGAAAGGCTCGGCTCTAGTCCTGAGCTCCATAATTAAAATTCCCATCTTGTCCAATGTCTTAGCGAAAATGAGGTTGAGTGAATCAATGTTAGATGGATCTTGATGTTGATGATGGTAGGCTGAACCACGATCGGGTATCGACCAGGGTGTGGAACCGCGGCTGGGTGGTTAGCTTGATCGAAGGTCATGGAGACTTTTGACAACTTGAGGTATCGAGTAGGTCCTATCAAAGCCAAGTTGACCACTCTTTCGACAGTCTTGTACCGCCTTTTATATTTGTATGTGGCGGATCCTCCAAAGATGTGTGCTAAGCTCTTATCAGCCTCACAGATCTTGTGCTCATCATTATTATCACCAGGCTTGGCTTGTTTTCTTTGGTAGTCAGCAATTGTAGCCTTGAGCTTCTCATCAAGCTTATTTTTCAAAACCTGGCATTCGTCGAAGTTGTGTTGGTTGGATCGATGCATAGGACACCACTCTAGCCCTTGTTGTCTCTAGTGTTGTGTGACTTGCTTTTCTTGACTACAGCTACGGTCATGTCTGGACCCTTGCGCTTGTCAACAGACTTGTCCTTCTTGCCCTCATTCTTCAAAGACTCGGGGTTGTCCTTGCCAGATTGAGAGTTTTTGGCATGAGCTTGAGCCTCAGCACACTTTGCAAACTTGTCGACCAACTCGAAGAGTTCCTTAACTACCTGGATCTTTTGGGTAGCTAGCTTCCCTACCAGATCTTTGTCCTTAATGCCTCTCTTGAAGGCGATGATGACCTACCCATTACAGATATCCGAGATGATGTTGCGCCTATCGCTAAACCTATGGATGAAGTTCCAAAGAGATTCGTGCTTGCCTTGGTTCAATTGATGAAGATCGTCTTCCATCCCCGGGCGCTCGAAAGTACCCTGGAAATTGGCGATGAACTGAGCCTTCAACTTGGCCCACGATTGGATTGAATTGGGAGGTAGGTTTAATAACCAGGACCTTGAAGGTCCATCGAGGGTGGTTAGCAGGTAATTGGCTATTACCTTGTTGTCACCACGAGCTACTCGAATAACAATGGTATAGATTTGTAACCACTCATTGGGGTTGAGCTTTCCGTTGTAATTCTAGATCTGACCCACTTTGAACTTCTCGGCCCATCATATCGACTGGAACTCGGGCGCGAAGGCTTCACAACCTCTATTGAATTCTTCAAGAGGTGATGGTAGAGGACTATCACACCTGTTCATCCGAACATGAGAGTCACGTTGACTGTGCCGTTCTGGAGATCTGTGATCGTTATAATGATGATTGCCTTCATGACGCTCCTCATGGTTGTTATTGATTACCTCTTGGAAGTTCTCCATCATGAGGGATGAGACTCCTCGGGTCTTCTTGGTTTCTGTGCCTATGATTGGAGCAATTGCAGTTTGACCTGCAGGGCTACGCTCGAGCTTGACCACTGTAGCGAAAGTGACCCTATTAGGCCATGGTTGTGATTTTGATGATTAATGACAACATAGTCATTGAGACTAATATGTTTGTTAAGAATAAATGTTAGTAGGTCTCATGGATGCAATACACACAAGAAGTCACTGCAGCTGGAACAAAGTTTGATTGAATTGGAGAAGTCCTAGGATAATTGACCTCACCGAAAGATCCAGCGCAGAGGAGTTTGCACTCACCAAAGCATTATGCATAAAGGTTGATAGCCTCACCGGATAGTCCGGTGCTCTATGTGTTGAACTCACTGGAGTATTTCTGATAAAGGGGGAGAAGGCAAGGACCTCACCGGATAATCCGATGATCTGCATAGAGTAACACCAGAGCATTTCTTGCAGAGAAGAATGCAAGTGCAAAAGACTGAAGATCAACCTACTGGATGGTCTGGTACTTGGTTTGTGCATACCGGAGTATAGCACCAGAACATTTCTTACAGAGGCGACTGTAATTGCTGAAGAATGAAGATCAACTCACTGAATAGTCCGATCATCACATACATAGTTGCACCAGAGCATTTCCATAGATAAGAAGAAAAGATTTAACTTACCGGATGGTCCGGTGTGAACGGAATGAACACCAAATGAATGCACCGTAGCATTTTACACAGAGAGGTTGCAAAGGCTTGGATGACTCAAGATAACTCACCGAAAGATCCGGTGATGGATTTAAAGGCACACCGGAGTGTCCAGTGT
Organism: Phragmites australis; assembly: GCF_958298935.1. Taxonomy (NCBI): domain Eukaryota; kingdom Viridiplantae; phylum Streptophyta; class Magnoliopsida; order Poales; family Poaceae; genus Phragmites; species Phragmites australis. The sequence continues at coordinate 33,972,844 of NC_084922.1, forward strand.
TCACAGAGGTTGTGAATGGAGTTTTCAATTTTTAATGATTTAAAATATTTATTGATGAAATTAAGATATATAGCAAGCCCTAATATATAAACTTAGGTATGAACGTATTTATTTTATTTTTTTATTGAATTAGAAAATTGAATACATTTTTTGCATTAGGATTTTAGTTAATGAAATGTTAATAAACATAGATAGTACAAACGAATTCGAAAACAATTGACTAGTGCATCGGTTTAATTGTTCGGTTTTACTTGGGGCTGGAGTCTCGACGGGCGCGCGTGCAGCTAAAACAAATTTTTTGCACCTCGAACCTGCAGTGAAAGGGGTTTCACTGCTGGTGAACATATTCGATCGGTAATGAAAGTTGTTTCACTATCGGTGGAGTTCTTGGGCCGGTAGTGAAATATGTTTCACTACCGGTTGTCCTATTGAGCCAGCAATGAAGATCCCCTTTTACTGCCGGTCTTCATCTTGAGCTGGTAGTGAAAGTCCTCCCCTATAAAAGTGCTCGACTTCTGTGCCCTCTGACACTTAGAAATTTTTTCCTCCTTCCTAGCCTGTGTCCTCCACCGAATCACCTCCCGACATCGAGGAGCCCGCGTTGCCGTTCCTTGTGCCATCATCCACCACTGCTATCATCGAGGACCACCACCCCGATGCCGAGGAGCTCACCGCCTCCTCTCCGACGCCGAGGAGCCCGTGCTGTCCTGCCCTGCGCCCTCTTCCACCGTCGTCGTCACCGTGGAAAACAACCCCAACATCGATTCACCGACTCCCCCTCCGTCTTCTAGGGTCTAAGCGCAAGTTCGTACTGATTCATGGCCAGCTTCTTGTGTGCTCAAATGATAAGAACATATACTTGTGTGCTGGTCCTTCTGTGTGTTAAAATGGTAAGAATAGATGCTGCTTGTGATCCTTTTGTGTGTTCAAATGATAAGAACATATATGTTTCCTCGATCCTTTGGTGTTTTCATATGATAAGAACAGATGCTACTTGTGGTCCTTTTGTGTGTTCAAATGATAAGAACAGATATGCTGCATCGGTCCTTTTGTGTGTTCAAATGATAAGAACAGATGCTGCCTCGGTCCTTTTGTGTGTTCAAATGATGCTTGTGAGTATTTCCCCTCTTTTGTTCTCGACAGTACTGGTACATATTCCATTTGCTCGATGATGAATTGATACACTGAAACTAGGCAATTTACTAAGCACAATAGTTTAGACCTGTGATTCTCTAGTTGTCTGATATTTATTATAGCCCCTGGTGAGACTTGTTGATGGTTCTTGCTGGTCTGTACTTGTATGCTGAGACATATTTCTTGTGTGGTCTCTACAGTGGGCTACCTATTATAATTTGATCCCTAGATAGTGTGCTGCTGTAAGTTTAGAGATTGATTAGAATATTAGATTACTTGTTTGAATCCTACTGTTCAGTCTCTATTTCTATCTCGGCAGAAAATTGCTTGTCCTTTTCAGAATCTGTGCTCTCTGATTTGGTATAGCAACACTATCCATGATGATATTGTGTGATTTTTTGAGAATTATGTCCAATTCTAATAACTAGATGAGAATTTAGTAAATTATCCAGTCGTTGATGTACTCAATATAGCAATTAAGAGGCATGACCTTGATTGTCCTGGGGCCAATTGTTATTTATTTCCTAAGAGCACTTTTATACACCTACTATCCAGTTCTTGCTGTACACTAAGGCTGTATTTCTTCTTTACTCCTGTCATGTGTTGTATTAAAAATTACACTGTTTTCATACTTGGTTTTCTTTTTGCAAATGATGAAATTGGAGACCATACATTTGAATACAAATCTCAACTAGGATGGTTATTACACAAGTCCAAACAGGAAGTTGTTGCAGCACACAACAGTCAAGACATCCAGGTCGAGCTAAAATTGGCTACCCTTTGAAAATAAGGAGAAATTTGATTTCACGTATAAAGATGTCGTAATCCTAGTTCTTGTTCTAATCACTATTTTGCTATGTAAGATGATATGACTTGTAAGATCAGTATGTCACTTATCAGTAACTTTGCGCATATTTGTGCCTATTTTGCTACGTAAGATGTGACTTCTTTTTGTTGAATGTGGTCATAATGTACTCAATTACAATAGTGTATGTGTATGCATTCTATCTATTGACTCCTTTATAGTTATCTCTCTTTTGGTAGCCTCTCTCTCTCCCTCATCTGCTTTATCTCTATCTCCCTCCTTCCTCATCTCTCTATATATAGAATACTCAACTGCTAGTCGTCTTCATATGCAGAACTTCTAGAAAGGGATGGCACCACCAACCACCAATTCGGCCGAGGCACCAGAAGGATTTGCAGTGCCATTGTCAAACATTGAAGAAGGTAGCCCAACCCACTACCTCAATTTGGACCAAATAGACGTCTATGGAGGCGATGAGGTAATTCATAACTAGAAGAATGCATTTGTTCAACATATTAGTGTATAGGTTCTTAATATTTTTTTGCTTATGCGCTGATGCCTGATGTTCCTGAGGGTCACGATAATGAGCAATCACAGGAGCAACATCGTGTCTGAGGTCCCTCGAAGGTGCCTACAGGACGATTTGTGATCATGGAGGTCTCACTAGCAAGGGAGCCAACTGCACCAGAGAGAGTTCTGGGGCCATACAAGTCAGTATGTGGGATAGCTATTAAAGGATCACATGTCCATCAGCTATATATTGTGGACTGGCAAACGAGGTGATCTGCACGTGGTTCCTGATTCAATCAAGAATGACATTCTATGGCCCAAGATATTAGAGAGGTTCGAGTTCTCTATAAAGACAGATATGGATGTAGTTAAGCATAAGGTGCTAATGATTATGGGCCTTTCATTTAAGAATTGGAAGGGAACACTGAACAAAACCTATGTGCAAAGAGGTACAAAACCATATTTCAGCAAATGGCTACAACTCGAAGATCATTGGCAAGCCTTTGCGGAGTACAAGTTGTCGGAAGAAGCACAGAGGTTGACTGAGATGAACAAAACAAACTCGAAGAAGAACCTCTACCCCACAAAGTCGGCAGTTGTGGATACGTGAGGAAAGAATGACAGTGGCAACAACAGCTAGATGAATTGCGAGAGAGAGGTGTCACACCTAAGATGAATGGCTGGAGTGAATGATCGACACACTTCCTTCTTAGGAGGAGTGCTTCGTACTCGTCTGATGGAAGCTTATGCTTTATGACCTCCAAAGACCAAGAAGTGATGCAAACTCTTGCAAAAAATCTTATGGAAGCCCACGAGCAGTCTACACAAGGCTCTTTCAAGCTAGACAGGGATAGGGATGAGCTCACCTTGGCACTGGGAAATAAGGAGCATGGTGATCGCACACTCTCTGGGGTGATGGGTTGGAAATATGGATTCTCAGGTGATGTTGATAGTTACAAGAGACGAAAGAGATCCTAAGAAGAGCGAGATGCAAAATGAGAGGCATAACAAGCTAGGATGATGGAAATGCTTAAACAAGCGCTATGAAAGGATAGGGAACATACAAAGGAAAAGATAGCACAAGCAGTATAGCAAGCCCTCATGCGTCAACGGGGCACCATTGTAAGTGAAGAGAAATGACCAGTAGCATCTCCTAATATTACGTGCTCTAGCTTTGTAATTATCGGAGTAGCTGTGCATCCATGGAAGTTCTGGGAGCTGACCCATCACTTATCCCGTGGACCTCATCACAACACGGACACCGTGTGACTACACTTGGTGCTAGAAATATTACCATCAAAGTGGTTTCCGGCATGGCTTATCCCCGAGGCTCCCATGAATATTTTCATAGATGTCTGATACCAAAGGGCTACGCCATGGTTGAAGTAGATTAGGCAGTTGACCAGTACTATCATGTTAAGGTGGACTACCCCACAGAGCAGGGGGTGAACACTATAGGAGAGAACGAGTACATATTTATCGTGTGGGAGAAGACCTACATAGTGTTTCCACTAGGGACATATACCAAGAACCTTTACTCTCCACGACACCCCGAGCCGTCATCGCCTCAAAGATGTCCCTCTCCTCAGCCATCTCTTAGAAGAAGTTCACCTCCCCAGCCATCGCCTCGAAGAAGCCATGGTAGAAGTGCACCCGCTATCAGTGCATCTAGTCCAGAGGATCCTGTTGTGGTATTTGACCAGCTTTTGGAGTTGGTACCATCGGATGAGTCTTCGATAGAATGGCCTTCCAATGATGATGTGAAGGAGGAGCAAGAAGTAGCGGTCCATAAGCATACCCAGGAGGAGGAGGATGAGAGGCTGGCCCGTTAGCTGTGCGCCACGGAGGAGCAAGAAGTAGCATCCTATAAGCGCGCCCAGGAGGAGGGGGATGAGAGGCTAGCTCGCCAGTGTGCTCTGGATGAGCACGAGAGGGTGGCCCATCAGTGCGTTGCGGAGGAGGCCGAAGGCTCAAACCATAGTGGCATTCAGGCATCCGACTTTGACATCTTTGACACATCAGTGAGCTTGGAGCATAGGTGAGGCTGCAGTCGATCAGGCGTCGCGGGGTCCTCCACTCCACCACCATTGGCCCCTGGCATCCTCGGACGTACATATACCATCAGCCATCTATGCAGAGACGCAGTCCTCATCGCAGGAAAGTTAGAGGGATACTGGGCTGGCTTAACTCGACTGACTTTTCAGAGGGTGACCTATGAGAACTATTATGGATATATGTGTGTTTATCGATGCCCAATACCTTCATTGTATGACATGAATTACTATGTATTAATGAAGGTGCCTTTATTATTTATTAAAATTAAATATATATCTCATTGTATACATGTATTGAGAGGGAGAGAGATGGAGAGATCGAGGAGAGAGAGGAAGAACAGAGAGGACAGAAAGAAGGAGAACAGGGAGGAGACGGGAGGGAGTCCGAAGAGGTAGAACATTGCCGGTTGAAGGCTCCAGCCATCAGTGATGCCTTGGGAATCACTACCGGCTAAAACCACCAGCCGATAGTGATTCCCAGGCATCACTACCGACTAGAGCCTTCAGCCAGTAGTGAAAACATGTTTCACTGTCAGTTCTCCATGCTAACAGTGATAGTCCCCGACTATCACTACATGTTACCTATTGCCTGGTCCAAAACTAGCTGTGAAGGGGGTTTTGGAGCCAGCAGTGGTAGAGGGTCTACAGTAATGCAATTTCCTTTGTTGGCTTCCTCACTTCCTTTCCATAGGAAATTTCACCTGGTGCTGTCCATATTTTTCTTTGGCCACCTAGATGCGGCGCCATGATCACGATGGTGTATGGATACATGGAGCTTGGGATAGTTTTTTTATTTATATATTTTTATTTTTTAATATTTGCAAAAATACATGCCTATTTCAAAATATTACACATCTAGCCTACCATTGCCACTTGGAAGGGCGACAACAGGGTGTCGCCCATCTATCGGTGACACCTTGTGGAACCCATGATGCAACGGTCAGAAATTAAATACCCTGGTTGAATCACATGTGAGCATGGCTTGTGCAGTAGCATCGACTTGTGGTAGTTGCAAACACACCTGTCATCGAAGAGGATGTACTCTTGGATAACTCTCTCACACTTGCCCCTCCTTCCTTTGTGTCTACATAGAACTTCGTGTATGTGCTATGTAGTTCTCGTATCCTTCACCCGATGTATCTTTGCCTTCTCCATCTTATTTTCCATGTACTAATTTATCTTTTTCCTATAAATAAGACTAGCATCATTTAGCACTGGGTGTGCTATTGCATAGTGCTCCCTAAAATACTTGCAAGTGCCTTGAAGTATGAACTCTGCAATCCACATTAGCGGCCACCCCCTCACTTCTTTCGTCACCCAGTTGTAAATCTCTACTAAATTTGTAGTCATAATACCATACTTCGCCCCATTTGTGTCGTAGAGAAGACCACACTTGTCCTTTATCTCATTCTCAATCCACTCGCTAAATGACATGGTAGATGATCCGATCCTTCTATGCAAGCTTCATTGTTTGTTGGCAGCGACGCAAGAGGTTTGGTTTGTCCTCTGGTCCCCTTATGGGCTTCCATGCATGCTCTTGTGTTTGCTTCTTCGTTAGTTTATCCAATGTCTTCTAAAGAGCATCAAACTTCTGCTCCTGGTTCTAACCGCACAACCTCTTGAACATGTTCATGAGATTCTTGTTGTTGAATTACCGAAAGAAGTCTGCACCCAAATACCTCATACACCACCTACTCTACAGATTTGGTAACACAGGTCCCATCATACCATCGTCCATTCCATTATGCATATCCTGAATAGCCTTGAGCATTCTTACATGACAGTCATGTATAAGGCATACGTTTGGTCGAGCACCTACAATTATCATCTTGACACGGTACATGAACCAATATCAGCTGCTGATGTTCTCACGCTCCACAAATGCAAATGCCAACGACAACATTTGGTTGTTCTCACTAACCCCAATAGTAGTCTGGATTTATTCATTGTAACATACTGGTAAGAAAAAGTGCCATCAATGCAGAGACCGACAATGCTCGAAAGCTTTGGTACATGGTCCTAATACGAAGAAGCATCGTTTCAAGACATACTTAACAGATTTGGACAACAATGAGTACTTATTAATGTCATGATATGTACTCGGGTTCATTCGAGCAATGGTCTGCAACAAGTATGGAAGATTGCCATATGACGCTTTGTATGTCTCGAACCTCATCACAATTGCATTCCTCTTCACCCTCCATGACTTGTTGTAACTGATAGTGTACTTGACAGGCGGGGACCATAAGGTGTCACCCGTTTATAGGGCGAAACCTTGCTCTTGCCTGATGAACGAGCGACGATAGCTTGTTGTTAAATTGTTTTAAATGACTGTGTAATTTTAAAAATATTAATATATATAATTTTGCATAATGAGTACCTTAAATATTCTTTTTTCCTCCTCCTTAAATATTTTTTGGCATAATTTATTTTGAAAAATGAACATAACTGGACTGGGCACCACCAATTGTGACGTTTCAAATGTACTTTGCCATACCACAAGTGGTTCATTTTTTTCAAAGGTAAGCTCAACTGTTGGTAGCGTTTTCGAGTCTTATTTGAGCTAGTAATACTTTTTGCAACACGAAGTACCCATGAACTAAGCCCGCAGGCCCGCAAGTGCACGATCGCATGGCCCAATCCATCAAATTGCATGTTTTGGACCGGAGAGTAGACTAGAGAGGCTACCCGGGTGTTGGCGCGAACCACAAATACCGTTAGCTATATTTGGACTACCGTTACATATGCTTCTCCATACCCGAAACAGGGAAACAAGCGCACAACCACCATAGAATTCGAAGTTTGGAATGAACAAGGTGAAGCATCCAAGGAGGTCGTCCTCCACCTTATAGGAGACCAGTAACAACACGGAGCAACTTCAATTCTCTTTGTCTATGACAATGCGGCCTCTCCTCCGCTCCGCCATCGTCTCGGCCATTCTCCTCTCCCTCGCCGCCTTGGACGAGGCGCACGGCTTACTCGATTTCCTCAACATCTTTCGGTCGCGCTCCGAGAAAGACTACTTCCACAACGCGCTCCAGGGGCAGCAGGAGCAAATGGTCCCACAGGCGACGACCAGCAGTAGCTCATCGCGGTGCCGGCGGGCGCGGACGGCATCCGGAGGGTGCCGCGCCAGTCCCCGCCCACCCCGGTGGCGCAGGACACGGTGGTGCTCCCCGTGGACAACGCCGCGGGTTTCCCGGCGCGTGATCCACCATAAGCGAGAACGCGGGCGTGTCCGTGATGCACATGGTGGTCATGCGGCCCGGCAAGGCCATCATGTACGACACGGTCACGGCGGGGCAAGCAGCCCGACGCCGTGGACTGCTCCACGCACGTCGTCGAGTTTGATTACAACATTGGCGCGCTCAGGTCCCTCAAGGTTACTGTGCTTAATAATTCTTTCTGTCAACCTTGGTGCCTCTTTTGATAGAACAAATGCCACGAGTACCATTTGGCGCGTGCTGCAGATCTTAATAGACACATGGTCCTCATCAGGCGCGCTCGACGCGGACAGCAACCTCGTGCAGTTGGTCCTCATCAGGCGCTCTCGACGCGGACGGCAACCTCGTGCAGACTGCAGGCCGGCAGCTACTTCGAAGGGGAGAAGGTTGTGAGGTACCTGAGCGCATGCGGCAACTGCTACTGGAGGGAGTTCCCCGCGAGCTTGCGAAGGAAGATGGTGCATATCACAGATTGCAAACTCGTGATTAGTTCGGACAATGACTAATGTGTAACTACTATATCTAAATACCTCAGGATTGTCTATTATTCTCAGAATGTATCTTATCTCTAGGAAAGGGTCCTTAGATGAATAAAAACTATCCGTAGATACTTACGATATCTCGTAAACTTATAAGTTTATATTCAAAAATGAGAAAGAAGATTTCAGAAGATGTACGTTACCCCTATATCTACGAAACCTAGGGATCCGGCAGAGGATATCTCAAGTCATTAGAAGACACAAGCGATAGGCGATTAGGAGCCCATACAAGCCAGAAGACATTCACAACTAGATCATCTTCTACTGCACGTAAGGAAGTCGCTGACTAAGTTAAATTTATCTAGGCTAGCCATGTACCCCTTTAACAATCCCAAAAATCAATATAAGATAAAAAAATAATGTAGGGTTATTATCCCAAGGGAGGTCCGAACTTGTATAAAACTTCTTTGTGTGTTCCTATGATTTGTCTACTCAATGCATCTACTATCTTTCCTACAAATTCGTAAGATCAGCGGTTCGCCAATCTTCAACAGATAGCGCCATCGGTAGGGATCATGACAATAGACGTTGAAGATTCTACAGACAATATGCCGTCGATTTCACCCAAGAGGACCAGTTTCTCGAATGAGGGGTTCTATGATAACTTCATCCCTCCCACCGACGAACTGACAATCGTTCGTGTAAACTTCAATGATGAACTTTCCATCAACAATTCCAACGATAAGGTAAGTCGCTTCATGGATCAATACACCAAGGACTACGGCATCAAGTTCGAACCACTCGGCTGCCAAGACAACCGTGAATGCCCTATTCACTATAAATCAGGATCTTGCCCCGTAATTTTCGACAACATAGATTGTCAAGACACCTAACCGGAGCAATCCGATGAAATATCCATGATTTATCTAGACACCTCCTCTAGTGGAGGTTACCTCCGAGAAGACGTCGCCATTGAAGATAGGGGTGACGGTATGGGAAATCATGATGATGACCTTGCAAACATGCAAGGCCCTCCTGCTCCGCGTCCGTGTGATGGCTAATAATAGCTTAGCACACCTCCCAGAACCTGAACCTTAATGGAGCGCAGGGTTTACCATCCTCCAATCATCATCCGGGGGCTTAACGCTTTAGATCTACGATGTCTCAGAGGCTCCTCCTTCTATATGAGGCCTTTATGTGCCCTCCGACTATAGATCTAACAACCCCCCTCAACAAGGACTGGATGAACTTGATGATTGGCTTGACCAAAGAGGTTCTTGTCTAGGCTGAGTATTCCCATTTGACCCTTGTTGGGAGTAGCTCTAATCAGGGGAAGTCATGCAATGTCCCTTCGCGAGAAGTATCAGACCCAGAGAGGCATAATCCCTGGAACAAGGCATCCCAAGATGATAATCAGGCAACTACTCACCTCAAGACCTTACCAGTCAGAGGTCATCTGATCAACGACTTACGTGAAGTCAACGACCGGTGGAGACGCTCGAGAACCCCTGAGGTGGCATCTTCTGCCTCTCGACAATCTAATCGGAGGACATCTTGGCACCGCTTAAGCTGGGGCTGATCCCCGACCCCTGTGGGTAAAACACCCGAGGCCGCCGGGACCAAGCAGGGCGCCATCAACAGATGCCTAGCCTTTTCTCTAGATCTGCGAAACGTAAGCTGGCTGGCAAGGTTCTACCCTGGATCGATCAAGAAGTACAATGGGAGTACGAATCCCATTGAATTTCTCCAGATCTATACCAGGGCTATCCAGGCGGCTGGTGGGGATGAGAAGGTTATGGCAAATTAACTCCCCATAGCCCTTGAAGGGGTGACCAGGTCATGGTTGACCAATCTATCGCCAGAGACAATCTACTTGTGAGAGCAGCTTTGCGACGTATTCCGAGCTAACTTTCAGAGTACATATGTTCGCCCTAGCACAAAAAATGATATCTACTGTTGCTTGCAGACGGAGAAAGAAACCTTGTGCGAGTTCGTATGCCACTTTAGTAACACCCGGAACATTATCCAAGCACTCACTCAGGGGGTTAAGAGCCGGCGATACGTTGAAGACATCTCTAAAAAGGAGTTAGAGATGGTCAAAGAGCTCATGAAGATAATCGATAAGTCTACCAAGGCTGAGGATGTGCTCCTCTTCATTAAGGAGAGGGCCCAAGGAATCAAGCGTCCTCAACCCAGGCCCGATGGTGACTTGGCTAAGAGCAAGCCCAAGAAGAACGCCAAGGGAGGTAAGGACAAGAAAGCTAAATCTGATGAAGTTTTAACAGATCTGCCCAACCCCTATCCCGACAAGCACTCCTATTCTACCAAAGGAAAGAGCTTCACACGAGGCTCCAGCAAATGCGACGGTAAGCCTTGGTGCGACCACCATAAGATCAACGACCATAATCTCCATGAGTGCTGCCTCTGAAAGAAGATGGTCAAAGCGAAGGTTGAAAAGATAGCCAAGATAAAGAAGGCTCAGGTTGCGATCGAGAAGAGGGACTCCAACTTTAGCAGTAGTGAGAGCATTGTTGACCACATTTTTGTGGTTCAATGTCCTATGAATCCAAGCGATAGTGCAAGAAGGTGGCTCGAGAAGTATTAGATGTTGTCCCCAAGGGCCGCAAAGCCATTAAGTGGTCGAACATCGAGATTTCCTTCAGCCAAGATAACTGCCCAGAGAACTTTGTATGGCCAGGCTGCTTCCCAATAGTGGTCGAGCCTACAATCAAAACTGTAGGATCATCCGTGTACTTATCGACGGAGGGAGTTACCTGAACTTCCTTTTCACAAGCGCACTTGAAGTGATGCATGACTCCCGATCTATCATCAAGACAGTTACACAAGACTTCCACGACATATCATCCCAATTTTCAAAAAAAATTTGAAATCCAAAAATCTTTTGCAAAAGGATCAATTCAAATCATTTTCAAATCAAATTGAAAACCATTTCTCTTTTCTTCCCCCTCTTGGGCTCAATCTAGCCGACCCTCTCTCCCTCTCTCTTTTCTTTTTTTCCTTCCTGCAGCCTAGCTCCCTCTCTCGACCCACTCTCTTTTCTACCCGTGGCCACTCGTGTAAGCCCAGCCTAGCCCGCTATCTCCTTAGTTTTTCGCCTCCTACAGTGCGCGCTCGTGCCTAAGCTAACTGTAGAAGGACCCCATCCCGTCTAACCACCTACCACCCGCCTAACCACCTACCACCCGCTTAACCCCCTGCCACTATTGTGCTGCCTCCGTCGCCCTGTCCCCCTCTCCTCAGGTAGTGGGAGATGCCGTTAGCCAATTGGACCTCATGACGAGATTCACCTGACCACCTTCGGCCTCCCTAGCCCCTCTGCCTAGCCTCTCTGCCTCTCTTCCGAGCCATCGTCGAGCCACCATGATCGTCGAAGCTCCATCTCTGTCCCCGGTGGCCGTGGCTACCCAGTTGGCCAAGCCAAGCAAAGAGAAAGCTTCCCTGCCCCACATACATACTCCCGACACCCAAAATCCCGAGCCAAATCGCCTCTTCATGGGTTTTTCCCGTTAGCCGCAACCATTCTCAACTTCAGTGAGCTGCTGGAGCTATTTTAGCCACCGTCCATTGTCGAGTTGCCCCTCACTGGCTCCGGTGTGCCATGTTGTTCCTCCTGGACCATCTCTCAGTCCAACCCACGGCTAACAACCGCCGATGGTGAGCTCTCCATCGAGCCCATCGTGGATCCATCAGCGTCGCCGTCTCTGCGCTTCCCCGGTGACCGTTCACCCGGTGCTAACATGTGGCAGCCATGTCACCCTCCAACTCAGCCAGCCCAACCCCTTTAGCCCAGTCAGCCGCCATGTCAACACGTCCAAGCCCCCGGTCCACCATGGACCAAAGACTGGAGTTCCTTCGGTCCACCAAATCCCTGAACCAAGTCGACAACACAGTAGTTTTTTTCCTTTTTCCCGAAAATACATTTTCCAAAGAATATTCTAGGGAATATTCTCCCTTTTTCTTTTCCTGAATTAATTTGCTGGCCAGCTTCCAAAGCCCATATCTCCTTCATTTCAACTCCGATTTCAAGGATTCTTCCACCGATATTAAACTAAATTCAAATTCTATTCACATTAGTTTCATATTTATTTAAAAATTATTTGTATTTGTTGGTCTTTATTGGTGCGTTTTTTGTGCTGCGCTTTAGAGACCGGAGAGTTTGAGGAGGAGGTCGAGGAGCTAGGAATGTAAGATTTCGAGTAGGATCTTCTCGAGGATTTCAATGAAGGTAAGTCTCAATCTGTTTCCCTCGTTGATCATATTGAACCCAAGTTTTATCACCACAACCTGTAGCAGCCGTTTTCCACCGATTAATTAGTTATCGGCTTCATTTAAACTGTTGATCTAGTTATGACCTATTGTAGACTAGCCGCCTACTTGTTATCAACCTGAATAAAATCTTGGTAACCCTAGTGCTTTCATCTCGACTACTCTAATTACGCTAAGACGAACACCTTTGTACGCACCCTTTCTTGTGCTTTTAGAGGAAGGTTTGGACTTTACCGATGTCGACGGTGAGGCTGATGAGTAGGTCTCGATCGTGTCCACACCCGAGTCGCCTGTAGAGTAATGTGTTCACCATGCTGGCCCTGCTATGCACTCTGATGTCATGGATTGTGTTTTTGTAGGACCGAGATAGGCGACTAGAGGGGGGAGGATGGATAGGTGACTTAACAAATTTCATTCGAAATGGATGGCTTTCTCCTATTCCTCAATCCAACGTACCTCAAAACCACAAGCAAAAGCAAGAGAGATAAGAGCAAATTGCGAAAATTCCAAAACTGATCAATGTGAACTATAGGTTCCGATTAATGCCATATTAAGAGTCATAGGGTAAGGAATCAAGCAACTTGATGGAAAACTCCTAAACACAAGACAACTAGCTGTCGGAAGAAGGGATTCTTCAAGTTGATGGATACAGGGTTGGGATGGTTCAAGACCAACTCATATGAGACGATTAATCCTCTAGCAACAAGAAGAACACCTCTTACGCGACCCAAAACAAGCAGCTCTCCAGGAGAAAGACAATCAGCAAGAAAACACTAAGAACTTGCATGAAAACACGAGATCCAAAAGCACAAAACTAGAAAGAGATGAACTCAAGCATATGCAAAAATACTCTGTTCATTAAGCTCAGAGGAACGTCCACTTTTGACAGATTACAAAGTATTTTTCTCATAAAAGCTTTCACCTAAACATAGGCTAAGCACTCATATCTCCCTCTTCACACAACACAAGTAACACAAGTAGAAGGATCTTAAAACTCTCCAAGGCTTACATATTTCCACCAGTCATACCCCCCTATTTATAAGCCTAGGGATATTGCTTAACCCTTAAGCAATCCTGTTCCTAAGTTTCCCTTCCCTTACAATACACTCCCACCTACCACAAGAGGTAGTTATGTTCAATTTTTTCTCTGTACAATGGATGATTGTGGCGCCTTTATGAATTAGCTTCGCTTCGACGCAAGCTTCGCAATGACGCCACACGCATTCAATCCTTCCATGGTTTTTGCGACCAACCTAGGAAACCGTCTTGCACGCTTCTCAAAGCACGACTCACAGCCACTTGCATACACCTTATGCAAGCATCCCGATGATGACACATGTACTCTGTCTTACAATCTTGACCACCGTCAATTCTCTCCCACTTCAGATCCCTCAGGTCACCTTGTCACTTGCACCGATATTCCTTTCACCTGACTTTGTCAACACACCATCTTCATCCTCCATATCATGCTTTGCTTGAACTCCACGTGTACAACTAGGATCACCCTTGATTCGGTCCGACTCTCTCGATCGTCCAGCACCAAGCTCCCCACTTAACCCCAACCTTCCCGTCGTCGGCCACCAAGTTGCATCCACTACCTACACATCATGAAACAAGTAAAATGTACTTCCGACACTATATAACTCTATCACAAGTTAGTCAAAATCAAAAACCCTGCAGAAATTAGACATCTTTGAAAAATCATGAATGCCGGATGATCCAGTATTCACTCCTCCTGAGCGTCGGACCATCCGACGTGTTTAACTAAGCAGACCAGACTGCCTGAAATCCTCTCTACAAGAAATAGTACAGCGTGTATTCATGCCCATCTTCGGACCATCCAGCATATCCATTCTTGCCTGAACCTATTTTGCACCCTCTCTGAAAAAATTACTTTGGTGAGACATCCGGCGTACACATTGCCCAGCGCCAGACCATCTGGCGCATACAAGTCTGTCAGTGCCAGTTTGCAACCTCTCTACAAGAAAAGCTCCATCGTTCACTGATGCCCAACGTCGAACCATCCGACGTGTACTTCAGTTTTTGCTTCTTCGTTGAAATGCTCCGTCGTGTACTGTATATGAACACTGGATCATCCGATGAGTTCATTTTCTTTAGTGCCGGATCATCCAACATGTACAATTTTTCTGGACTCAGAGACAAACACGCTAACTTCATTTTCTCTGTAACTTTAGTTAGTTATGATCATAATTGCAGTACATAACCATGCTCATGCAATCTCAAAATTATCTATCTCCCCCCTTGATGAGTGCATTGACAACTTCACAAAGCACAAACAATTGGTTTGAAGACAACCCAAGAAACTCATCCAAATGACCAAGAACTCAAGAAAGAGCAAAAGAAGATGTCACTTGGCATAAGAAGATTGCAAAAGCCTGAAAATCACAATGAAAACTCAAATGCTCCTCCTTGATGAACACATAAGTTCATTATAGCATATCTTCTCCCTTTTTCATTTATGTAGGATTCTTTGTGTATAGCAAATTTTCTACCCCTTTGGCAACACAAACATCAAGGACAAAAGCATGACGCAATGCATGAACATGCAATTCTAATGAGCTTTCACAAGTATATCACAAATCATTTGCAAGAACAAGAAATTTCAAAGGGCTATGAAGAGTAGAATGAGGAGCTCTCAATTGCACAAATGCTCGAAAAGATACAGTTACACGAGAACATGAAGCTGCACAAGCTAAACTGAAGAATTATTGGTTCATTTAGGTTCACAAAGCCGAATCATATTAAATGAGATCACCACATAAGTATCCACCCGTTCTGAGTCAATACAAGAATAAGAACTAGCTAACTTCAATCTCAAACTAGCCAAACAAGCATTCAATTCAGAAAGATTTGCAAACAATCATATATGAAACTAAGACTTAGTTAGATCAAGTGATTAAAATAGAGTTGATCATTCTGGCATATTTTTCATTATTATTCTTTTTATCCTCAAGTTGTCTCTTATCCAAGCGACGTGTCACGCGACTAGGTACAACAAACATCTGAAGGCTTCAAGACAACTGTATTGGATCTCATTTGAGCACAAGAAACTTGATTGCTTAAGATTATTCAAATTGCATAAATTTTCAAGTTTTCACTTAGATCAAGTCAAGTAGTATTTTGTGACACAAGAAACACATGTTCCCCCAAAGTTCTATCATGAGCCAAACATTTGATAAAGATAAAAAATATAGTGCAATATTCTCCAATCCACTATCTTGAACCAAGAAGCCTAGAGCAAGATATTGACCAAACTAGACTTAAAATAAGCATTGACTAAGCCAAAGTAATTACGAACATAGTGATCAAAAATGTAGCATTTCATAGTCTACATGATTCATAAAATTGCCAAATTTCACTTTAAGAAAGCCAACTTGCTTGAGATGTTTCATGTCAGAGCATCAAGAGGAGCTAGGATTAAAAGATTGCTCTATACAACTACTCAACTTAGTTAAAATCCAAGTCTAACAAACTGAAAATGCTAAAGACATACAAGCTAAACCTCAACTACTAAGTTTATCTTACAAGATGCTATGCAATGCAAATGCACCAAAAGTAAGATAGAGTATGTACAGTTGCTACTCCCCCTCACACAATACTATAGGGATGGCAAATTGTAAGCTCTCCCCTTAGAAAAGCAAATCTGGAAGCATCAAGAGGCTTGGTGAAGACATTAGTAAGCTGGTTTGAGTATCTATATATTTCAGCTCAATGTCTCCCTTTTCATTGCAGTCTCGCAAAAAGTGGAATCTCACATCTATGTGTTTGGTTCTGCAATACTGGAATGGGTTATTGACAGGGCTTTTAGCACTGGTATTGTCACATAGGAGTGGTGCACTCTTGTAGTTTAACCCAAAGTCTCAAAATTGCAACTATCCATAAAATCTGAGAACAACAACTAGCGGTAACCACATATTTAGCTTTAGTAGTTGACTATGCAACACTAGACTATTTGCGAGAAGACCAATACACAAGAGAAGTACCTAAGAAATGACAAGTACTAGAGGTACTCTTCTTGTTAATTCTACAACCAGAAAAATTCGTATTCGAAAAACCTCGAAGAGAAAGCGAAGAGGATGCAGAGAACCAAAAACCATACTTAAGAGTGTGCTTGAGGTACCTAAGTATGCACTTCACTGCTTGGTGGTGAGAAGTACTTAGTGAAGCTTGGAAGCAGGCACACAAGCAAACGATGAAGTAGATGTCAGGTCTTATCGCTGTCAGGTACAAGAGGGAGACAATCATCCTCCTGTACTCCAGCTGGTCTACCTCCTCACCATCTTCATACGGATCAAGCATGGTCGAGGTAGCGATTGGTGTTACCAGGGGCTTTGCATCGCTCATGTCGAACTTCTTCAGCAAATCCTTGGTGTACTTCATCTGGTGGATGAATGTATCTTGCTTGTATTGCTTGATTTGTAGCCCAAGGAAGAAGTGGAGCTCGCCCATCATCGATATTTCAAATTCCTTGCTCATAGTATTTACAAACTTGACCGCAAGTGCATTAGAAGA
Organism: Phragmites australis; assembly: GCF_958298935.1. NCBI lineage: Eukaryota > Viridiplantae > Streptophyta > Magnoliopsida > Poales > Poaceae > Phragmites > Phragmites australis. The sequence continues at coordinate 33,989,870 of NC_084922.1, forward strand.
GTCACAGAAAATGATATCATCCACGTATATCTAAATAAGTAGGAAATCATTTCCATACCTAAAGGTAAACAAAATTTTATCCACCAACTCCATCACATACCTATGCTTTAGCAAGAAAGACTTAAGCCTATCATGCCAAGATCTAGGCATCTGCTTAAGCCCATACAAAGCTTTTTGAATCTTGTATACTCTATATGGGTATTTGAGGTGCTCGAAACATGGGGATTTCTTAACATATACCTCTTCCTCTATTATACCATTTAGGAAAGCATCCTTGACATCCATTTGGTACAACTTGAAACATTCGGATGTCATAAATGGTAGGAGGATCCTAATAGCTTCTAGTCTAGCTACTAGAGTAAAGGTCTCTCCAAAGTCAATCTCCTTTATTTGAGTGAAACCTTGAGCCACAAGTCTAGCCTTGTTTCTCACTATAGTCCCATCTTGTCTTGTTTGTTTTTGAAAACCCATTTAGTGTCTATGGTGTGAGCATTTGAGGGTGGCTCTACAAGTACCCAAACTTGATTTCTCTCAATTTTTTCTAATTATTCATGCATGGTATTGATCCAATTTGAATCAGAAAGAGCATATCCAACATCATGGGGTTCAAAGGATGCAACAAATGCAGAATAAGTGAAATGATCATGTTGAGTAGATTTGAACCTTGTTATCCTCTCATCAAGATCACCGATCATCTGTTGAGGGGGATGTATCCGCTCAATGTACCGAGGGGCCTCGTGTTGTATGACCACATCCCCCTTAAACGTAGCTAGTGCATGCTCGAAAGCAGCTAAAGTGTAAGTAGAAGCTGCAGGACCCTCTGCCGGTGTCGAAGAGGCAAGAGCCAGCTTGAGAGCTAGTGTGATCGAAGGAAGTAGTGGATCATCCTCCTCATCACCAAGAGCTGGAAGGTTGCCATCTAAGAAGATGCTTTTGTCAATCTCTTTGTTACCTGCACACTCAAAAGTAGAATTAGCACACGGGGTTAATTCATCCAAAGTCACATCACAAGATTCTATAATTGTGTTAGTGTCAAGATTATAAACCCTGTAAGAATGACCATGAAGGGAATACCCCAAGAAAATCCCATAGGAAGAGTGCGACTCAAACTTGTTAAGATTGCCACGCTTTAGGATAAAGCATTAGCAGCTAAAAACTCTCAACTGAGAAACCTTTGGCTTCCTCCCAAAGCGCAACTCATAAGAAGTCAAATTCAAGATCCAGTGCAAGAAAATCCAATTGAAGATATAGCAAGCGATGCTAATAGCCTCAGTCCAAAACTTTCTAGGAGTCCTATGCTCATCGAGGATCGTCTTAGCCATCTCCACCGAAGTCTGATTCTTCCTTTCAACCATGCCATTCTGTCGAGGAACGTGTGGGGCAGAAAATTAATGCTCAATGCCATGTTCAAGACAGAAAGTATAAATAGATAGTTCTTGAACTCGGTACCATTATCACTGCAAATAGCTTTTAATGCATCAGGGAGTTCCTTGAACAATCTCAAAACTAAGCTCTGAAAGCGTGAAAACACTTCATCCTTGCTTATAAGAAAGAACACCCAAGAGTAGTGAGAGACGTCATCAACAATGACAAGTACATACCACTTCTCACTCGCCGAACAAATCCAGGAAGGACCAATAGTGTCCATATAGAGAAATTCTTCCGGTTATTCAGTTATCACCAGATTAACTAGTGGATGAGAAGTCGTAACCATCTTGTCATGCCGACAAGGAGCACAAACTAGGTTCTTCTCAAACTTGAGCTTTGGCAATCCTCGGATCAAGCACAGAGCACTCAAACAAGAAAGCAAATCAAAACTCATGTGCCCTAGTCTCATATGTCACATCAAAATCTTAGAAGATGGTTGAGAAATAAAGCATCGAGAAGAACCAAAAGACTAAAAAAAATCAGCTCCGAAGACTCTCTCTACTCAAGAAATCTAGCAAATCAAAGCACCCGTGGATGTTCGGTCTTGTCGCCGTTAGGTACAGAAGGGATCCAATCATGCTCCTGAACTCCCTCCGGTCCACCGCCTCACCATCTTCATCCGGATCAAGCATAGTCATTGTAGCCATCGGTGTTGCCAACGGCTTTGCGTCACTCATGTCAAACTTATTTAGCAGCTCCTTGGTGTACTTCGTCTAGTGGACGAATATATCTTACTTGCATTGCTTGATTTGAAGTCGAAGAAGTTGAGCTCACCCATCATCGACATCTCAAACTCACTACTCATAGTTTCTATAAACTTGGACACAAGTGCATGAGAAGAACAACCAAAGATGATGTCATCCACATATATCTGAAAAAAGTAGGAAATCTTTACCATGTCTGAGAGTGAACAAAGTTATCAAATAATCTCATCACATACCTTTGCTCTAGCAAGAAGGATATAAGCCTATCATACCAAACCCTAAGTGTCTGTTTGAGCCCATACAAAACTTGTATACTCTATGTGAGTATTTGAGGTGCTCAAAGCCCGAGGGTTATTTGACATAGACCTCTTTCTGAATGAAACCATTAAGGAACGCACTCTTGACATCCATTTGATACAACTTGAAACCCTTAGATGCTGCAAATACAAAAAGAATCCTAATAGCTTCTATCCTAGCTACGAGTGCAAAGGTCTCTACAAAGTCTATCCCCTCTATTTGAGTGAAACCCTGAGCCACTAGTCTAGCCTTATTTATCACTATTGATCCATCATCCCCCTGTTTGTTTTTGTAAACCCATTTTGTGTCTATGGTGTGTACATTGGGAGGTGGTTCTACAATGACCCAAACTTGGTTTCTCTTCAAATTTTCTAACTCTTCATGCATGGAATTGACCCAGTTTGAATCAGATAGAGCATGTACAACATCATGAGGCTCGAAATAAGTAAAAATGTAGAATTAGTAAAGTGAGCATGAGATGCGGACTTTGACCTTGTTACCCTCTCATCAAGATTTCCAATCATTATGCATGGAGGGTGTCGCCGCTAAATATGTTGAGGGGCTTCACACCGTGTTTCAACCTCCCGTCAAACACAGCAGGTGCAAGCTTAAGAGCAACTAAAGTGGATGTAGATGGTCCAGGACCCTCTGCTGGAGTAGAGGAAGCAGGAACCAGCTCTTGACCAAGGGTGGTCGAGGAAAGTAGTGGATCATCCCCGTTATCACCAAGAGTCGGATAGTCGTCATCTATAAAGATGCTCTCACTCATCTCCTGATCACCTACACACTCAAAGACAGAACTAGCACAGGGGTTGACTCATTAAAAGTCACATCACAGGATTTCATGACGGTTTTAGTGTTAAGATTGTAAATCATGTAACCATGACTATGAAGATAATACCCCAAGAAAATACCATCAAAAGAGCGTGACTCAAACTTATCAAGATTGTCACGCTTTAGGATGAAACACCGACAACCAAAAACTCTCAAATGTGAAACATTTATCTTCCTCGCAAAATGCAACTCATAAGAAATCAAATTCAAGATCCAATGCAAGAAAATCTGATTGGATATATAGCAAGCGGTGCTAATAGCCTTAGCCCAAAACTTTTCAGGAGTCCTATACTCATCGAGCATCATCTTAGTCATCTTCACCAAAGTCTAATTCTTCCTTTCAACCACGTCATTCTGTTGAGGAACGTGTGGGGCAGAAAATTGATGCTCAATACCATGTTCAAGATGGAAAGTATAAAGGAGATAGTTCTTAAACTCAGTACCATTATCACTGCGAATAGCTTTTAATGCACCAGGGAGTTCGAACAATCTCAAAACTAGACATCAACAATGATAAGTACATACCACTTCCCACTCGTCCAACAAATCCAGGAAGGACCAACATTGTCCATATAGAGAAGTTCTTTCGGTTACTTAGTTATCACCAGATTGACTAGTAGGTGAGAAGCGGCAACCATCATGTCATGCCGACAAGGATCACAAACTAGGTTCTTCTGAAACTTGAGCTTGGGTAATCCTCGGATCAAGCGTAGCGCACTCAAACGAGAAAGTAAATCAAAACTCATGTGCCCTAGTCTGCTATGCCACATCAAAAACTCAGAAGATGGTTGAGCAATAAAGCATCATGAAGAACCAAAAGACTCAGAAAAATCAGCTCCAAAGACTCTCTCTACTCTAGAAATCTGAAAAATCAAAGCACCTAAGGAATCAATAACTCTAGAAATATTGTGCTTAAAACGCACTTCTAAGTCCTCATCCAGCAATTGAGATACAAAAAACAAGTAGTATCCAATATGCTCCACCAAAGCAACATCCTTGAGAGTGAAACTCTCACTCACTGTTACCATTCCTTTGGCCTTCACTCTACCTTTGTCATCCCCGAATGTGATATACTCGTGTCGCTTCGTCGAGGTGAGGCTAGAGAACCATGATGCATTCCGATCATATGGCACGAACAACAAGAGTCAATGAGGCATTGTCCTCCACCTGCTACCTACATATGAGAAGAATAATAGGTGGATAACTCAGTACTGGGGTTAGACAAAAATCTCTTGGGAATTCAGTACTGGATCATCTGCCCTGAAGCAGTAGAAGTAGGTGCATGAAAATCAACACTAGTGCGCTGAGAGCGAGTGCCACGATAGGGAAAACATGGTCCACCGTAGTGTTGTAAGTCAAAGCCTCTCACACGTGTACCAAAACCATATGAATTAGGGTAAGATCCACATCGGGCACCACCTCTACGAGAAAACTGAGAAGCACCAAAACCTCGTGAGCAAGAGTGAGGGAAAGACTCATGTACACCAAAAGAGGGGTAGTACATATCCCGAGCACTCTATTCCAACTCACGCCGCTCATCCCTCCTACGGTGAAAGCAAAACCCAACTAGATGACCCTCTCTCTGGTAGTAGGTGCAGTGGTAGCATCTCCTAAAAGCTGGGCTATCAGTCACTCTAAGCTCTCTTATAGGGACTTTCACCTATGGCTATGGAGCTCTCTTAGGTTTTGGTGTATGTTTCTTCTTTGTTAGTTGTGGTGTGAGTTTCTCTTTTGCTGGTTGAAGTGGGGTATTAATCTTGATATTTCTCGGCCTCAAGGGTAGTAGGTGTGGTGAAAATAGTGTTACCATCCCTGTTGTAAGGCACCCTCTCAAAACCCAACCCCAAAACTAAACCTTCCTTATCTGCGCACATTTTGGTATTGGCCAAAATCAAGTTCATTTTTCCATTTCCTTCTGAGCATTTCTCTACAAGATAAAGGATATACTCATTCTCAGCAATCCAGCTGAGCTTGTCCTTAAGTATGATGCAGGTGTAACAGTTTGGCTGCACATCCTTAGAACTCTCAACACTCTCTAATATAGACTCTAGCTCCTTTATGCGCTTGACTTTCACATCAACATCCTTTAAGAGCAAAGGGCAATTCTTGCAAACGCCTAAGAGAGTAGGTCTAGACTCCTCCTCAAGGAGATTCTTCTCAGTAGTCGCAAGCCGATTGATGACTTGAGCCTGCAAAGTTTGAAGAACAGCAAGCTCACTCATGACCGCAAGGCAACTATCACACTCCTCATCCTTGGCCCTAGTCCTAAGCAACTCAAGCTCAGAAGATGAACATTCTAACCTAGATTTGAGTTCCTTGGCTTCACGAACCGCTTTCTTAAGCAATCTATCCTGCTAACAAGCACATCATTCAATGCATCAACCTGAAATTTAAGCTGGTCGTAGGAAGGTGATACCTTGAAAGAGTCAAGCTCGGGGTTGTTGTCGTTGTGATTTGCCATGAAGTAAAGGCCGGTGAAGTCCTTGTTCTTCTTCTTGTTCTTCATAGGGCAAGGAATCAAGCAACTTGATGGAAAACTCCTAAATACAAGAGAACTAGCTGTCGGAAGAAGGGATTCTTCAAGTTGATGGATAGAGGGTTGGGATGATTCAAGAACAACTCATATGAGATGATTAATCCTCTAGCAACAAGAAACACACCTCTTACGTGACCCAAAATAAGCAGCTCTCTAGGAGAAAGAAAATCTACATGAAAACACTAAGAACTTGCACGAAAACTCGAGATCCAAAAGCAGAAGATTAGAAGGTGATGAGGACATCACTCCCTCGGATACATACAATGATCCTCCATTGAACTTTCAAGGTCCAATCACAAGAGCTCGCGCACGACAATTAAATTTAGAGGTGAGCTCGTTCCTAAGCAACTCTTTATATAATTTTGAGAATAGATTACTACCTAATGATTATGTGTTGCTTAGGAATCATGGAGCGGACAATGAGACACATAGAGGAAGGCTTGTAGGCGTGGAGGAGCAGCTAGGACGTCCAACAACAGCAGGAGGTCCAGTCCAACTCGAGTCCGAATCAGCCTCGACCTCCAGGACCAGCGACCAGTAAAACGGACGCCCAGGACGCATCCGGACTCCGTTTTCGACGATTCACATATGGTTGGAAAGATAATTTCATAAGGAAACCAATGGCGTTGGTTTGAGGTCCAAATTCCTTCTGAGTCAACGGGAAACGTCGAAACAAGTCAGCGTCCAGAATCTGTCCCGGTGCTGCGTCACCGTTTATTGGTCCGTTGGGCCGTGTATCGTCGTTGAGCCCATTAGGGGGGCGTGACAAGGGGGTGTGACGACCCTAGACCCTTATTATCAGCCGCCGCCACTCTCGTTAGGGCGGGTTTTGCTTAGATTATTCTGTCAAGAACAGTTTCGCCGTTTCGTCGGTTTGTGAGACTCCAACTCGTGAGATTAATCATTCATCAGCAATTTGGTTGCATTCTTCCTTGTTCTTGCTTGTGTTCTTCGATTCGCAGGCAAGGATTTTAGCCTTCTTGGCGAGGTCAACCGTGCAACGCCGGTTGATAACCAGAGGAGACGTGGTGCTGCGATTGCGGGGTTTCGGATCGTGTTGTTCGGAAGCCGGATCGACTTGTATCTCGTTTCCACCAAATCGAGAGTTACCAGAACCTTTCGGAAGATCGGGAACCCTTGTTCATATTAAGTGGTATTCAGAGCTTCAGGTATACCGTCAGGTTCATATCTACCCTTAGTTTCGAGTGTTTTCGCCTTCGTTCCATAGTCCACTGCCATATCGTTTTTTTTTCCTGTCCTACAACCCTTCCGCGCCTTTAGCTTTTGCATATTTCAGTTTAAGAGTTCGTCGTGTTGAGTTTGTGTCCTGGTCAAGGTCTTGTTGCTGGTTAGGTCGTGTTAGAGTCCAGTTCGTGTGTTTTCCCCCACCGTTTCCATCAAACCCTAGCCTCCGCCGCATATTTTCCCCACTTTCTTCCCGTTTTGTCCTCTAATTCGGAGTCGTTTCTCAAATCGGGCATAACTTTCGCGTACGAACTCCGTTTTCAGAAAAGTCACAGAGTTTTTCGCATCGAAACGGCATTTCGGATCCGTTCGTCCCCCGCTTTGCCGGGTTCGGCGAAATCAGAATTCCCAAATTCGCCTCCGAAGTTTGAGTTTTCAATTTCCAAATATTTTTCTCATTTTCCAACTGAACTTCAGAAAATTCTACAGGCCACGTCTTTCACTTGTTTAAGCTCAAATTTTCTGTGGTTCCCTCTTGTGTGCTCCTAAGTGAAAAAAAAATATCAAAAAAATAAAAAGAAAAAGTCGAATTTTTCCAAAAAAAAAACAACGACAGCCAAAAAAATAGAAAAAAGAGAGGGGCAAAAGAGGAACAATATCTATAGGAGCACATAGAGAAGGGCAAAGTGAGCTGTGTTAGCGTGTGCTGTTTAGTTCTTTGTTTCTGTTGCTCTTGCTATCCATCATACTTGTTTCTCTACCTTGTTTATCACACATACTTGGTACTTGCAACACTTTAGGCCAGCAACGAGAACAAGTACTTGGGACTATAATTCAGCATTACTATCTGTTTCTGATTTGTGTTCCACATATACATATTTGTTCTCTTTGTATGCCTTCCAAGCTCCACAGATTCTTCTGGATAGCACTGGTTTGCATCCCTGCAATCGCTCGCACGCCTTCCAAGTATCCTTTGCTTTGCTGGTAAGAACCCTGGTAAGAGCTTGGTAAGGTGTCTACCTTTACTGATCTTGATTGAGAGGCACCACTCCACCTTTGTAGTACGATTATTAGGGATAACATTCACTGTTTGTTGTTGTGTTTGTTTCCACAATGTCAGTTGAAGGAGATAAAACGCCAAAGGACTTCAAGGAGTGTGTCAGCCAAGAGTAGCTACAAGCTGTTGTAGACAATGCTCAGAAGGAGATGAAGGAGACAGTCATCAAGGCTGTCACTGAAGCGATAATTGAGATGAAACTCGCAAACGCGGTTGAGCGGGTGGACAAACGGTTATCCGAGCTCACCGACAGGGTAAATGCTTTGGAAAACCATCCTAAGCACAACGAATATGTGAATGCAAGCAACACCGGTGATGAGTTGTATGATGACGATGTTAATGTTGATCCAGCGGCGATATTGCAAAACAGATTACGGCGTCGTCTTCGCACTAACACCACAGGTATGGGTGGCGTTCCACATCACCACCACCATCGAGGTATGTATAATCGAGCTCCTGAAGATCCTTATGCTAAGGTTAAATTTACTATACCTTCTTTTTCGGGACATTATGATGCTGAGGGATATCTTGATTGGGAGATGACAGTAGAGCAAAAATTTAGTGCCCACCAAGTACCTGAACAACATAGAGTTAGACAAGCCACTAGTGAGTTTAAAGATTTTGCTATTATTTGGTGGACTGGTTTAGCTGCAGATGGTGCCACACCTCGTACATGGGAAGAGCTTAAGGTTGCTATGCGTGATAGATTTGTTCCCCCATCTTATCATAGAGACCTGCGTAAGAAATTGATGCGCTTAGAACAGGGAGATAAATCTGTGCAGGATTATTATGGTGAGCTTCAAAAGGGCTTGATGCGTTGTGGCATAGTAGAGGGAAACGAAGATTCTATTTGTCGATTTTATTCGGGTTTGAGACGTGAAATCCAGGATATTATTGATTATAAAGAATTTAACAATGTCAACCAGTTGTTTCAGTTTGCTATGCTTGCAGAGAAGGAGTTGCAGGGGCGTGAGCAGCAGGGCAAGTACAAGGCCAGCACCACATATACGCCGCGCACAGGACCATCCTTTGGGCTGTCCAAACCATCCACTTACAGGGCTCCCTCACCAGCGAGCAAGCAACAAGCAGCTACGGCACCAAATCCGGTCACTACACGACCTTCAGGCTCAGGTAAAAATTCTATTTTGCAGGGACCTTCCAAGAGTGCTTCCTCTGTTGCATCAACGGGACGCACCTCTGGCATTCAGTGCCGTCGCTGCCATGGATTCGGTCATGTGCAGAAGGATTGCCCAAGTCAGCGGGCATACATTGCAACGAAAGATGGGTACATCAGCGTCTCTGACATTGAGGAAGAAGAAGAAGAAGAACCAGTTGTTGAGGAGAGCAACGAAATCTTGGGCAGTGATGACACAGCGACCTATAGGAGCATCATTGTGCAGCGGGCGCTCAGCACAAAGGTACAACAACCAGAGAAGCTGCAACGCCATAACTTGTTCCAGATTTTCTTCGTCATCCAAAATCGGCGAAAACGTGTCATCATCGATGGAGGTAGTTGTAATAATTTGGTGAGTTCAGATTTGGTCAAGAAGCTTGGCTTGACCACACGCCAACACCCCCATCCATATAACCTTCAGTGGTTTAATGATGCTGGAAAAGCTAAGGTAACACAAACTTGCAGAGTTTCTTTTTCCATTGGTTCCTATGCTGATTATGTTGACTGTGATGTGGTACCTATGGAAGCTTGCTCACTTTTATTGGGTCGACCTTGGGAATTTGATAATGATGCTATACACCATGGTAGAAGTAATACATATACTTTTATGCATAAAGGAAAGAAAATTACTTTGGTTCCTATGACCCCTGCTGAAATTGTACAAGCTGATAAAGAACGAGCTGCTAATTTGCGTGATACTAAATCTGAAAATCAGCAAGTTGCTAATTCTCTTTACCCACCTAAAAAGGATAAGTCTGCACCTAGTTCTAAGGTAGAGGGCATAAAATTGAAGGGTGGTGTTATGCTTGCACTAAAAAGTGACCTTGCTGAAATTTCTAATAATGATATTTGCTACACCTTGGTTTGCAAACGAGTTTTGTATTCGCTTGATGATATTATTAGTTCGATACCTCCTGCTGCCACTAACCTTTTGCAGGAGTATGAGGATGTTTTCCCAGCTGAGATACCCCCGGGACTGCCACCTATGAGAGGGATAGAGCATCAAATCGATTTGATCCCGGGAGCAACATTGCCAAATCGTGCTGCGTATCGAACCAATCCCGAGGAGACTAAGGAAATTCAGCGGCAAGTCCAAGAGCTTTTGGACCGCGGGTATGTACGTGAGAGCCTTAGTCCTTGTGCTGTTCCTGTGATTTTGGTTCCTAAGAAAGATGGTACTTGGCGTATATGTGTTGATTGTAGAGCCATCAATAACATTACTATCCGATATCGACATCCTATTCCTAGACTTGATGATATGCTTGATGAGTTGTGTGGCTCTGTAATTTTTACAAAGATCGACTTGCGTAGTGGTTACCACCAAATTAGAATGAAACTTGGAGATGAATGGAAAACAGCTTTCAAAACTAAATTCGGATTATATGAGTGGTTAGTAATGCCTTTTGGTTTAACTAATGCACCTAGCACTTTCATGCGTTTGATGAATGAGGTTTTAAGAGCTTTTATTGGACGATTTGTGGTGGTTTACTTTGATGACATATTGATTTATAGCAAGTCTTTGGATGAACATATGGATCACTTACGTGCTGTTTTTAATGCTTTACGTGATGCACGTTTATTTGGTAACCTTGAGAAGTGCATCTTTTGCACGGATCGAGTCTCTTTTCTTGGCTATGTTATTACTCCACAGGGAATTGAGGTGGATGAGATCAAAATTGAAGCCATAAAGAGTTGGCCGGTGCCCCAAACCATCAAACAGGTGAGAAGTTTTCTTAGACTTGCAGGTTTTTATCGTCATTTCGTGAAGGATTTCAGCGCCATTGCTGCCCCCTTACACGAGTTGACAAAGAAAGGTGTGGTGTTCCATTGGGGTAAGGCACAAGAGGAGTCCTTTGACACTTTGAAGGACAAGCTTACGCACGCGCCATTGCTGCAACTTCAAAATTTTGGTAAGACCTTTGAGCTAGAATGTGATGCTAGTGGAGTTGGCATTGGAGGTGTTTTGATGCAAGAAGGTAAGCCCGTTGCATACTTTAGCGAAAAATTGCATGGCCCTGTTCTTAATTACTCTACGTATGATAAGGAATTGTATGCACTTGTACGTTCTTTAGAGACGTGGCGTCATTATTTGTGGCCTAAAGAATTTGTTATACATTCAGATCATGAATCGCTTAAGTATCTTCGTTCTCAAAATAATCTGAATCGTAGACATGCTAAGTGGGTTGAATTTATTGAATCTTTTCCTTATGTTATCAAACACAAGAAAGGGAAGGATAATATAATTGCTGATGCTTTGTCTAGACGATATGCTTTGTTGTCCCAACTTGATTATAGAATTTTTGGACTTGACTCAATAAAAGAACAATATGTGCTTGATCCTGATTTTAAAGATGTATTGCTGAACTATAAAGAGGGACGTACATGGAACAAGTTTGTGATCAATGATGGATTTGTGTTTAGAGCTAACCGTCTATGCATTCCAGTTGGTTCCGTTCGTCTTTTGTTGTTGCAGGAAGCACATGGAGGAGGATTGATGGGACATTTTGGTGCTAAGAAGACGGAGGATATGTTGGCCACACATTTCTTTTGGCCAAAGATGAGGAGAGATGTTGAGCGGTTCGTGGCATGCTGTACCACATGTCAAAAGGCTAAGTCTCGCTTGAATCCACATGGTTTGTATATGCCTCTTCCTGTTCCTTCTATTCCTTGGGCAGATATTTCGATAGACTTTGTTTTGGGATTGCCTAGGACTAAGAGGGGGAGGGATAGCATTTTTGTTGTTGTGGATCGTTTTTCTAAGAGGGCACATTTTATACCTTGTCATAAAAGTGATGATGCCGTTTATATTGCTGACCTCTTTTTCAAAGAGATTGTTCGCTTGCATGGTATGCCTTCTACTATTGTTTCAGATCGCGACGCTAAATTTTTGAGTCACTTTTGGCGCACTCTATGGAATAAGTTGGGTACAAAACTATTGTTTTCTACTACTTGCCACCCACAAACTGATGGCCAAACGGAGGTAGTGAACCGCACTTTGGGTACCATGTTGAGAGCTATTTTGAAGAAAAATTTGAAGATGTGGGAAGAATATTTGCCCCACGTGGAGTTTGCTTATAATCGGGCAACGCATTCTACCACCAAGGTAAGTCCTTTTCAGGTAGTGTATGGTTTTACCCCTCGCGCTCCAATTGATCTTTTGCCTTTACCTACCACTGAAAGAACACATAGTGATGCTAGTTCACGTGCTGATTTTATTCGTAAGTTGCATGAAACAACTAAAATAAATATCGAAAAGATGAATGAAAATTATAGAATTGCTGGTAGTGAAGGTAGGAAAGAAGTCAAACTTGAACCGGGTGATTTAGTGTGGTTACATTTAAGAAAAGATAGGTTTCCAGAGCTGCGTAAGTCTAAATTAATACCAAGAGCTGCTGGTCCTTATAAGATAATTGAGAAAATAAATGATAATGCATATAAACTTGAGTTGCCACCCGAGTTCGGGGTTAGTCCTTCTTTTAACATTGCAGATTTGAAACCTTACTTGGGAGCCGATGATGAGCTTGAGTCGAGGACGACTCCAATTCAAGAGGGGGAGGATGATGAGGACATCACTCCCTCGGATACATACAATGATCCTCCATTGAACTTTCAAGGTCCAATCACAAGAGCTCGCGCACGACAATTAAATTTAGAGGTGAGCTCGTTCCTAAGCAACTCTTTATATAATTTTGAGAATAGATTACTACCTAATGATTATATGTTGCTTAGGAATCATGGAGAGGACAATGAGACACATAGAGGAAGGCTTGTAGGCGTGGAGGAGCAGCTAGGACGTCCAACAACAGCAGGAGGTCCAGTCCAACTCGAGTCCGAATCAGCCAAGACCTCCAGGACCAGCGAGCAGTAAAACGGACGTCCAGGACGCATCCGGACTCCGTTTTCGACGATTCACATATGGTTGGAAAGATAATTTCATAAGGAAACCAATGGCGTTGGTTTGAGGTCCAAATTCCTTCTGAGTCAACAAGAAACGTCAAAACAAGTCAGCGTCCAGAATCTGTCCCGGTGCTGCGTCACCGTTTTTTGGTCCGTTGGGCCGTGTATCGTCGTTGAGCCCATTAGGGGGGCGTGACCAGGGGGTGTGACGACCCTAGACCCTTATTATCAGCCGCCGCCGCTCTCATTAGGGCGGGTTTTGCTTAGATTATTCTGTCAAGAACAGTTTCGCCGTTTCGTCGGTTTGTGAGACCCCAACTCGTGAGATTAATCATTCATCTGCAATTTGGTTGCATTCTTCCTTGTTCTTGCTTGTGTTCTTCGATTCGCAGGCAAGGATTTTAGCCTTCTTGGCGAGGTCAACCGTGCAACACCGGTTGATAACCAGAGGAGACGTGGTGCTGCGATTGCGGGGTTTCGGATCGTGTTGTTCGGAAGCCGGATCGACTTGTGTCTCGTTTCCACCAAATCGAGAGTTACCAGAACCTTTCGGAAGATCGGGAACCCTTGTTCATATTAGAAGGAGATGAACTCAAGCATATGCAAAAATACAATCTTCATTAAGCTTAGAGGAATGCTCTCTTCTGGAAGATTATAAAGTATTTTTCTCACAAAAGCTCTCATTTAAACATACGCTAAGCACTTATCTCTCTCTCTCTCCACACAACACAAGTGGAAGGCTCCCAAAACTCTTCAAGGCTCATATATTTTCACTAGCCATACCCCTCTATTTATAGGCCTAGGAGGCTTGCTTAACCCTTAAGCAATCATGTCCCTAAATTGCCCTTCCCTTACAATGCACTCCTACCTGCCACCAGGGTAGTTTCGTTTGAATTTTTCTCCGTCCATTGGATGGTTGTGACACCTTCATGATTTAGCTTCACCTTGACGCAATCTTCACAATAATGTCATGTGCACTCCATCTTCCCGTGGTTTTGTAGCCAAATTAGGAAACTGCCTTGTACGTTTCTCAAATCGTGACTCACAGCCACTTGCATACATCTTATGTAAGCATCCCGATGACGACATATGTACTCTATCTTGTGATCTTTACTGTCGACAAGTCTCTCCCGCTCCTGATCCCTTGAGCCGCCTAATCACTTGCACCAGCATCCCTTTTACTTTACTTTATCAACACACCATCTTCATCCTCTATCTTATGCTTTGCTTGAACTCCACGTTTACAGCTGAGATCTCCCTTGACTCTGCCTGACTCCCTCGATAGTTCGGCACCAAGCTCCCCGCTTAGTCCCGATCTTTCCACTGTCGACCACCAAGTTGCATCTATCACATCATGAGACAAGCAAACATGTACTTCTAACTCCATTTAACTCCATCACAAGTTAGTCAAAATCAAAATCCCTCCAGAAATGACACGTCTCTGGAAAATCATGAACGTCGGATGATCTAGTGTTCACTCCTCCTGAGCGTTGGACCATCTGACATGTTCAACTTAGCAAACCGCCTGAAATCCTCTCTGAAAGAAATAGTCCAGCGTGTATTCATGGCCATCACTGGACTATTCGGTATATCCATTCTTGCCGGAACCCGTTTGCACCCTCTCTGAAAAATTACTCTAGTGAAACATCCGGCGTACACATTGTCCAGCACCAAACCATCCAGCATATACAAGTCCGCCAGAGCCAGTTTGCAATCTCTCTGCAAGAAAAGCTCTGGCATTCACTGATGCCAATACTGGACCATCTGGTGTGTACTTCAATTTTTACTTCTTCATTGAAATGTTCTAACGTGTATTGCATATGAATGTTGGATCATCTAGTGAGTTCATTTTCTTTAGTGTCGAATCATCCAGCATGTACAATTTTCCTGGACTTAGAGATAAACACACCAACACTATTTTCTCTGCAAACTTGGTTAGTTATGATCATAATTGCAGTACATAACCAAGCCCATGCAATGTCAAAATCATCGAGCTAAATCAACACCAATGTCAATCGCTCATCCCATATGAACCAATACACATTTCAACTTGGTTTCTCAGTTTCTCGCAGGCCTTAGTGTAATTCTTTATGCATTATTATCTTGGTGGAGTTATTTCACCACATCCTTTGTTGTATGACTATGGTTCCATCTATTTTCAGACTTATATTTACTAACGACTGATTCAGGGACTGGTATAAGAAAGTTTTAAACACTGGGAATGACCCAAGGCACTTTAGGTGGTATAAGAACCATACTTAGCTATAGGACGAGACCATAGGCACGGACATGAAGATTTCTTAAAACTATTTTACAAAACTTCTTACACATTCCTTTCTCTATTGAAAACCCCTTTTTATGAGCGTTCTCCTCCTTTTTCCGCGGATGGAGGAACACGATTGGGTAACTGTAACACCTAGATTTTCAATTTTTACAAATTCCTAAAATTTTCTATAATTTAATTAAGGTTTAAACAAATAGAGTAGGTTAAAACTTATTTTCTATATTAAATTCAATTTTTACATAGGTTATATTTGTTTATATGCATTCATGCTAGAATTAGTCATCTAGGGTTTCGTTGGTTTTGTTTGATTTGTTTTGTGCCTTTAGTTTGAGTTTTATTTGCTTTGGTTTGATTTTAAAAAGGATTAGAAAAAGAAAAGAAGAAAAAGAAGAAATCCTTCCTAGGTCGTCCCCTCTCTCTCTCAGCCTGCCCAACCCAACCAGCCAGCTCGGCCTCATCTCCTCCTCTCCGCCTGCCTCTTCCACATTGGCTGCTCCCCGCGCCTCTAGTCTAGCTAGCCCACCCACCCACGCCTTGCCAGCCTGGTCCCACCTTCAGCAGCACGTGCCCGAAAATGCCTCGTCGGTTCCTGCCTTCACACGCCACCTTCATCATTGACTCGAGGCGACTGCCGCTGCCATGTTTGAGTGAGAAAGCCGTCACCCTAGAGTCATAGATGGCCTTGAGAGCCCCTATGCCCGCCTATATAGGACCCCATTCGCCCTCGGTGTTTTTCCCGCAAGTGAATCCACTTGAATCAAGCCATCTCGCCGAGAGCAGCGCCGCCGTCGCAATTGTTGCGGTGCCACCGCCGATCTTATCAATTTAGCATCTTTGCACAGAATCGATCCACCCGAGCCACCTACAAGCTATGTCGTCGAACGCTGAATCTCCTCCCGCCATCGCCTTGGCTCCCTGGGCACCAGAGACCCCTCCTGGTCGAGCTCCCGAGTTTCTCCGCCACCTCCACCGTCGTCAACCCTCCCCCGGTGCTGCTCCACCCTAGGTAAGTGCCAAAACGGATTCCATGTGAGCTTCTTATCATAGTCTGTCACTCGTCATCGCCGCCAGCGAGCCAGAACACGTTTCTGGCGAGAGCGCCGCTGCTTTTCCCTCAGCTCGAGTCATCTAATCTGTGTCGAACGACTGCGATTAGATTGAACCCATACCCCTTCAGTGTCCACTTAGAAGCCACCACACGTCCCTCTTCATAAGCACAGTCAGCACTACCACATCAGCCACCACCTCATCGCCATGTTAGCAAGTTTGCCTACGTGTCCAACAAGTCATCACCTACATGTCAGCCCAGCCAACCTCTACATAATAAAAGATGTTTTTACTATAAAAATAATTCTAAATAATCATGATAATTGGTAATTTTGCACATGACTTTGAACTTTTCTATTTTTGCATAAAACCCCTATCTTTTTACAATTTAGTCCCTAAACTTTTCCATAATTACAAATAGATCCCTCTATTTTTACAAAAGGTCCCTAAAACTTTCTTTTTAATTCCAAATAAGTCCTTTTCTTCTTTAGAATAAACCATAATCTCATTTTTAGCATATATTTTTGGTCGTAGCTTCGTTTTAAGCGATTCTTGCGCCATTGAATTCGTTTTTCAATGCTCTATCTTTTTAGATAGGTTTTCCCTTGTTGTTCTTTTGTTTTGTGCTTTCCCTTGTTGTTCTTTTGTTTTGTGCTCTATTCTTAGTGTCTTTTATTTGTATGCATTGCGGATAACTATGCGATTAGTCAACAACGCCTCGGGTCAGTTTGAGGAACAGCAAGACCAGGAGCTAGAGTACACTGAGCAACAACAAGGAGAAGGTATGTGTCCTTGATCATCTTAAACCTGTGTTTTAGATTTTTTTTGTTTTACAAAACTGCATGCAATGTCTGTCAACTTGATAGGTAGTCACATATATTAGAGTTTACCTAGCTCTTCCTTTATATTCCTTGAAGCCTAAGTGGTAGTTGATATGAGTCTCTTACGTAGATTTGCATAGCCATGCTTTTGGGATGATTGGAAAGTGTCATATACATATTTAATGGACATATGCAATGGTGTTGATGAACTTGTTTTAGCAACATGAAACCCTAGGACTTGGGCAAGGAGTTTGTTTGGTAATGGTGGTTCATGTGGTAGGCTTGTGGATATGTTCCAAGCAATGATGTTAGGTTTGGTTGGTTATTTCCCTGTTGGATAGTCTTTACCCAAGTATCACATATAAGGACCCGTTCATGGAGTGATAACCCAAGAAATACTGTACCAAACAAAAGGCCGATATAGGTAAGGCTTAGCAAATCGATTAGACACCTGACTGAAATTCATTGGAGTATCAGGACCTAATTGAGGGACCATGCTTCTTTGTGATTCTCCTGGCGACACACCACTGGGGTGTGTTAAGTGTCTTGCAAATATGGCAACAAGGATATCATGACTCGTGGCTAAAAGTTGGACAACCTCTGCATAGTGTAAAATTGTTATAACAGCCGCACCCGCGGTTATAGGAGACTTGGACCCTCATATGAATAGTTGGTTGTGGTTATGATTTTGGTTATGGTATAGCAGTGCTAGTTGGTTATGGTTTACAGGAGGGTTAACCGCATATGTTAGTTGTTTGGTTGTTTGGGTTACATTCACTTAACAATTGTTTAATACTTTTCGATTATATTAATGTTTATTTACTCGCATTTACGTAAATATACCGTATGTTAGTCTATTCTTGTCAAAAGCCTGCATGTCATTACTTTACCACACTTGCTGAGTACTCCATGTGCTCACCCTTTCTCTCTCCCACAATGCACATGTTGCTCAGTGGAAGACTTTTAAGATTTCCAAGACGATGACATGGTGTTCTAGGAGCGTGTCTTTCGGTCGGTACCTATGGAGTTGTTTGTTAGCCGATGCTTTTGTCCCACCGCCGTCGTTTTGTTCAGTAGTTTGGTTAATAGAGTTGTTTAGGTGAATTCTTTTTATAAGAGTTAAATGGTTATAAGTTAAAGTATTGCTTTTATTACTTTACCTGTGATGCCCTTATGTGTGTTAAACTTTCTGGGCACACATAAGCCGCATATGGTTTTGTTCATTAAAATAGGGTGTGACAGATATGGTATCAGAGCAATACTGATTGTAGGACCGCAAGCCTAGTTAGAATGATCATTTTAAGGTTTTCTTCAAGTTCGCTTCAACCCATAGAATCTTTCTTAGTTCTTTTTCGCATCTCTTGCTATCTTTAAGCCTATTTCTTATATCCTATCCTCTCTTTTATAGATGGTTCATCAACTGCTCACTGCTCGCAGGTCAACTAGAGGTCATCCTACCGTTCTGCAACGTGTTCCAACCAAAGAGGTGATTGATGATCCTACTTTCCGCAACATGGGTCCCGTTCCTGATGTCTATGAGAGTGATGCTCTTCATGATGGACACCTTCCTCGCCAGCTGTGGGGAATACTTTCTAAACTTGGACATACGAGGAAGCCAATCTACAGAGGAGTTAAGAAGCAGCAAACTTGATATGTGGAATGGAAGGTTGAAGTCACCATCTATGACTACGAGCGAAGTGAAGATGAAAGAATGGATGCTTGTCAAGTTGAAGGCATTCACTCTGCAATGTCACCAAGAGCAACCTTCACCACTGGTGTTCGAGATGCAACACGTCAAGCCATATCCCGCTGTAGCGAAAATGGCTCTATTAGGCCATGATTGTGATTTTAGTGATTAATAACAATATAGTCATTGTGACTAATATGTTTGTCAAGAATATATGTTAGTAGGTCTCATAGATGCAATACTTGAAAAACCTACAAAAGCCGGGATAAATTTGGTTGAATTAGAAAAAAATCCCAGGAGAAATGACTACACCGGATCTGGTGCTTCAGGTATTTGTACTCACCGGAGCATCTCTGTCAAAGGGGGGACAGAGGCATGAAAGCCTCACGGGATAGTACGGTGACGAAGCAAGGAAACACCGGATAATACACCGGACAATAAACAGTGCAAGGATGAAAAGGAAGCAGAAGACCCCACCGGATAGTCCGGTGATTGATTTGAACACACCGGAGGAATGCACCGGAGCATTGTTGACAAAGGGGGGAATGCAGTGACCTCACCGGAAAATCTGGTGCTCTGAAGATGTGTACACCGGAGCATATTTTCCAGAGAAGGTTGCATTGGCTCGGCTGCCTAAGGATAACGCACCGGACGTCCGGTGATGAAGTGATGTGCACCGAAGAATACGCCGAAGTAATTTACACAGAGAAGATGTTAGCTCGGATAGCTAAGGTATACTCACAAGAAAGTCCGGTGATGAAGATGAAGCATACACCAAAGTATCAGGTGTTCACAGAGGCTTGAGTAGTATTCCAACGCCTAGTTTCTGAGAAAGTACTCACCGGATAATTTGGTGTTAGTACTATTGTTCTCACTGGATCATTCGATGTTAATACTATTGTTCTCACCGGATCATTTGGTGTTAACAGCTTTTTAGAGCCTTTGGGTTAACGGCTAGTGCGCAAGTTTGAGGCTATAAATACCCCTCCATTCAGTCATTTGAGTGTGTTGGAGTCCAGAGAAGTTCATATACACCTGAGAAGACATCCAAGACACCAAAGTTTTTAAAGTGATCATTCAAGGCGATTAAGCACAAGATTAGTGAGTGATTAGTGCTTATGAGCCTAGAGAGTGAGTTGCTAGGTGATTGTTGCCTAGAGAGTGGATCAAGGAGTGATCCAACAGTATACCTCTTGGTACCTTGGAGTCTAGGTGACTCATCGGTAAGCTTGTTGACCCTCCGAATTGGTGTGGAGCTGCGGCATGGTGATTGTGCGACAACGCGGAGACCCTTGCCTTTGTGGATGAAGCTCCGAAGTGATCACGGTGGTGAGAACCGGAAGAGAGGCTAGTGGTGAGACCTTGCCTTGGTGGCTTGGTGGCTCATCCGGGAGGAGGCCTTATCTTTGTGATTTGGTGGCTCACAGGCCGTGATCAGGTGCCGACCGGGAGCATATCCTTTGTGGAGCTCCAACGTGAACTAGGGTGGCATTCATGGAGGTGGAGCCAGGCGCCGAGATGACTTCTTGGATTTTCTAAGGACTCAGCCGCCTACCTTCACGCGTGCTGAGGACCCGCTCGACGCCGACCATTGGCTTCGCACCATCGAGCAGAAGCTCACTCTCCTTCGATGCGAGGACCACGAGAGGGCGCTCTTCGCCGCTCATCAGCTTCAAGGTCCGGCGGGCGCGTGGTGGACTAACTACTTGGCCATGCACCCCGCCAATCATCGGATGTCTTGGGCGAAGTTCCGCCAGGCATTCCGGGATTTCCATATTCCTAAGGGACTTATGGAGATCAAAAGAAGGGAATTCATGGACCTCAAGTAAGGAGGTAGATCAGTGATGGAGTATGTGCAGTTGTTTAACCACCTTGCACAATATGCTCAAGATGAATTTAGGAATATGGAAATCCTAGAATTCCTGGCGGAACTTAACAGCCTCAATCCGAAGATGCAAGACCGGTTGTCAGCGCACGAATTCGCCGATTTCAACAAACTTGTGAGCACCTCGCACACAGTAGAATTCAAGTTGAAGAACCACCAAGAGAAGAAGAAGCGCAAGAGAGGTCCGTCGCCATCCGTGGGTGGGAGTTCTCAACGTACCCGCACGGAGAGTCAACCTCCACCATCTCACGTGTTGGCACCGACTGCTCCACGACCGATGTGGTTGGTGCAGCATCCCGCTTTCTCTGCTCCACAGGGGCAGCCTGCGTGACAGGTGGTCCCGATGGCCCGTGCTACAACTGCGGCCGTGTCAGCCACTATGGGCGGGATTGCCCGTACCCGCGACCGGGAGCCGTGGTGACCGCTTCCAGGCCACCGCCGGCTCAGTCTGTGCCATAGTCCTCTCTGGTGACCCACGTCCCCAAGCGTGGCCGAGCACGCCACACCAATACCGACGAGGTTCAGGAGGGTGATACCGTCCTGATGGGTACGTTGAGTATGAGTTTCAATTCTGTCATCATTCCTGCATTGGTTTTGTTTGATTCCAGGGCCTCTCACTCCTTCATAGCTACGAGATATACCTGGCAGCACGGGCTGAAAGTCAGTGCCACCACTTCATCGTATGTCATCGATGCACCCGGGGCCAAGATTCTAGCGAGTCAGTGTGTGCCCAGGGCGTCGGTCATTGTTAATGAGACACATTTTGGTGAAAACTTGCTGGTGATGGACTCAAAGGGGACAGATGTCATTTTGGGAATGAACTAGCTCACCAAAAATGAAGCTGTCATGGATTGTGCTCAGTGAACCATCACCCTCAATGGTCCGTCCGGCACTAGGATTCAATTGAAACATTAGGGTGTAGGTTCTTGTCTCTTTGCTTTGAAGGTTGTCCCCACCATAGACCTGTTGAGTATTCCTGTGGTGTGGGAATTCCCGGATGTCTTTCCGGATGAATTGCTAGGAATGCCGCCCGACCGAGCAGTTGAGTTCTCAATTGATCTCATGCCTGGAGCGGCTCCAATTTCCAAGAAATCTTACAAGATGTCGTCAGTTGAGCTGAAGAAGCAGCTTTAGGAATTGCTATCCAAGGGATTCATTCGTCTGAGCTCCTCACCCTGGGGATGTTCGGGACTCTTTGTGAAGAAGAAGGATGACACTATACGGATGTGTGTTGATTACCACCCGCTGAATGAAGTCACAGTGAAGAACAAGTATCCTCTCCCTAGGATTGACATCTTGTTCGATCAGCTAACCGGTGCCTAAGTCTTCTCGAAGATCGACTTGAGACTGGGCTATCATCAGATTAAGGTCCGACCGGAGGATATCCCAAAGACGGCTTTCTCGACCCAGTACGGGCTATATGAATTCATCGTCATGTCCTTCGGATTGACGAATGCGCTGGCATTTTTCATGTATTTGATGAACACGGTATTCATGGAGGAATTGGATAAGTTTGTCGTGGTTTTCATCGATGACATTCTCATATACTCCAAGACTGATGAAGAGCATGTTGAGCACCTCCATATTGTTCTGGGCTGACTCAGAGATCGTCAGCTTTATGCCAAGTTCAGCAAATGCGAGTTCTGGCTCAGGGAGGTAGCTTTTCTAGATCATGTGCTATCAGAGAATGGTGTTGTAGTTGACCCGAGCAAGGTGCAGGATGTGCTCAATTGGGTTCAGCCCAACAATGTCACTGACATCCGAAGTTTTCTCGGACTCGCGGGTTATTACCGTCAGTTCATTGAGAATTTCTCCAAGATAGCCAAGCCGATGATTGAGTTATTGAAGCAAGGAAACACATTTCAGTGGTCAGTTGAATGTGAGTCTGCTTTCCAGACCTTGAAGAAGCTACTCACGACCGCTCCTGTTCTCGCTCAGCCAGATGTGAACAAGAGCTTTGATGTTTATTGTGACGCCTCCGGCATAGGCCTCGGCTGTGTCCTTATGCAAGAAGGCGAGGTTGTCGCTTATTCCTCACGACAGTTGA
Source organism: Phragmites australis (assembly GCF_958298935.1). Taxonomy (NCBI): domain Eukaryota; kingdom Viridiplantae; phylum Streptophyta; class Magnoliopsida; order Poales; family Poaceae; genus Phragmites; species Phragmites australis. Next base: position 34,012,753 of record NC_084922.1, read on the forward strand.
AGTGCCACAAGGAGAATTATCCGACACATGACTTAGAGCTGGCTGCAGTCGTGCACGCTCTGAAGATCTGCATCATTATCTGATAGGGAACTTGTGTCGTATCCATACGAATCATAAGAGTTTGAAGTACATTTTCACTCAAGCTGATATGAACATGAGGCAGCGAAGATGGCTCGAGTTGATCAAAGATTACGAACTGGAGGTTCATTATCATCCAGGCAAAGTGAATGTGGTCGCCAATGCACTAAGCCGGAAGGCTCATTGTTGTTGTCTTAGAGTCGAGCCCGGGAATGCCACACTTTGTGATGATTTTCGCCGGCTTGGGCTCAAAATGGTTCCGGATGGCTTCCTTGCTAATTTGGAGATCAAATCTACTCTCCTGGATGATATCAAAGTAGCTCAAAAGGATAATAAGGGCATGGCCCGCATCCGAGAGAAGATGAAGATCGGCAAGGCCGTATGCTTTTTTGAAGATGATCAGGGCGTTCTGTGGTTTGGGAACCGACTAGTGGTTCCAAGGGTCGAAGCATTGAGGAAGAAGATCCTTGATGAGGATCATGATTCATTGTTGTCCATTTATCCGGGGAGCACAAAAATGTATCAACACCTCAAGCCACGGTTTTGGTGGACTCGCATGAAGCGAGAAATCGCTCGGTATGTCTCCGAGTGTGATGTCTGCCGAAGGGTGAAGGCCGAGCACCTCAAGCCAGCCGGTACACTTCAGCCTTTGCCCATTCCTTCCTGGAAGTGGGAGGAAATTGGAATGGATTTCATTACTGTCTTGCCGAAGACCTCGAATGGGTACGACTCTATATGGGTGATTGTGGACCGATTGACGAAGTCCGCTCATTTCTTGCCCATCAAGACCACATTCTCGGCCAAGCAATATGCAGAGTTATATCTCACCAGAATTATTTGCCTCCATGGGGTTCCGAAGAAAATCATTTCCAATCGAGGTACCCAGTTCACTCCTCATCTCTGGAAGAGTTTTCAAGAGGCTATGGAGACCGAGCTCTTCCACAGCACTGCGTATCATCCCCAGACCGACGGCCAAACCGAGTGAGTGAATCAGGTTTTGGAAGATATGCTCCAAGCGTGGGTTCTCACTTATGGGAAGAGGTGGGACATATGCTTGCACTTCGCAGAGTTCTCATACAACAATAGCTTCCAAGCGAGTATGGAGATGTCGCCATTTGAAGCTCTATATGGTCGAAGATGCCGAACGCCGCTGAATTGGTCCGAATCTGGCGAATGGGCTTTCCTAGGTCCGGATTTGGTCAAGGAGGCGGAAGATGATGTTCTGAATATCCACAAGAGTCTTCTCACTGCTCAATCCCGGCAAAAGAGCTATACGGATCGTCGCCGCCGAGACCTCGAGTTCGCAATTGGAGATCGTGTGTACCTCAAGGTTTCGCCGCTCAAGGGTGTTCGCCGATTCCAAGTTTGAGACAAGCTAGCGCCTCGATACGTGGGACCATTCCAGATTGTTGCTCGACGTGGAGAGGTGGCATATCAACTGGACCTGCCTCCGTCTCTCTCCGTCGTGCATAACGTCTTCCACGTGTCGCAACTGAAGAAATGCCTCCGAGTTCCAACCGAGGTCATTGATGTTGCACCTCAGGAGTTGCAGCCGGATTTGTCGTATTACGAGCGGCTGATAAGGATTTTGGGTGAAGCCGAGCGCAAGACGCGGCAAAGTTCCATCAAATTCATCAAAGTCCAATGGAGCAACCACTCGGAAGATGAGGCAACTTGGGAGCATGAGGATAAAATCCGCTCCGAGTATCCCAAGCTCTTTGCGAGCTTGTAAGCATTGTGTAAATTTTGCATGATTGGGGCCTCTTGCATGTCTATGCTCATCACTATGTTGAATAAAAGTATTGCATTGGGTTCCATTACTCACCGCATGATAGTTTCCCACAGTGTGGTACCCACAACACGGTATCTCTCACAGCGTGGTTCCTAGACTCATCGTCCTCTCCCCGACTCGTGCTGAATCTCAGGACGAGATTCTTATTAAGCGGGCAAGGTTTGTCACGTCCCAATTTCTTAATCACGCATTTAAGAAAAATTATGCTTCTTAAGCATTATGCTTAGATTTTACGTAATGGTAATCCGAAGCGCTAATGCACTTCGTTAATAATCATTTGGATAAGAGAGAAATTTGGGCGAGAAAATAAAGGAAAATGCATTGGAAATACCTCTTTCTCTCTAACATGTGGGACCCACCCGGCCCCACACCTCCTCCACTCAAAAGGGGCAGCCCACCTGCCCTCTCTCTCCTCTCCTCACTCCCCACGTTTCCCCCAGCTGCTGCTGCAGCAGCACCCTTCCTCTCTCCCTCTCCCACTCAAGCAGTCTCTCTTTTCCTCCAAAATCCGAGCTCAAGTGGAGGATTCAAGGTATGCATGTGGTACCATTGCATTCTCTATCTCATAAGCTACTCATCCATCCAATCCATTTTTGTTTTCGTGGAGGAATCAAGTAGTTCTTGAAGTTCTTGGCATTCATGAGCTTTTCGAAGCAAAACTGGAGTTTTGGTCGAATCTGAGCTCTAGAGTCGTGTTGATAGTTGATGAACAAGTTCTAGTACCCTTAGACTATCTCTAACATGTTCCCTTTAGGCTTGGAAAAGATCACAACTCGAATCAACCAAAATTCACTCGAGAACAGCTTTTCTGGCTGACTCGGATACTCTGGGTTCAGTAGATTTTGTCCAATGAATTGTGTTCAAAATTGGTTAGGGTTTAGGGTGCGAGTTCAGTTTAGGATCCTTTGGATATGGCATGTACACGTTTGTGTAGCACAGATTTGTAAAATGAGTCAAAACACCCAAGTGGAAAAATCGTGAAGAAACCAAGTCTATATAGCTCGGATTATCCGGACAAGCCCGGAGACTTCGGGTAGTTATGTGATCACGTAGCCGAGAGCTCCGTTCGGAATCTCACTTGGAGTGTCCGGGGTACCCCGGATAGTCCGGACCAACCCAAAGGTTCCGAGTCAAGTTAAAATAATGCTAACCGAGAGCCTATCTCGGAGGATGTCCCAGATACTCCGGAACCCGGATAATCCAGATTCACCTGGATACTCTGGGCCAGTCAAATAAAAAGCAGTAACCGAGCACATCTTCCGGAGGGTCCGAGCCCGGATACTCTGAACCAGTTCGGATACTCCGGATGGCTGTTATTTTTCGGTTTTTGTTTAGACCGTTTAATATTGCATTGGTTCGCATATCTTATACTTCTAGCATGATGTTAAGCATTGTGGCATGCATTGTTGCACTTTATTCATACTCATGGCATTGCACATGTTGTTCTTTTTAGAGAACATCGAGCCGATGATCCAGGAGAGCGAGAGAAGCTTTAGGCAGCCACCTGAACAGCAAGGCAAGCATCTATCATATTGAACCTTGTCAGTTGTGTCAGTTGAACTAAGTGAAGTCTAAATATTGATAAATTATGCTTATGTATAGGTTTGCATGTATAGGGAGTCGATGTCGGGAACAAATGGGTAGAATCTACGCCAATTGCATTCTTCTACCTTGATGACTTGTTCGTCCACGTTTCTTGTAGCTTTGAGATGATGTTATGTCTAGGTACAAGTTCGACTTATATGCTTAGCCATGCTTAGGTCTTTCGGTAGAAGTCAAACGATGGCTTTTTCCGTTGTTCGCGAGCATAGGATTTACTTTTGTCGTACAAATACAAGGTTGACGTTGTTATGGTTGGTTGAGTGGTGAGTATGAGACGAGATGTGGGTGGTGTTAGGGGTGTCATCTGCCTTCAAGGAAAGTCCGAGGGTAGTTCTAGAAGGGAATCCGGACACCGTAGGCCGCTTACATCATTTAAGGCCGATCGTCGGGGTAGTTGGCTTTAGCATTTACCTTACTCACCACATGCCGATCTAATGGTAATGCGAGCTGAATACCTTCGCAGTTGTGGCTTTGTGGGGCCTGAACATCGACGGTGTGAGTGGGCAGGCTTGTAAGTGGTACTAGTTTGCTCCGGGAGTAGTTCTACTACTGCCGCGTCGAGCGATGCATGCAACACACAGTTGGGGCTAGTTGGGAAAGGTTGACATAGGTACCCCCTTGTGTGCACTTTAGCAGGTGGCACAAGCCGTATGATCCCCAAGTCGTGTGGGTCCAAGAGTATCCCCTTGCAGGGTGTAAAAACAGTTCGAACTACCGCGCTTTCGGTCATGAGCATGCTATGGTTTTATTTGCACCCGGTCATAGAGTTCTCGCTTGTGGATGATGGTTCGGTTATGTGGTGTGTGGTTCGGATATGTGGGAGGTGGTCGAGATGGCACTTGTTATACATTGATGCTATTGTGGTTACAGTTTCATATGATCAGTTGGTAGTTGCAGGGTAATTTCATATATGTTGGTTAAGTTAGTTGCTCACACATATGTCTAGGTTGCTTACTGCTTTAATTAACTTAACCGCATGTTTATATTCTTGCTAACAGCTCAATACATAATCCTTGAAGTCGGGATATTATATACCCATATTGTGTAAGTCTTGCGATTACCTTCGTACTCAGTGTGATGCCCTTAAGTTGATGCAGGTACTTCAGCTGCTGAGGAATGGGCGGTGTTCGGCTACTTTATGCCTACCGATCAGGGTGGCGGGCAGGAGTATTGCATCCTACTTCGAAGCTCGAGCTTTTAGAGTGGGGCTTAAGGGCATGTGGCTCCACTCTCTTTTGTTGTCTAGTTTATTCTTTCCGCCCATCGAAGGTGAACCTTACCCGTGAGGGGCAGCTATTGAGGAATGGTCTCACACGCCCCCTTCGGACGGTGAGTAGAAGACCTCTGGTGAATATTGTTTACTGGCGAATGATGCAGTTGTGTATTTCAGAAAATGCAGGACAAGCGACTCATGCCTTCTGGAGTAAACTGAAGGCCAACTCGCAACGTCAAGTATCATCACAGGCGAAGCCTCTGGCTGGCCTTCGGACGAAGACCGAAGTCCAGCCTGCAATGCTACGACGAAGCCAATAAGGCACGCCGAAGGTCCCGTCCGCAATGGACCTTCGGGAGCTCAGACGAAGGCGCGGCGTCCACCAGAGACCATGTAGAGGAGGAGGGTAAAGTTGTAAATATACTAATGTGCTTAGGATTGTACCAAAATACCCTCGAATATGCCGGGAATGTGGCAGTTATGTAGGGCAATGTTGTAAAATATAACTTGGAGTGGTTGAGTACGGGCTATAAATAGACCGGCACTGTAACTAAAGTGACGATGGACATTAATGATATCGCATAATTTTCTATAAGCACGTTATTTTAGAAAACCTTCGGTTTTCCTCCGAAAGGGCCGAAGTCCTACCCCAGTGTTGGGTAACTTACTCTCCAACAAAATAATTTATTGCATATAATTAGTAAAAATGGCTGAATTAACTAACACGTGTATACAATTCGGTATAGGTTTGGAGTATAAGTAATTTTCTCTTCCACTAACATAATTTTTATATTTTCTTCTAATTTTTATACACTTTATAACTGAATGGCACTAACGTTATTAAAAAAACTAAAAGACTAATTTTTAATCAAATATTACTGTGACAAAATATTATAACAAAACTAGATATGTTGTTAGTGTGGGCTAACTTGTTGGTTTTTTCAACAAAGAAATCCTAAACCCTGTCGGGGGCACACCATCGCGCTTGCGCTTCAGCATGTCTTGCCGATGCCGCACGACGGCACAAGTCCACGGCTGCCCGCACATCCCGTCAGTGAAGAATTGCGACAGCGATCCAAGACTTACTTTGACCCAACCACGTCAGGAGCAGGTCAAGATGGAATCGACATGAACACAAATTTAGTTTCCGAATCACGCGTCGTTACCACGGCATCTGCTTGCCTCACATCATGGCTAGCGTTTCCGGTGGTTCGAAAGTCTCTTTGTTAAAGCACAGTCACAAGAAATGGTTGACGTTTACTTTGAAAATTAAGCGTTGCTCGCGAGTCGAAAGACCAATCGGTCCTTTGTACCTGCCCTTTTCCATCGTTGCGTGCATCAGATTTCTCTCGCTGGGCGCGTACCCTGCCCGCTCTGTTGGACCTCAGTGCTGTACTGCTGTCAGTCTAAGTCCGAGCATTCTGAACATTTCTGGCCACACACACACTCAGTTTGTTTTTACTTATCACTATTTTTTTACTGAAACAAATTTGATTATCTATTTTTTGAAAAATATTTATAAATATTTGAAAATATACAATACTAATAAAGTTTGTTTCATGATGAATCTAATAATATAAAAAGTTTTAAATATCTATAAATCTTTTTTAGAAAAAACAGATGATTAAATTTACTACAGTAAAAATAATGACAAGGAAAAGAAAGCCATGTGAATTTAGGACTTTGTTTAAGTTTCCTCGAGATGCAGACTTTCATGCATGAGCCATCTGAAGATTTCTCTAAAAAAAAAAAAGACTTTTACGGTACAACTAAATAAGTGCATGCCGTCTATTTTCTTCATCCGGTGATTTAGATTGGCCCAATGATACTCTATCGTCCACCAGTATCATGGGTATCATTAAAGAGTATCATGGGTATCATAAGGGTAGGATTGGAAAAAAAAAACATGATAAACTTGTAAATTATATGTTTAATTAGGGAAGGTCAAAATGTTAGTTTATTCTTCGGATAAGCTTTCACTTATTCTGTTCATTTCATTTATTAGGGTTTTCACCCTCCGTCGGCCAGTCGATGATAGGTGGCGAAAGTCCGAAGTCCGGTCAGTCAATGACGTAATTACCCCTAAGGGTACTAAGATAATTACAATAATACCTACTAAAATAGACGGTTGGATCACAACAATGATACTCTCCACTATTTAGTATCATGGTGTACTGTAAAGGTTAAAAAAAAAGCCATCTGAAGACATACGACACTTCTGTTGTAAGTAAGTCCGAAAAAATCTCCGTGTCCGCTTGGCTTTAGTGCTGCAAATTGAATGCGATGGTACTGCATCTGGATGACATAGACGCACAATAATCCGTTTGTGAAAGGATTTTCCGAAATGGATTTTCTCTGTCAATGGTCCGTTATCAGATTCAAACAGTTTTAGCTCTTGCGGTCATGTCGATAAAAGATACGTATGATGGGAAGCTTCGTGGAGAGGGTGTGGGTTGAAATCCGAGGGACCGCCACCAAGTTACCATCCTTTTAGGTTTATCTGACTTCAGCCATGCATTGATAGAATCTAGAGTAGGGTTCTGTTTGTTTCACCTTCGAATTGTGGTTTTCAGTTTTTACAATCCGAAGCTAAAACAAACAGACAGCTTTTGGTTATAGCTTTTTAAAATCTGCTGGTTGGATTGTGGGAATCTGATAAGCTGGTTTTTCTCAGCTTTTGATATATTGTGAAAGTCTATTTTACTAAACTGTCCATCAAAGTTTTTTAGAATCTACAACCTAAAAGCTTTTCACAATCCAACTTTTTACAATTCAGCTTTTCATAATCCAACTCCTATAAACTGCTTTTCAGAATCTCTAGCAAGGTGAATTATTGGACCGAGGACACGGTCTCCTCCGAGCTATAAACACCACACAGGTGCTTGGGATGACGGACACCTCGCCACCTTAGTCTTTGTCCTCCCCATGCTCCCAACCAAAATGGCACCTCACAGCTCGGCCGCTTGCCACCTTTGCGTCCTCTTCCTCCTCCTGTCCACCGCCACCCTCTCCTCCGCTGCCTCCACCTCGGACTCCTCCCTCTGCGCAATCCCCTCCCCTGCTCCCATGAACATCGCAGCCGGCAAGGAGGAGACCCTCCGACTCCTCCGCTCCTTCCAGCTCAACGCCGGCTACTTCTTTGGCGGCGAAGACATCCACTTCTCTAAAGATGAGAGCGACGACTTTTCCTACGTTGCCCGCTCTTTCTCCTTGGTTCCCCACCGCGTCGATCGCACCAACAACTCCGCCCTCCTCCACGTTGCCGCCACTTTGACCCTCTCCGGCGGCCGCGCCCGCCACCTCCTAGGGGCCCACCGGCGAAGCCATCGCTACGTGGGTGGCCACTCCGTCTCATTCAACCTTGATGGGTACTACTCCAACACCACCGGCGAGCTTTGCATGGATGGTTCCGGCACCTACTCCGAGGAGGACGGCTCCCTCGAACACCTCCCGGACGTCGTCCTCCACCTCCGCGTCCCCAACCCGTCCAGCCTTTCGGATCCCTTCGTCACTGGCCGCGTCAAGGGCGCCGGCTTCGAGGCCATCTCCCTCGTCGCATTCGCCGAAGACGACAGTTACGAGTACGGCAAGAGCGCCTCCTGCTGGCCGTCGGAGCCATCTTCCCCCGCGAGAGGAGCTGTCCAGGCGCTAGGCGCCAAGTTTTCGTGCGCGCACCTCAAAGAGCAGCTCGTGAGCTCGTACAAGCTGCGGTACGGCGGCGGCGCACACGCGTCGAGCGCTTCCCCTCTGCTGCGGCTGCAGGAGCAGCGCATGCACGTCAGCCAGGTGCAGTGCACCGCGGGCGGCGCCGCGCGCGCGTACGTGGTGTTCTCCAACAACACGAAGATGCGGGGGGATCTGCAGCTACGCCCACGCTTCATGGTCAAGGAGGAGGCGGTCGTCGCCGAAGGGCGCTGGGATTCTACTAGGGGCATGCTCTGCCTCAGGGCGTGCCGGCTGGTGCACTTAGGGCCGACGTCCCTGGCGGTGCAGCCGCAGGAGTGCGACATCGGGATGAGCTTCTGGTTCCCGGGCGTCTGGACGATCCGGGACCGGAGCGTCGTTGCCGGCATGCTTTGGAACTCGAGCCAAGCGGCTGGCAGCAAGAATGCCATCAGTGCGATATCTGCGTCCAGCATCGATGTCAACAACCATAGAAGCAACTTCTCAGACGTGAAGTACAACTACGATTACACCATAGTTGAGAAGGCGAAGAACCATTATCACAACCTCAAGAAGAAGGTTAAGGGGTCGTTCCCGGCTGCTAACTATACTTACCAAGACTTCGAGTTTAGTTTCTTCACGAGCCTGGGGCATGGAGACGCGTACCCGGTTACGATCGGGCCAGTGATGGTCTACGGGGATCGGCTGGCGGCCGACGATTCCTTCTCCCGGCATGCCGTGGTTAACATGGATCGCGAGCTGCTGGACGTCAGCTACGACATACGAAATTATGTTCACCATGCGGGTTGGGTGCGTCCTAAGAACGAGTCGTACCCAATCAGCTTTGAATTACGCCAAATCACAGCAGAAGGTGTCTACGATCCTAAGACCGGCATCCTGTGCATGATCGGTTGCCAAGAGCTCAACGGCTCGACGGACTGCAAGATTTTGATCACTGTTCAGTTCGCCTCGATTGACGCGCATGCGCAGGACCGCGGAAGGGGAGTTATCAGCAGCCTGAGGGACAGGACAGACCCTCTCTTCTTCGAGAAGATGGACATCATGTTCTTCGGAATGTACAGCGAGCAGATGTCCGAGGCGATCTCGCGGATGGACCTGGAGAGCATCATGCTGGTGATCTCCACGACGCTGCCGTGCGTCTTCACGGTCCTGCAGATCCTCCACACCAAAAGGAACCCCGAGGCGTCCGCCGCCACGTCCATCACCATGCTCGTCGTCCTGGCCCTGGGGTACGTCTACCCTCTGGTGCTCAGTTCCGAGGCTCTGTTCGTGAGCAGGAGGAGGCACTACGTGCCATTCTGGAGTTACGTGCCGTACGAGCTGAGCCAGATGATGCTGAGGGCGCCCACGCTGATCTCCTTCGTGCTACAGCTGCGCCTCCTTCAGCTGGCCTGGTCCGGCCGGAACTCTGTCGCCGACCAGAGCAAGGCCGAAACGTCGTCGGCCGCCGAGAGGAGAGCGCTCTGGATATGCCTGCCATTGTACTTATTCGGCGGAGCACTGACCATCATCTTCCACGTGATAAACAACCGTGCCGCACGAGAGGACTCGCTCGCCGTTCGCATCGGTCCGGAGCCGGCGACGCTGTGGGAGGACCTCGTGTCGTCAGCAGGGCTGGCCCTGGACGGGTTCCTGCTCCCTCAGGTCGTCATGAACGTGTTCTCGGGCGCCGGGGTTCGAGCCATCTCGCCGTGGTTCTACGTCGGCTGCACCGTGGTACGCGCGATGCCTCATATCTACGACGTGATCAGGATCCAGGGCTACATGCCGAGCATGAAGCCGTCGTACGTGTACGCGGGCCCTCGCGACGACCGGTTCGGTGTCGCGTGGGACATCACTGTACCGTGCGTGACGGCGTTGCTGGCCGTGCTGTTGTTCCTGCAGCAGCGACGTGGTGGCCGCGGCGCCCTCTTGCTTCGCTCGCGGCGGCCAGGTGGATACGAGATGGTCTCTACCATTTAGCGGAAGATTTTTTTTTCCAGCTTTTCACCTATTCCAAGCAATAATCGTCGTTACCACGGGCATCTCTCTCTGTGTACATGTCATGAAGCTTCGTTGGCAAATGGAGCACTATCCGCTGTTCCGTTTTACTAGAATGTATAATTTTGTCTCAAGTGCCAGCTTCAGAGAAGTCTATGGTTGACGTTTACTTTGAAAAGAAGGCGTGGATGCATCGATGAATCCATTGTACTGGTCCTTGATGGTTCTCAAATTTCCGCTCCACGCCTACTTTATCTTGCTGCTCTTGCCTCATGGACCGAGGTGCTGGTGGCAGTCTTTGTTGAATATTCCTAGCTGTTCTAGCCACGAATCGTTACTTTTTCGTTCCACGTGGTGCAGAGCTCATTACATACAAAAACTATGCGGTGATTTTCCTCAAACGCTGCTAGTTGAACGCCCGTACTTTACTACCCATATAAATATCAATTAGCATCTCCGATCTCTCAAATTATTTCATATCTATATTTCACTCCTTACTTGTCATCATACTCCAACCGACTTATTAAATCTCACTCTCTAAATTTCACTCTTCTATATTTTATTAGTATCCTATAAATAAAAAATATTTACAACAGCTAAATTTTGTATATGTTTAAATTTTATTTAAATTCAAATTGAATTAAAAGCACATGAAATTATAAAATACATATAAATAGAGCATTATAAAAGAACTCACTTTTTCATCATATAATCTATGACTAAAAATAATTTTAGAAATTAATCTATCATATAATAAGAATATTAGTAATTTTTCTAGGTTTTTAGGAATTTATTTGAGGGACTAACAATTGCTATAAGTAATAAAAGTAGTTTTTTTTTTAAGAATTCTAGTTTAAATTTTACACGGGCTTTTTAAGTGAATCTAATTAAAATGGATTGTACATGTATTATTGAATGCGTATAAAAAAATTCTATGATTTTTAAGCAATAAAAGACTACTATTTTAATCAGAGAAGATTGAAAAAAGAAATTTTGGCTAGATGTGGCGAGGAAGGCTGAGCGCATTGGGAGCCGGTAAAAATGATGAAGCGGTTGAAGAGTCGGTTGGAGGCTTTTTTTTCAGACTCTTTATTTTTTTTATCATGGTGAGCGAGATAAAAACCGGTTAAAGTTGCTCTTACGCTGAAGTACTTTACTAGTTGATGTTTATTTTTTCGCCTTTCCTGTGATAGATGATTGAAAATCACCTATCGTACCGTCGACGGCGTTGACAGGCATTTTACTTTCGGGGGTGTTTACCGGTGTTGGCCTTTGAGGGAGGGAGGCACTGGGAGCTAGCCAAGCCGCTCGGCGGTGGCGACGGTACATGGGTGGTACGACAAGTCGGCGATGGATCACTGGCGGGTGGTGTCCGGGGCGGGGACAACGAAAATTTTAACAGCTCAAATAAAAAATCAGTGTAAAAATGATTCTAGAAATAGATAAAATTAATAAGATGGTTCAAGTTAATAGTATGACTAATATCACTGTAATATTTTGTCATAATAATTTTGATTTAAAATTAATATTTTTTGTTTTTTTAGGAAGTAGTGTCATTTAGTTACAAAACATATAAAATTAGAAGAAAAGATAAAAATTATGTTAATATAAGAGAAAATTATTTATACTTCAAACTTATACCCGAATCGTATATATGTATTTGCTCAATTTGTATACATTTTGATCAACTGTTAAAATCATATATCAGGTGTAGCCAGCTCAACCAAAAACAGAATGTTGTGCATTACCTGTTTGTCTGCTTGATGCAATGACATTGAGCTATACAGTGTTTCTTAATCTATTTTCATAGTAAGATTTTGAAAGAAAAAAATCATTATGTTTTATTATGAATTTTAACTGTTGATTAATTGTATTTTACATGAACTCTTTATTTTGGTATTTAATTTTTATACTAATTTGTTCTTTTCTGAGACTACATTTGGTATGGATCATTTTTTTTCTATTTTAACACCTATTTTAGTTATTATTTATTTTATTTGGACTCTTTATTTAGATATTTTACTTCCCAACCCGTATGAAAATCAAACTGCTAATTTTATAATATTTTTTAATTCTAAATTTAACTATTTATTAATCATATTTGATATAGAATCTTTTGTTTAATCTTGACCGTTAGATATTCATAACAATGAGTGGACTAGATTTTTTCTGATTAATATGATAATTTTGTGAATTTAAAAGAGAACATGGTGGCTAATTTTAACACTCAAACAATAATATAATAGCTCCTATAAATTTTCCCTTGCATTTAGTATTTTATGCATATTGAAATATGCATTTAACAATTTCCTTGAACGTGAGAATAATCAATATGCTAAAATGGCTAATCATTAAAAATCACCAAACTTATTCCCAAGTCTTTTGGAAGAGGGGTGCGGTTGCTGCTTTGCAGCTGAGTAGGAGAGGGAGGGTGAGCTGTGGGGCCGGCTAGTGGGTCTCACTCACTAGGGAGACAAGAATTTCAGCTACACAATTTCTGTAAAAACATGTGCAGTGATTACAAACAAGATGAACTCATTTTAAATGGATTCACCCGTCACACCTATGCGAGATTTAAACTAGTGAGAACTCTAACATCGGGTATTTTCATAACTCAAAGTAATTTCTAAACCACCATAAGAAACAACAAGCACTCATTAATGCTTAACAAATAAATATGATGCTCATGATGCATGATTATGCATAATGACATAATTATAAAATTGGGACGTGACAGTATTGACGCGTGAGGTGCCTGCTGCGGCGCAGGCGGGGCTCCTACGCTGTGAGGGGCAGCGGCGTGAGGCCCAACGAGGGGCATCTGGTGGGGCGGCAGCATGAGGTCAAGCAAGGACAACTGCGTGGTGCCGTGGTGGCGAGGGGTCCGGTGACGAGGGACCCCTGCTCGACAAATATGAGCATGACGGCCCCATCCACGGTGTCCACTTCCACGCCATCTAGTTGTTCTTTGTGTCTGTAGGTGGAAACTAGCTTCCTCTCCTAACCCTCGCCCCTGATGGGATCCGAGTTTGTTTCCGTCAAGATCGAGCTCCTCCGTATGGGATAGAGCTCGTGGAACCTGGGATCAAGCTCCTCCACATGAGATCGGCTCCCTATTGTTGGGGCCGGGCTCCTTCGCGCGGGATCGAGCTCCTCGTCATCGGGGTTGGGCTCCTCCACGCCTTATCGAGATCCTCGGCGTGAGGTTGAGCTCTTCGTCGTCGTGGCCATGATCTCCCCGTGCGGTCGAGGCAAGGATGACTTGGGAGAGCAAGGCAATGGCAGTTTGGGCTCCATGGCGCTGAACCGAGGTAATTAGATCCTCCTCCAACTTGTGTCTTGCCCTTGCTCCTACTCCTGTGGCTCCGCCATTTTAGGTCGCATTCCAGGCGCTTTCGAATTTGCCTAGTATTTGATTCCATTGGTTTTGGACGATTAGATCCTTTTTTTGACTGGCATGGCTAAGGGTGAACCCCAATAAAACATTCCTCCCTTACCACCTCATCCTCAAGTGCAATCACCATGCTATGCAGTCCCATAGTCTTATTCAGAAATTTTGTATGATCAGTGATGCAACTCTTGCGTTCAAAAAACTCAATAACCAGCATATGCCCCCATGATTCAGACTTAAGTAATTCGTTATAACCTGCAAGCCTGCGCTCCATTAAAATACCTGAAATTGGTACTTATTGCAGCAGCACACGCAGTACCAAAAAACATACCACCAGCAACTCCTTTGTTTACTATTATCTCATTCCTATGAGCAACGAGTTCTCTACCGTACAAGGCAAAAGATTGATGCACCGCTGCACAAAGAGTGAATAATACCAATAGCACATCTACTCAGTTGATTAGCCCTTCCTTGCTGATAACACGAAAAATTATCTTCGGTAATTTTCTGCACTTGTGAAATGCGAAATGCAAATATGCATTAATTCACTCTGATCTGCTTTTTGTATAATGTAAATGAATGCATAAAAATGCTTATACTAACACATAGCGTATACCAGATTGCTTTTTCACATGCTTAGTATTTTTTAATGCAATTTCATGTACATTACTTAGGTATTGTTGATCATGGGGGTACAAGTACTTTTGTAATGAACATCTTTGTGTGTAACACATACAACCATTTTTTTATATTAATTCATTGTTTGCTCCATTTAGTTTTCACTTATGTCTTGCTGTTTTTTATTTATTTATGTGTTTTTTGGTTCCTGTAGTTTAGATAATGACAAGGTCGAATAAGAAAAAGGATGCTGCATCAATATCACGAACAACTTTTTCTTAATGAACTATTTTCTTCCTACCCGTTAGATATGTACTACATTCAGTTTTATCTATGCAACCACTGGTCATGTTAAAACCATTGAGGTGTAATTGTTTGAAAAACCGTTATGCAATTTTATTTGTCCTTTTATGCAGTTTAGCACTCACACATTGATGTGTGCACACTGATTGATTATGTAGTTCCAAGGTTAACTGTTGAGGTGATTTTGAGTGTTCTATTTTCTTTAATATGTTATATGTCAGACAAATCTAGTAATTTACATAGGCTACTTAATTGTTTGAGAGAAACAAAATTTTGTAGATTGATAAGCACAAATTTTCAGTGTTTGAAATCCTATTATATGCTATTTGTCAGAGCAAACCTAGTGATCCAATCAGTCAACTTAACTATTTAAGAGAAGCGAAATTTTGTAGACCTGCAAGCACCAAATTCGTGAAAAACATTTGTGTACAAGAATGCAAACTTATGCTTCTCGAACACTGTGTTTAGGGTTTTTTTGAAAATATGGTAAAGCAACTTTTTATGAAATCTAGAAGCATTTTTTCAAAATAATTATGCAGTTTTATTTATTCATTATGTAGTTTAGTGACCATACGCTGATGCATGCACACTGAATATGCAATTTTATTTTCTTTAGCAAACCATGCAGTTTAATTTATTATTACTCTTCCTTATTTTAATTTAGGTGCTAGAAATAGAGCATCACCAGCAAGGTTAGTTATATTGTACAAAACAGTGTCACCTGAGCAGTGAAAGATAATAGAAAATGTTGGGTTAGGAGGGTTGCTGATAACATAAACAAGTGTATTGTCAGCTGACCTCACTAAATACTCACATATTTACCTTTTATTTTATTTTTTAATCATGCAATACTATAACATTGTGCATTTCTATGAAATTATATGCTACAAAATTCTTGAATTATGTATGCTTCATACTTTTTTTAGACCATACTTATGTTTCATGCAAAGTAACAACGGGTAGTAAGGTAATTCTAGTGTTGAACTCCTTTATATGCTTATTGTTAGACAAATCTAGTTCGCTGTCGTACAAATCTAGTTATTCGGTCAAGCTACTTAACTATGTGGAGAAGCAAAAAATTATAAACCAACAAGTATAAACTTGCTAAATGTGTAGCCGAATGTAATTGAATAAGTACAATGCAAACATATTTTTTATACCCTTTGTTGTTTTGCACTCTATGTACTCAAATGATCAATTTGATGCTTAATGTGCATACATTCTAGGAGAATAAAGTGTCTACACGTATTGTGTAAAATTATGTTAGCTATATTGACAGTTGTCATAATGTATGCTCATTTATGTGTGATCCGTGCATCCATAAAGCTCATGTGTGTGTTTTTACTTCTAGTTATCTGTGTTGTAAAGGTATGTGATCTTGTACTTATATGGTAGTAAAGCTGTGCTACAAACATTTTGAATTTGGTGTAAAATAACTCATGTGTTGTGTTCCAATGTTCTCATATTCGTATGTGATGCATAGCACCAGAGATAAAAACTTGCAATATTTTGCTATTTTCATAATAGTAGAGATGATATGTTCAGATATATAGGCAAATTTATGTTAAGGTCTACAGATTATTTTTTTTTTTGCAAATTTATATGTGTTAATTGAAGACGCACGTCCTAACCACATAAAAAAATTATAGACTCTAGATACACAAGCACATACATCATACTAAAATATACACGTGTATACGTACCTGGCCTAGGATCCATATGGGGAACAAGTAAGGACAAGCTCCAGTGAGACAAACCGGGTGCCAATGCACAACGGAAGCGCCTACCACTGAGCTAGCGTTCAGTTCAGTTTGGGAGATTGGACGACGTGCTTACCATGGCCTATCCGTGTTGACAGCGTGGCGAAGATGTGAAACTGACATGCTGTGACGATCCCGTATTGGTGTATCAGTTGCGTAATTCGCACATCCGCCTTCCGACCCCACCCGAAGGCCCAAGCACCCTTCTCGTCAGGCTTGGATAAGCAGCTCGAGCCTCGAGCACCTCCCACCCAAGCGGCCATGGCCACCACCGCCAGCTCCCCGCTCTTCTCCCTCTCCTCCCTCTCCGCCTCCCTCCCTTCCTCAACCCGGCTCCCCGCCTCCCTCTCCCTCCGCGCCCTCGCTCCCCGGGCCTGCCTCTCGGCCTCCCTCCCATTCGCCTCCCCCTTCGGTACGTCTCTCTGGCTCCCCTTCCTCGAGAATGCCTGTGCTTATTCATCGATGATCGTGTTGTGAATGGTTTTGTTAGGTGGGCTCGGCTCCTGGGCGGCGCTGCCGACGTCTTCGTCGGGGAGGTGGAGGAAGCGGAGGCTGGAGGTGGTGTGCGAGGTCACGACGAGGCGGCGGCCGGACTCGGTCAAGAAGAGGGAGCGCCAGAACGACAGGCACCGCATCCGCAACCACGCGCGCAAGGCCGAGATGCGCACCAGGATGAAGAAGGTATCTGACTGACAAACGCCTGGTGGCCGAGGGTGCATTCCTCTCTCATTGCTTGTAATTTCGTCGGTAGTTCGACCGACGACCGCATTATGTGTGTGTGTGTGAGAGAGAGAGAAATACTTAAGTGGCACTGTGCATTCAGAGAGGGGAGTATAGTTTTGGAGCTCTGGCAAGATAGTACAAATTTTATCGAATTAGCTTAGTCTTGAGATAAGTATGTGAAGCAGCTTGTGAATTGGGCTTGATTTGTGGACGGTTTAGACCAATCGAAGCGGCTGGATTTGTTGGAATAGCAGTTTATTTAAGTAAATGTGAATTGTTGTTTACATTGGCTGGTTGCTTTTCTTAGCATGTATGTATGTCACATGTCGAGGTGTATGGATTGAGAGGGACATCGAGTAGTGCACGAAGTATGCAAATGTGTTAGCCTAGTCACTTGTAGAGTCTCTTGATAGTAGTCCATCTGATAAATGCAGATGGATTTGATTTATAGTTAAGCTGCAATTGGATTAAATATTTAAATGTGATTGTAAAAGGCAAATACAACTATATTACAGATGTAGAAACGAAATATTTCGTTATTCCATCAGAAAGGTAATAGTGTATGGATCATTGCTCTGAAATAGAAATCAGTTGACCAAAAAGGAGAGAATTAGTTGGTTGAGTTTATTTCCCTTGTTATCTTGTGAACTATAGTTGTTTTCTGTTATTTTAATGAATTTTATGGCATGAAAGATACTGGTAAGTGATACAGATATGAGAAAGGTTCATTTTTATAAAATTCCACTTTTTTATGCAGCAATCAATATCATCATCGTTTTTTAGATGGTATAAAATATATATGCTGCTGTTCTCCTAAAAAAATCATAAGTTGTTTGCTCTTTCACTAGGTCTTCAGAGCACTTGAAAAGCTTAGGAAGAAAGCTGATGCCCAGCCTGAAGAAATCATTGAGATAGAGAAAATGATCTCCGAGGCGTACAAAGCCATCGACAAGACTGTCAAGGTTGGTGCCATGCACATGAACACTGGGAACCATCGCAAGTCCAGACTGGCAAGGAGGAAGAAGGCCATCGAGATACTCCGTGGTTGGTATTCCAAATGCTGAGGCAGCTGCTGCCGCCTAGTTTCTGGAGAAATTATCATCATGGATTTGTGGCAGCTTCGTTTTCATCAAATCTCACCAATTTTGGACAGCATATGTTACTTACGGAGCTCAATAGCTTGCCAAGTTCTCCATTTCAAGTGGTCTGTTTATACCTTGTACCATCTTCTATGTTTATGTGCTTGCTCTGCACTAGATGCCTCGACTAGAGTTGGCCAGTTCTCCCCTGTTTCTGTTGCTCACAGCGATGTTGTAGAACTTCAGAACGGAAATTTGAAATATATGTCCTATTGCGTATCCAGATTTCTCTCCTATTGCTGTGCTCCCATTGTACGCTGCAAATGGCTAAATATTTGTCACAAATATCTCTTTGGTACAAAGGAAAAATGTGAGGCCGTCCAAGACGTTGGTTCTTTGCTGAATGCTGTAAGTACTACTAGAAAGCTTCCTATGGGATGGTTTCACATTTAGTTGATTCAATTGGGTAACATTTTTATCAAAATGCTCCTAGCTTCTTCGGATTCGGTGCGCTGTAGATTGCTGGTAGGGGGTCACCTGCAGGCTGCAGCAACACCAGTCTTGCTGCTGATGGTCTCCGCGGTGGCCCTCCCTTCCGGCAGGTTATTCGGAACCAGCTCGTGAACCTCACCTTCATCCAGAGCCTCATGCCCTCAACCTCCGGCCAACCAGCGGGGAAGATTCCGGCAACGACCGGTTCCCATCACCACCTCTAGTACCTTAACTTAGTTAACGATTCTCTCCGCTGCTCTCCAGCTCGTGAAAGTTTCAGCAATGACATCAATCAATAGGAGCTTCTCAGCCAAAGAAATTGCCATAAGAACAGTACCGGTATAGTTCTTATGAAGTCTATCATCATCCATACTAAACATATAAAGAGAGACGAGATGGATAAATATCAAATAACGTTTTGATTATGCGTTCTGAAATCTGAATATGGCCGGAACCATTTATGTGTCCGTTGATTGTGTTCCAGTTAAATGGAAGGGAAATGGATAGATTAACAAGAATGTTTCCTAGTTCAAACAAAAATCTGGATCCTGAAACAAACAATCTACCCAGAGGACTCAAAAGTCACGAGGCTGCTCAGACAGGAGGCATTGCTGCGAACTTCCTATGAAACCCATGCGTTCGAAATGGGGCGTTAAAGTGAGACCCGCACATTCACTGCAGCAAAACACCATGATGATCAAGAAAGCTTGTACACAAGCTTTCGAATTGGAAATATTATTGAGTTTACACACAGCGTCATATATAAGATTAATCTGTCTCAGACCTACTAACCCTCTAGGTACAAAAAAGAGGCAAAATTTGCAGGTCAAAACTTCATAAACCTGAGAGGCTGGCCTAGAGACTAGGTCAAGTTTTCATATTATATATCAATATACATAGCTGTGCAAGAGAACTGCCAAACTGGTTGTACCAGTTTTGTCACTTCCAATTGAATTTATCAGGTTCTTGGGCCTCTAATGAAGAATGGCGACTCCAGTCTTTACGCTGTTTCGGGTGATCCCATCAAGGATTGAGACATCATCATGCAAGGTGAATGGTGTACTGACAAGGGAGTTGAAGACATTTGGTTAGGAGCCAGACCAGCTAATCTGCAGACAAAATCAATCTGGAAGGCAAGTAGTTGCAAACAGAGATACCCATTGAAGTCGAGACGCACAAACTTTGAGTCTTCTGAAATCTCAATTTCAATCCTTGCTTTTCTGGATGTCTGCTAAAAGATAAATGTTACCAGTTACTAGAGTACCCACGATGATCCCTGACACCTCCTATCAGCATCATATGAATCACTTGTACATGTTTCTTTTCTTTACAAGTTACAACTTTTGTTACGCCAAGATTAGTATATTATTATGTTACATCGTAAGATATTCCTAGCAAGACATTGGGCTATTTGTAATATCTAAAGTAGTGACTACTCACTAGCACTTGTTATGATATGCAATTCCAAGTAGATAGCTGGTGGGGCCTTAGCGCCACATGCACAGGAATGTTCATTGAGCAACAAATAGTCCATCTAAGTCAACCATAGTTGATTGAATATTTGAAATACGCACAAGGTCAATCTAGGTACTGCTAGATGTTATAGCTGAGTTGCAAGTAACTGGACTGTAACTATTTTCCACAGTTGCAGATCAAAGAAAAATACCTTGACCAGTAAGAATGGAAGGCAGATGCATGCGAGCAAACCGCTCGCTAGCAAGGCGCACGGGCGCGATCTTATAGGTCCGGAGTTCGACCTCCGGATGTGCACCCGCATTTAAGGTCTCTAATGTAGGCTCAGGAAGGGGATCCGGTTGTAAAAAAAGAATATAAGGTGGATACCATTGGCACTCTCATGCTGACCTCCGTAGTACCTGCTTGCGTAACTTGATATTCTGGAGGTCATGAAACTTGAAATAGAGAAGAAAGAATCATCAGGCAATAATAACTCCAACAGCTATTTAGCAGTAAGCTACATATTATAAAAGAAATGAACAGTTATGCTAGAGTTGTAACAACTTACCTGTTTTTCAATTTCCCGTAGAAGTTTATTCTTGTTCTTTATCCTGGTGATGAGTTCTTTACGAGCTTCCTTTGAAATAGAACATGGCAGCAATCGCGTCATAATCGTGTTCAGTTGTTGTTCATCTACCTAAGCACACATACTGACCTCCAGCTTCTTTATCTTTTCATGTCTGTAATTAGAAAGGCCCATCCACTTTATCTCCTTTTTGTCTTTTGCAATAACACGAAGTGCGATTAGCACATTGAAAGCATCATACACTCTCCGCCTAATATTCTTCTCATCGAACTACAAAGAAAAGTTTTCTTTTATATCAGCATTTTTTTGGAAAGCGCACGGGCAGTCCAATTTTGTAAGAATGAAATATTAACTAACCTCTTGACCATTAAGTGTCATGGACTTAACCTCCATAAAAATTTCATCTGCAACCTGGAATTGGCAGTAACTAGATGAGGAAGCTTACAACCCAAAAAGGGGGAAGGAAATAAAATTAAATTCCAGGCCAAAATCTGTAGAAGCCATGTTATGTATCAAGAAAAAACAATATTGTACCAAACTACCAATGTACTTTATATTGGTCATTTAGGATGCCTCCCAAGCTCTCGTGAGCTTCTATGGAGTTCATAAGAAACAATACGAAGTAGAATCATGTCACCATAACCTGCATAAATGTCCTAGAGATAGCCTCCATTATGGATCATGGTCTATGGGTTTGAGGGATACACGTAACGAGAATACCTCATTATATGTTGCTCTTCCTTTGGTCTCAACTTTCTTAGAAACTGCAAAGTCAAGCCAAATGCTGATTAAACCACAGTACCAGGTCGGCAACTAAGTTTACATCATGAAAGGAAAACATATACTACAAGGGTTAAATATAAAACATCTCTATTTCACATTTTAAACCTTACAATTTTTCCATTACGCTGCCTCTTACGTCATAAAACCCGTGTAAACTGTAAACCAAAAGGGTAACTGTGGTTGGTGATGAAGAATGTTGTATATTCAACATGTGCACAAAAGGATGCCCGCATCACCCAACATAGCGTGCTCCAAATGCCACCGTGGCATCGCACTAAGAAATAGTATTTTCAGGTAATATAAACAATGTCAAACTAACAAAAAATGTCTATCTTTCGGATCGAAACCCACAGGAGGAGTACCTCATTCAGTTACATGACACCCAACATTTTCTAGCCTAAACCTTGCTTTCTATTACCTCTGATCCCTAATATAAGTCAATTTAAGATTGTCCTAAGTCAAACTTTTTTAGCTTTGATCATCAATTTCTAAAAAAACATATAAATTGATAACATAAGATTGATGTTACCAGAGTCATCATGAAAAATACTTTCAAAATATATAACTCTTTATATTTAAAATGATATATTTCTATATTACTAATCAAAGTGTTATATTGGAGACCGTGTCGATGTAGTTGTGGACTTATATTTGGGATCAAAGGAAGTATGATTCAGTCAAAGGGTAAACAAAGCAACATTCACCAGGATTTTTTTTTTTGGTAACGGTGGAGAGCATCCCCACCTGATAAATTATATATTATGCCCCCCCAAAAAAAATGAAAAACGTCACTCTAGTAAGACCAGGAAAAAAATTGTGCCCCATCGGTTCTCTCCCTACTGCTCAAGATAACACTCAAACGCCCTCTATGAAGAACACAAAGTTACAGTCTGAACCGGTTCCTGTCGCATCATACAACTACCTCAACAACGCCATCACTAGCCAAGTTATACACATGATCAACTCATGCCAACGCACAATTTAAGAGTAAAAACTCGAGCTTTCAGCAAGGCACACCGTCCCACCTATTTTGTTGTACTCGCGGAGCCCCCACCCGGTGATCCGCTACGTCCCGACCTTCGCCTTCTTTTTCTTATCACCCTCCTCCTTCGCCCTCTCGGTCGCACTGCCGTCGATGCTGTATCAACAAACCCAAAAAAATAGGCACTCGACGAAACCTCCCTCTCTCCCTCGCGTTGTCTCCACTGGCCTCGAGGGCGACGCACCTCCGCCCTCAGCTTCCTCCTCCATTGGCCTTGGCTCGGCCGCTGTCGCCACCACTGGCCGAGGGCGGCGCCAAGCCGTGACCGTCCCACCCCCTCCTCCCCTTCCTTTCCTCCTCCTCCCTCCCCCTAGGAGCCATCACGTGCTGGTCCCCGCCGGATCTCCCCTTCTGTGCGGTGGATCTACTACTTCCCAGTCATGTGTCGCCCTTCCTCTGGTCGACTCCGCCACGTGGCTGCTTGCTCCAGCCGCCCCTGTCATGTGTCTCCCTTCCTTCCGCCGGCTCCGCCATGTGGCTACTTGCTCTAGTCGAATCCGCGATGTTGTTTGCCGGATCTATTGCTTCCCTGCCGGATCCACATGGTGGCGCGCCATGTCTCCCGGCTCTGCTTGCGGTCGGGCTACTACTGGTCCCGACCGGGCCTCCGACCAGCCATGGCACAGCGTGTTGGGGCCGGCTGGCTATAGGCTAGCCAGCTCTCCTTTTGGCTGGTGGCTGCCGCCAGTGCCCCCGGATGGGCTGTCTGTGGCCCTCGGTGCGCCATGTGGTGGCCTACCGTTGTTGAAGACGACATTGGCGCTGCCTTGTAGTCTTGCCATACGCTGTTGCGGGCTGGGGTTTTGCCCCTGTTCGCCTCTTGCTGGTGGCATCGCCTGGGCCTCGTGCTTTTGTGCTGAGTGTCGTTGTTCTACCCTTGCAGGTGTATGGTATGGTTGACCTATCGAGCCTCTGAGATCATTGGTTTGTACCGTGGTAGGGGGAATTATGGGCGAAACCTCTGGCTGGCTCTATGCCATTGCCGACGGTGGTGACGCCTGCGAGCGTCATTACCTCCCTGGAGGCGCCGTGTCAAAGCTTCCCCTGATATTTCTTCAGGTGAAAACCCTGTTTAACTTGCTGAACGAGCGACAACGATTCCATTACCGCTTCCTTCCTAAAGGTGTCATTTTGGAGAATCCCTCTGTGTTCTGTTTTACATCTGGCAGCACTATTCACAGGGCGCACCTCCATCCATTGTGGTCTGACCCCTTCGTTCTCATGTTCGGCCAGACTTCCCGTCACCTTTCGGCGCTTCGCATCTGTGGTTGTGCTTTGACGTCCCAAGACCCCGTCTTAGCTTCTGGTTTGGTGGTCAAGCGTGTGAGCAGGGCTCTGCCATTTGAGTTGTTAGGTTGTTCTGGTCGAGGTGCTAACTGGGCAAGGTTGCTTGTTGGGTAGCATTGTTTAGTGTGGGTTCTGTTTGGTTGATCAAGTGTGCCGTTTGGGCCTTCTCTGTGTGTTTGGCGGGTTGTATGTTGCTAAGCCTCAGTCGTCCAATTGTTAGGGGGTTTTGGATTTCTTTCTTTGTTTTGCGTGTGAGTTGGGCTTCGTGGGTTGTATTATTGTACCTGTTAAGGTTTTTGGGTTCGATTTCCCTTATAAACTGTGTCACTTTTCTTCTTAATACAATGACGCGTAACTTTTCTATATATTCGAGAAAAAAAAACAAAAGAGAAACCCTCACTTGAAGGGTAACACAAAGATTTGGTGGACGAATCAGAAGTGCGGGTCAGGATGGTTAGTACCGTCAGGGGAGCAAAGGGAGCCTAGCACCCTCGTGAATGCACAGGCTAGTTAAGTCGGCTGTCATCGCAGCATCGCCGCAAGGGGGAGCCATTGCCGCTCAATGTCCTGTGAAAGAGTAAGTGAGTAAAGTGCTCTCTTTTTTTCTCTCTAAGATGAGTTAAAGTGGATTTTAGCAGGCGAGGACGTGAGCTGCCACGCCCTTGAGCGACACCAAAAGGACACGTACAGTCGCCGGCCAAATCATGCACTTGATTATGTTGTACTATTATGTTCTTCTTTTCTTTGAAATGCAGTACTGATTTATCTTCTATTCATAAATACATGTCATTTTGATAAAATACAGTCTTTAATGTATAGTTTTGATTATTATTTTTTATTAAAATATATTTATAAAATTTATTAAAAATTTTATATTATAAAAATATTTTTCAAGACAAATCTATAAACATGATTTTAAGATTTTTAAGTAAATATTTTAAAAGCTATTATTAGTTAAATTTTTATAATTTTAATCTAATATTTTTTAAGACAATATGTATTTATGACTCGAGGGAATACCTCTAAGAGTCTCTCCTCTCCTTATCACCTTTAGCCAGATTCTCCCCCAAATAAATTATTGCTGTTAAAAAATAGCTACTATTTTGTGTACTCGGTGGAATGGCCGAATGTTCTATCCAGCCATCACGGGCTGTATTTGTATATTAGCATTTATTATTTTTCTAAAAGCATTAATAGTATTTATTCTTGAGCAAGATATAGAAACATATATACACTAGCTCAAACTGCTGCAGGATGAATTGTTTATCTCAAACAGACGAGCACATGTTAGACTCAAATTTCTTATAGTAAATTACGCAAAATTACATAATTATTGGCAAAATATAAAAAAATACAAGTCATTTATTTTACTCAGTGGGAACACTTGAATATACGGCTAGCTACGTACACATTATGATGGACTATATTTGTGTACAAGTCTTAACTCTGACTTGCACACCCAAAGTAAAGTCTCGCAATCCCTTGCCATCACAAAGGACACATAAACAGACGCAGCTCCCTCGTTGTGTAATCAGCCATACTAACTCATGCTTGCCAAGAAAATCATCGTGTTTGTACAATACGTTAGTAGTAGTAGGTGGCTTCCCGTTCAGATTTTGCACAAATAGTTTCTAAAGGAAGACTATGCACATAGTGAAATTCTTGAGTCATTTCCGTGACAAATTGGAAAATTTTATTCAACTTAATCAGTTCACGTAAGTACAGCGCGTTCAAGCTGTACTTACATGCATTGATTAAGCAACTGATTTACATCCGCAACTTGTCGAGAAAAAAGTCCAATGCCTATCATTCTTGCTTAACTTGGAATTTCTTGTGAGAAGCATCTTATTTCTGATCATTCGACTGAATATTTCTCAAAGCATCTTTTCATTCAATTAAACCAATCGAGGTTTAGACTTGAAACTGGAATTCCTGGAAGCGTGGCTTTTCAGCAGCAGCAGCAGTAAATTGCATACATGGCTGCTGGTCGCCATGATCATCTTCTTCTCAGACGATGGTGCAGGGGCCGGGTTGGTCGTCGACGGCGATGTAGTACGGCTGGCACGGCTGAGGGAACAGCTTGGGGCACGGCGGGCACGGCGGGCACGGCTGACACGGCTGACACGGCGGGGGGCACAGTTGGGCGCACTTCTTCTTCTTCTCCTCCTCCTCCTCCTTCTTCTTCTTCTCCTCTGCTTCCTTCTTCTTCTTCGCTTCCTCGTCCTTCTTCTTCTTCTCCTCAGCCTCCTTCTTCTCGTCTGTCACCGAGATCACCTTCGCCGGGTGCTTCTTCTTGCGCAGCTTCTCCACGACCACCACCACGTCCACGTCCCCCACCACCGTCAACGTGGACTTCTCCTCGTCGAACGTCAGTGACTTGATCCCTGGTATATCATCACACAAATGGTGGCGAAATGACCGAGAAAAATACTTGCAGACAGAGACTGGACATCGCTAGGAAGAAAGACAACACCTTGAACTTCTGAGGTGAGCCCCAGGACGCAGGTTTTGCACTTCTCGCATGTGATGGCCACTTGAAGCACTATCTGACGCAGGGCAACAGCGAATGATTAACCAATAAAAGTTCACATGGAAGGGAAGATCGAATTAAGAACATACAAATGATATATAAATGCAATTCTAAATCCTGACCTTCATCGTCGCGGTGATCAATTGGAGCTCTGTATGTGTCTCTGATAGGCTCTTCCGAAGGCCTCTCTTCTTCTATGGCTAGCTTTATACAAATACGAGGGTCCTAGGTGATGATTACACAGCTTGGACTTCGTCAATGGCCATATACAAACACGTCCCAAGTAATATTCCCTTAAGAATAATCGAGACCAATTTACAATAATTGAAATATCAAGCAAGTCAAGTAGTAACTAGTAGGTGCAGCTCACATATAAGAGACGCAGTCGTTCAAATTATTTTGAAGCACTATGGAGTTACGCAGATACATTGATATATCTGAATCTCCCAATCACAGGAGATGGCATACCATTTCACTGAATCTCCCAATCACAGGAGATGGCATACCGTTTCAACTATCGAGATTCGGGGAGGAAAATGCGCGGCAAGTTGGTACTGGAACAGCTAATTCAAAGTATATATATAATCCCAAACTAACCAAAGCATGGCTGGATATGATGGATCCATGTTCGGTTATGCGTGCTCGAGCTTCTTGTCTAAATGTTTATGGAAATGGTCGTAGCTGTTGCATGTTTGACGAGTACTAATAGATGCTAGCTAGTCTTCTTTATCAGCGATAAACTAACGAAGACAATAAGTTGAGTGGGGTGGCAACTCGGAAATGTCATCAACTAATAATTACTAAACAAGTAGTACCGGTATATCTGTAGGTTTTTGTATCAGTGGGATGTCGCTGATGAACCTGCCGGGAGTTGTAATTGTCGGAGTTGTTGCTCTCGTCTCATCCCTGGAAGTAGTACTGGCAAAATTTCAGATGCTTTGTGCACCAGCTCTTGAAACTGAAGAAAGTAATTAAAATGCCACACTCGATTTTAACATTAAACCGAATATATATATATATATATATTAGAATCAAGTTACATACCCATAGTGATATAGTGAACAATAAATATAGTCTTCAATTTTCTAGGTAACTTCACTGGCAATCAACGAAGAACACACTCTATAACACGTCATCCTCTATGAAGTCTCCAAAATCTTCATCGACTAAGCAACATTATTTATGTATACAAGTGTGAGTACATGAAACACTCAGTAAGTGTAAAAAAGTATGACATGAGGGTTTAAGACAATAAATGATTGACTTTAGTTTACTACAACTAAGACATTCTAACTTGGGACTTAAGAAAACATATTTACTATGTGTGACAACAAGACTTTAAAAGATACAGCTTATCGGATTCCATCTGACTACCAAATTCACAAGGTATTCCTTACCTAACTACCAACTCATCGGGTCACCACCACCCGAATACCTAAAACCATCATCCAAGCTTCTCACTGATCATGAAGAAGTCTAAGCTGCTCTTTTGATCGTGAGCATGACTGATTAATCAATTTTATTTCCCTGCAGAGATTGTGCAATTTTACCCATAAGTCATGATTCTTGTGTTGTTTCACACTTCCGGGGTGTAGAACCGGGATCTCACTACAAGGACTTTACAAAGCGTCTTCTAATCTATATACACTCACTAAGGTTTTGCCACTAACAGAGATTCCATCCACTGCAGAGCTCCCTCTTGTGCCACTCAACAGCCAACTGGTGTGTACATAGTTAGACGAACAACTAATTATTCAGCCAAATCGTACCTATATTAGCCTTGTGGTTGTACTATCGAGCCAAGTTATATACTTCACAAACCAGTCCTTATGATCTAAAGCAGGTACTCGCACATTACCCAACCTGCTTAGATCACTATGATCCATATTGCTACAAAAGATTACATAATTCGGTTCATGTTACATAGATAGTTAATCAGGTTATTAAGTAACATACATATATCCAAGACAACGGAGCTACGTAAGTCTATCTATGACACCCCAACTCCAACACATGTGACAAGGATAATCTAGAAAGTACTGGTAAACTGTAAACATAGTATTCATACTGACAAGCATGCAATTAAACAAATAGAGGACACACTTTCCTACAATGAGATCAATGCGATTAAGGACATTTGCCTTTAACAGTTCGTTGCTCATAAATATTGAAAGTCTGCTCTTCTAAGCTCACACACTGCTCATCTCCTATTGCATTCACAAACACTAGAAACAAGTAAACACAAACAACTAAAAACAGTATATCAAACCATATCAAAAGGCTAAGATAAGCTTACTAACAGAAAGCACATGTCACTACGATCGCGTGAGCGTAAGAATCGTCTAAAGCGGAACTATAACAGAAAAGTTATAAGGGTTTCAAGCTACAGGGGTCTTTCTGTAAAATATTATGAACCCTTTGTTAAAATTAGCCTTATATGTAAATATAAAAGGTCATAGCCTTATATGTAAATAAATAAAACTACAAGGGGCTAAAAGTAAAAAATCAATTAATCAGGGTATTGATGTAAAAACAACAAAGTTAGAGATTATTTGTAACAAAACAGTAAGTCTAGGGGTGTAAATATAAAATTAGAAAAGGCTAAGGGCTTTAATGTAAAAATAATAATTGATAGTATTTTTTAAAATAGAAAAATCTAGCTATCTAATTACAAAGTTACCTAATTAAAAATTAACAAACAAATTTTAATTATAAAACCCTAATTGTGACGTCAGCACGCTGACTAGACTTGGTGGTTGACGTGTCCAACACATGGGCGAGACGTGTCGACACGTGGTGCTGATGTGGACTCGCCACGTTGGACAAAACGGCGATGTAGCGCGATGATGTGGCACAGTGGCAGGGTGACTGGGCTACATCTATTTAAATCACGCATGTTGATCTTGCATCTTGCGAATCTGATCTAATCACGTGAACGGGTATGCGATCGTCTAATTCTAGCCGCGCATAAAAGATCGAACGGTGGGAGGGTGGGGCTACCTTGGCTCCAGTTGTTCAACGGCGACAACTTCTGCGGTGGTTGATCGTTGAAGAGCGAAGACGGGTTACGCGACTCAGTTGATGACGGTGAGCGGCAAAAGAGGAAGCAGGGGTGATTGAGACTTTGTTTGATGTGGTTACGGACGTTAGGGAAGATCGAGGAGGCTCGACGACAACGGAGCTTCAACGGTGAGCTTTGGCGACCTTTGGAGCTCCATACGGTGGTGGAACCTCAACGACGAAAGACGGACGATGACCATATAAGGATGGCAAACGATGTCGTGAGCTCGGGCGACGTTAAGGGAGGCTAGAGTGGCACAACGACGACGCGAGGACTCTCTGGTGGAGGAAAATCCGACGAAATTTGGGAGCTTGAACACGGTGGAGTGCAAAGAGGTCTGAGAAGATTTTACAATTACACGAGGGTGGAAGGCTAGGGATGACGGTGGAGCCCATATATCAGAGGGAGGGAGGTGAGGATCGTGAAGACGGTTAGCATATGGAGAACGGGCGTTACAGAAAAGATATGAAATACAACTAGCGCGCCTTGTTCGGTTGTTTGCCAAACATTTTAGTACTACATTTCGAAGGAATTCATAGTAAAAGGAACATTTTTAGTATTGAGCACCTAGCGGCCTAGCGTACCTTTCTGTTCACGGAAAAAGGGCGCTAGATGTGTTCAATCTCTTTTGATCACTCAACTGCAATTTGTGTGAGAACACCAATTTGAATCTGTTCGTTCCGACCTTACTTGCGCGTATGATTATCAGTGGGAGTCGGACTACCGCTGAATAAAAGAGTGGCGTACCAGCCGGCAGTCGGCGGCCGGTAGCCTAAAGACGCAACAAATTAAGCTGCAAAACCAGCCTGCCAACGTAACACGGTAGCAGCTGAGGTGCACTGGTGGGAGTAGTCGCCATCACGTTCAGTCGCTGCTGCTCAGTGCTCACTGATTAAATCCAATCCACCGGCTGCTTGGTGGACTTAATTGCTTTGTTTATTGTTGCCAAGCAACTTTCGCCGCGGGACGGCGGTGCCGAACAGCGGCCCTCCACCGGTTCTTCTGAAAAAGTCATGGCGAGGGGTCGGTGGTCACCCGTGCCAAATCGAAAGGTCGCAAGCCATGGAGAAGAAGACCACCTATGCTCTGGCTCTGACTGGCCTCGGACGGATTCGCCAATCACACATATCGATCCGTCGTCAGTCGCGCAAGTCGTGCAAATGCACCACGAGACTCTCCAATCTCCATCCAGAATATCGTTTACATTACGCACAGGGCATGCAAATTGAAGGGTGCGGTAGGTGTGAACTGGACTGTTTACAGATGCATGTACTCAACTACTCATAGTTCACAACGTAACGCGCCAGGATGGATTCCACGACCGAGCTAGCCACATCATTTTCTTGCTTCTCACTAATAACGAGGTGACGCCTTTCATAGTTACAACTGCAACTGGCAATGATCGATCACGAGACGACCGACGATCTCCGCGCTCCGGCCGGCCCTCTCGCTCGCTCGGTCCGCGGTATCCGTGGCGCCGGTCGGTCAGGCAACGAACCCGAGGAAGCTGCACGCGTCAAGAACAAGAGGACGGCTCGTGTGAAAAACCACACGCGAAAGGGGGAGAGGAGGGGAGGGAAATTCACGTGACGCGGCACGAGAGCGCGAGATCAACCGGCTCGCGCGGCGCGGGGGGGGGGGGGGGGGGCGCACGGGCACGGCGCGCGCGGTACGCACCTGATGGGGCGCGCGACGGCGTGGCGCGGCGCCAAGAGCGCGCGGAGGAAGAGGGTGGCGCCGTGGAGGAGCACCACCACGCTGCTGCACCCGACCAGCAGAAGCTCCAGCATGCTTGCTTCCTTGCTTGCCCGGCTGGCTCCGGGTCGCGCGTGGTCTTTAACAGCGGGTGCGGTTGATGAAGGTTTCTTGGAAGCAGACCAAATGGTCCGGGAGGTTTCGTGCTGTCTCTACGTCTGCTTGTTTAACGGAGGGATTAAGAAAGAGAACAGGGACGGTGAGAGATAGGGAAAGCCTCCTTTTTTTCTTTCCTTTTTCTTCTTGACGTTGTCTGTGATGCTGGTGCTTTTCTCTCGTTGTTTGGACGGGGCCAGGTCCATGCGTAAACAAACAGGCGAAGACGAACTAGTTTCTGGATAGGAATGATAGGTCGGGGCCGACATGGTTAGTTGCGGTCCAGCCATCAGATCATGGCGGACTGCATACTACTGCTTCATTTGAGGAAGAACAGTACTAGCTCTGTCGGTTTCCTCTGTCAGTGTTCGATATAGTCTGCTGGTGAAAAGCTATTCAGATGCATGCAGCACTTTACTGATCTTTATTTGGAGATTGAAGAGGTGAAGAATGATGATCCATTCTGCCAAAGATTGTGTGGTGGAAGTAGCAAGCAGCGTTGCAATGGCTACTCCGTTGATTACCGATATGAAAGGGAGAGACGGCTGAAACAAGTTCGTGTCAGTTTGGGGACCAAACAGTGATGATTGTCTGATGGATCCACGTCCTCTACTTCTCTGACTTGAGTCAAGAACCCAAATAGTCGTCGTATACTTCCTCCGTTGAAAAAAAATTTAGTCAAATTATATATGTACTTAATATATAAAATTTGTTTTAATAGATTTGTATTTTAAAGTGTTTTTAATATGATATTGATTTGATAGCAATCGATAATATAGTATAAGAGAATAATTTTTTGAAATAAAATACGTCTTGTATTTTTAAATAGAGGAAGTAGAAAATAGGAGGAAAATATATGCCGCGCGAGAATATTGATGTAGATGAAAGAGTCCAATGTAAAGTTGCTTGCTTCTGGGTTACTCTTTCCTATCTTGACAATTTACAGATTGTTTTTTATGCACAACAGTAAAAAAATAAAGGACACCGACGAGAAAAAACCCATCTGCCATGGTAAGCACAATTGGATCCTAGGTCCACAAGCCAGCGACACAACAATAGGAAAAGCGTACGGCTTACGTCATCTAAGCTGAACAGCGTGCGATACGGCGGCGATCCTCTGCTCAATCGCCGGCCCTCCAAGGCGCGCCCGATCCTGGCCGTCCATCGCATCAATTCCCCAACCCCATCGTCCCCGCCCCCGAGGGTTTAGGCGCGGCGAGCCCACCACCGCCACTCGCAGCCAAAGCCCCAGAGCGCCTCCCTTATCGCCGCCGGCGACCGACCATGGCGTCGAAGCACGGCATCCTCCTAGCCGTCGGCATCATCTCCGACCACTTCGGCCCCCTCGTATCAGTAAGCCCTCCGTCTCCTCCCCCTACCCTCCCGCCATTCCTCGCACGCTCGCCGTGCGCGCGCGCAAATGCGACGCCCTAACACGGCCCACACGATCCATTCCCCTCTCGCAGAAGGTGTGCGGCTGCCTCCTGCGCCACGGCGCGCTGTCGCTGCAGGATATCGTCCGCCGCCTCGAGCTCTCGCCGGGGCAGGTGAAGAACTCCCTCCTCGTCCTCATCCAGCACAGCTGCGTCCAGGCCTTCTCGACCCCCAGAGGCAAGCCGTTACGCGAAACTCCTACTCTTAAGATCTGATTTCATGCCCTATCAGGATCTGACGCCACTATTGGGAGTTTGCAGGGGGCGGCAATAAGACGGCGACGCTCTACTTGGCCTTATTCAACAACGTCCTTCACCGGCTGCGCTTCTCAAAGTTCCTTTCTGTCATCCGTGCGGATGTTCCAGAGGTCTCTTACTGGACTTTGGTTTTAGGCTTTTTGTTTATGTTGCTACATTCTAAAAGTCGAAACTGATATAATTAATTGCCACAGTTCTCTAAATGTTGAATTCAGTGTGGAGTCAGAGGGCGGTGAATGTGGTTCTAATTCTTGTTTGGTAGATGCATTTTACCTCGATTAATGTCCAGAGTCGTGGCATGAGCCAGTTGATATTTCTGAGTGCTATTCTGAACATGCTAAACAACCCAGGAGTGTGCACAACTAATCAGATTTGGTGTCCTGGGTAGTTTATGCTCCTAGATGGCAGTGACACTGATGCATTTTGATGTTTCAAACAGCACTTGCTGTTTGGAGACTAGCGAGTAGCTAATGCTTTCTACCTAGAGTTTGGCATTCTGCATGATCAAGCTAGCAATGCTGAACATATTCTTTTCACTACTTCAGAGAGCAAACAACTCATCTTGTTCTCACTGCTAAACCCTCTTTTTTCATGGGATGTGAACTATTACGTTTCATGTCCCTACTCGTCAAGCTTGAATATGTAAAAATTATTAGCCCAATGTTGTATTTGTATCCTAAGTCTGTTGTTATGAGTTATGACAAGTGGTAGACAGCATGCAAGTTACCGTATTGATCATTGATGTTCAACTTGATTGATTAACTTTACAGTTCAAAAAAGCAAGTTATGATCCCCATCCTATTTTTCTGATTTAATTGATTATGCTCCTTTGCAATTTGTTACTTATGCTAACAATTATTGGTTTGTGATAGTTGATAAGAGAAACAACGGACATGGTTTTAACTTATATATCATATATCCTCTATAGTCAATATGCTACTTCTGCCGCCAAAACTATCATTCATTTCAGTTAATTATCAATCAGAAAGAAGAAATTGTTTTAACTTTGGGTCCAACATATTTTAGTTACCGTTAACCTTCTGATGACCTTATGTTATGCAACTTGCAGTCAGAAGCTCTTCTCGAAGGATTACTTCAGAATGGTAGGCTAACATTTGATCAACTTGTGGAGCGAACTATCTCTAAAGTAGCAGAAGGTATGTCCTTGTATTGAAGTAGTTATTAAACCATCCTTTGTTCTTTTTATGAGAATGTTTGTTTTCTGTTCTTCTCAAAAACTCTGACCTTTTCCGGTGGCCATGACTTTTATTCAAGTTTATTCTCCTAGTAATAGGTCATTACATGTTTCAGGAAACCTCCTACCAGCAAGGGAAGAAATACGAAAGAACTTCAACAAACTTGTATATGCGCATTATGTGGAACGTTGCCCAAAATCTGAACCTTTTTTCGATCCACTTGTAGATGAACAACCTACATCCTCCAGGAAACGAGCTTCTAAAGTAAGTAAAGCATTTATTCCTTATTGGCCATTATAGGTATTGATTTGCATAGTTTTTAGAGTTGTGGTCATATACTAACCTACTCTGTAGTCTGTTCTGATTTTATACTCCCTTTGTTTCACAATAATATTCTATTTTCCTGGAATGTGTTATTTCACAAAGTAAGTCCATTGAGAAAGCAAGAGTGTAGTCATTGCAATACCCTGTATCCCTGTTATATTACTGTAAAAGAGAAGATTGGGTAGCTGTGTTATGGCATTTAATAGGGGCATGCATGATCCGATGTCATTGAATGCTCTTAAATTTGCTGCCTCCTTTCTTTGTGGGTATCGTTTATTTGGACATGTATTGTAAAACAGACCTTTTTAAAAAAAAAAAGGAATCTGATAATGTATGCCGAGATTGTAAAAATTGACTAGGCTTTGATTACTTTAGTATTTATAACTAGATCGCCTACACATAGCAAAAGGGTTAATTTGTTCAAAACAAATTTGTTAGCTCAGTGGTTAAGGAATTCCACTTTTTGTTTTGATGCTGGGCTGTTGATGGAAGTGTATCTTGCCCTTAACTACATTCGCCATATTAAACTGGCTTTTCTTTTTCTAATATTGAGATCATGATGCTTTAATGTATTACTGTCCTTTCTCTTGGTTATATGTCGTGTATATGATGATTGGCTGGGTGAGCTGACAAATGTATCTTTGGAACAGACTGTTGAGAAGGTTCTTTCACTTGAGCAGAAAGTTGTCTGTAATGCAGCTCTATCTGATGCCGAGAGATTTTCTGAGATCCCATACTTCATGGAAGGGTCATCGAATGCAAATAATAATGTTGTTGCTGGTGGTAAGGTATTGTGACTTGGTGGCTTCATGCTATTGCAAAAGAAAGGGTGTATGCTGTTTAGGCCGTCCTTTGGTTAAACTAGAAAAAAGCAAAGTGGCATGCAAGGTTATTTGTTAATGACCAAGACCAATTGGCCCACACATTTGCACCGCATGGTCTAGATGATCATAGACTTGTAAAATGTCGAAACTTTAATTAGACTCAGACATCCAAATGAGTTTTATTTTTGTTATCCAAATCTCTTTCTTGTCTTTTGAGCTTAAATATGTGCAAGATAACACATTTAGTGGTGTAGGTTAACTTACTTAGTCCTACTGAGCATCCACCAAATTAAGGTATAGATATGTTCTAGATAAACACATTTAATGGTGTGTAGTTCTAATTATTTAATTAGAGTCCATCAAGTTTTGGGACAGATGTTTCCCTTTTATGTGAGTTGGAATATTTCTCCTGTTCTGATATATTTTAGTCACATAATCATTATGGTTCACCTAGTTGAGGGCTTGATGTTTTCCTTTTTAGTTATTATTTATACCATATTTTTTTGTGTAAGAATACCTTATTTGAATGTATATATGAAATATGCTGCTCTTTTCATTTGCTAATTACATACTTATTATTTCTCAGCGGAAACATGAAGCCTTAGAAGCAGATGAAGAACATTCAATTGTGGCAGAGAATGAAGTACTTTGGCGTGCAAATTTTGAGAAATTCATATTCTGTCTAAAGAAGAAGGTGTGCTTATATACTCATAGCATTACTTTATATAACATATTTACGTAGGTGCATGTCTCCATTTTTTTCTGCACATTCGTGTTTCCATACTTTTCCTTGTTTGCAAATGGGACTTCTTGAAGCAGAATAGTCTGGCTAGATGCTAGCCAATCTATTCTACATAATGTCAGTACAATACAATTTCTTTTTACCAGAAAATTATACAATAAATAGAATAAAGAACAGAGCAAAACTATGGAAGATTACAGTACCAAAAGGAAGTAGGTAAGTTGAATTGTGCTTCTCTAGAAACTATAAAAACATATCACAGATGCTTATCATCTGTGGCACTGTGTTACTATGTACTTGCACCATACATCTGTTTTCCTTGTAAAAAAGTTAAGTTGAAGGAGAAAAATCCTTCATATTGTATTTGGTTCTTAAAGAAAAAACTCCTCCAAACAGCTCCGCTACAAAAGAAGATAAATGTTAACATCACATTTTTTATTTATTTGTCTATACATGCATGGGGTGAGCTGAGGGAAGCATAACCTTGGACTTTGTTAATGCCTTCTGCTTAGTTTTTCTTCTTGTATTGAAGTTTTGTGCAGAACGAAAGAAAGCAAAGCTGAAGCTTGGCACACATTCTATATGGGAAGCATTTTTTGAGGCGAATGTAACAGACAATCACAACAAATCTGGTAACACCCAATAACAGTAGCTCAAATATTCTCAGTATTACATCCTGAAATATCGCTTTGTTGTTATTACATTACCTTCCTATATATTTTATGAACACAACTATTTTTTAACCTATATCCCTGTTCTGAATGTGCATCAGTTTTGGTCTTGCCTCATGGTGCTGACTGCTGAGCTGTGCTGGCTTTAGTTAGGAAACTTCATAAGAGTTCATGAAGAAATTGTCAAAAATTACTCCTTTTTCTATAGTCAACCAGAATGTGCTAGTTGTACATTAAGCTAATAATTTTGTGTTTATCTGTTTGCAATGGTCTTCTATGAACCAGACACTTGTAGCATGTCATACACTTCATCCATTTCAAAATACTTGTCCAACTACCTATGTGCAAAGACCACAAAGGCATAAACAGGCCACTCAGCAATTTTCGCATCATTAATAGCACAGGTGGATGATTGACAAACATCAATAACTACAATGTTGATACTGTTTCTTAGATAACTATTCTGAAATGATGAATCCCAATAAACTGATAAACTATTTTGAAATGAAGGGAGTAATAGTTTAGTCCTGCACTGGCATGTACCCTTCGTTAAAATTGTGTTGTTTCGTCTTTCCTCAGACTCCCTAAGTTTATCATTTCTTACTTATGTGCTAATTATACCATTTTTGCCCTCTTTTCCATTTGAAGCAAAAAAAAAAAAAAAAGGGATAAGAAAGGGATATAAGAGGTGAGAACAAATGTAACATGCCCGGAATTATTAATTCCACATCTACACAAATACACAATAATAATCTGCAAAAGCAGTACCAGCAGAATGTCTAAGAGGTACCAGGTATTAATTCACTATTGTATCAGGACACTTCATTGATGTTAGATGGATTTAGTTTAAGAAGTAATTACCCAGGATTTTATCGCTGATACTTGGGGCAAAAACCAATATACCTTATTTCAACTATTATATTATCCTTAGAGGAAAAAAGATCGTGCATGCAAGCACTGCTTCTTGTTGATCAAGTTTAAATTGTATTTTAGCAATGAAGTTCCCAATGTTGCAGTGACATCACCAATACATGGTATTTTGGAGAGACTAGGACAAAAGGAAGGAGGCACATCAATGACACTGGATCAGGTAACAAAAGTCTTGAAGGATTTAGAGTGTATTTCTACCAGTGAGAACCCAGAAGAATTCACATTCGGTAAGAGTTGTTTATTACTATGCATAAGCCCGATGCATTCGTTTCATATCAATTATTTTGTTGCACTTGATAAACTGGAGACTGGACTGTTGTATCACAGTATGCAGGAATTCTCTGGTTATGAACTTGAGTATGGTTAACTGATTTGTTTCCTATCCCACGAAATGCATCAGTTCTGTATCATTATGTGGTAGAAACAACCTTAAACCTACTCTCCAAATTACCTAGATTGCGAGATTGCTGGTCCTGATCCCGGTGGTTATGACTTAATAAGCTATTTGCCTTTCTTGAACACTGATGTAATTTTAAATTTGGATTTTCACTATGTCAGCCTTGATATTACAAAGTTATTTTTGTAAGACTCTTGCTAAACCATTGCAATGCTCTTTGTAGATTTAAGCAAATTTGTTGAGACATGTCGAAATGATGAGGTACATGATTCCTTTACTGTTTCATCCTTTATTCTTTTAAGGGTACACAAATATTCTTTAATCACATCCATATTGCTTCCTCTTCTTTGTGTATCATAGATAGAGTCTCTTGTGAAAAAGAAATACGGGCAAGAAGCTTACATAATCTTTAGGTTATTGATCAAACAAGGCTGTCCAGTTGAGACAGATGAAGTAAGTAATCTTCTACACTTAGGAAATTTTAGTAATCCACTCTTCCGTATGTTTTCACTACATCACTTTATGCCTCTGTTGTTCTTTGATCTTCATTACATGCTGTTGTGCTCGTGTTTTTATCTTCACTATACAAAATGATTTCCTGTTAGAACTACAGTGCATAATGCTGGTCTTCCATCTCAACTTGCAGATTACTGACGCGACGATTCTTGACAAGCAGATTGCTCATGGAACTTTATACAGACTTTGGAAGGACGAATACATAGATTCAGAGGTTTGTTGCATAAATTCAACAGAGATGTAGCATTTGTTGCTTAGACAAGCTTTGTCTACTCCACCTTTTTACATTATATGTTCCTTTACTTTGGAGTCGCCGCTTCAAAATATTTTTCCATTGAGGAAAACAACGGTGTATTAATTGCAATATTTCCACTCCCTATCCCTACTTTAATGATGTGAAAGAGCTTAAGTGGTTTAGTATGTCATTTAATAGGGCATTTGTCATCAACTTTTTCTTAGAGTTAGCGTCTCCTTGGTCTTTTTTGAATGGCTGTTGCGGACAAATTTTGTGAAATATAATGAGTAGTTTAGAGTGAAGATAAGCTGATAACCACTTTGTTTTCTATGTTCATTGAACCATTTATTGACCTATCTAGTTTGATGTTTTTCTATATTTCTGAACCATACAGACGACTTTACCATCCTTGGAAATGTGTTATGATATATTGTGTTGGGAATGAGTTCAGTGCCCCCTAGTGGTACATGCACCCCATAACTACACCATCCATTGTGCATCTGGATGTTTTCCACACCTTAGTCTACATTCAAATTTAAAAATGGCGTAGAACACATCCCAGATCCCACTGCACAATGCACACAAGCGTTGCACAATGGATGGTTCAAATCAGTCTCCTTGCCAAAAAAAAAAAAAGGCTGCCTAGAAATTCCCTTGGCTAGACCCCATAATGTGTGGGAGCTTTGAACTCTGGGTACGCCCCTTTTTTTCCATATTTGTTGGTAAGAAGGGGCGGAGGAGCCTAGGTTAGTCGAAAGATGGTTTATGGTTATCGGTTTAAGGACACAAGGTGACCCTGCTTTTCCAGGGCTGGAAGGGGTAGAGAAAATGCCTCGAGCCGGGGTCTGAGTACCAAGTGCTGCAGCTCTGAAGTATGAGCCCCATGGAGTAGCCGTTGCTTCTCCACTGGTGCTCACTTCTGTGAATAGTGCTCAAATCCTTAAATTTCTTAATCTACACCAAGACTTGTAGTCTAGTAAGTTGGTAACATCAAGAAAACATTGAACTTGGAACATTGCATTTATAATGTTGGAACTTGGAACTAAATGTATTATGCTAGCAACTATATTTAGCTAATTAATGAGCAAAAGAACCAGCAATGCATAACCAATAGTTTATTTGAAAGTGATTCAGCCCAACTGTTAATGCTGAATCTTACAGGCTGGAAGTAGGAAAAAGCTAGATGCTTCTATTATCACTGTTTTGTGCTTTTGTTTTGCTCTAAATGAAATATAGTAGGTTACAAAGAAGTTATTCCTTTTCCAAACATGTCAGCCCATGGCAAATTTACCATCAATACCTAGTTCTTCTGCAATATTGCCAGATAGAGATATGATATATGTGGCAACTTCAACTTCTATTTTCCTGGAGCAGAACTGTCAGAATATTTCTACTTGATTGACAGACTAAGCCAAAGAATTGACCACTCTGTTCTTGGATTTAGCAGTGAAGATAATCGCTGAACAGTTACACTTATCACTTATGTAGTAGACTACTAGTTACTTAAATATTTGTACGCATATTGTTTTGTATGTTAAATAGATGCAACAAAAATGTGCTGCTGCTGACAACAAGTCAATTACTTTTGCAGAGAGTCCTTTCTGCAGCAGGAACAGGAAACACACCGTTTTTTGTGTGGAGAGTGAAAAATACAGTTCGGGAACAGTTCATCGATCATCTTTATCATGCTGCCTTGAACTTGCGCCAAATGGTCAATTACATCGCTGGACTTCTACTCGAGGTTAGTTACCAATGATCCTTCACAATTACAATAGTTTCCTTGCAGTAACTTGCCTTGCTTAAGGTTATATTATTTAATTTAGAGTAAAGTACAGCAGGTTCCAAGACTTGCATTGCATGTTTATGTCATTTGGGTGCATAAACCTGAGAATTACGTGTTTAGATCCCTGAATTAATAAACACGTCAAGGAATGTCGAAATTTTAATTGGAAAATGGTAATTGGAGATGATATAATGCATTGGCTAATCAGAATTGTTGTTTGACTACATGATCATCAAGTACAACCAATGGAATGTTCGTGTCTTTCGTATGCGTATTTAGTAAATTTTACAACTTTTCGTTTGATATTTCTTAGTTAGCTGCACTAACTCTAGCTTACACAAGATTATGGTTCCATTGCCTTAGTTGTTGCTAATTAAGTCTTGGGTTTATACTTACCTTTGATGCTTATACAAGTTTAGGGACCTAAATGTGCAGTTCTCAAGTTTGGCAGCCCAAGTAACATATCTATGCCAGTTTAAGGAACTATGTTTTGCTGCTGCATATTACTCTTTAAACTTTTCAAGATGTACCTCAGGACTGGTGGCTGTGTGCCATTGTGCCTCATATGTTTGTAGTGCATATATCAAAGATTCATGCTAAATCATTTTGCAAATGTGTATCTTATGTTTCTTTACTAAATCATATTTCCTTAAGCTTGTATAGTTGGGGTCAGGCTGTCCCTCTCATTTGTTCATCACAAGCAGTGGCGGAGCTAGGGTTTGGTATAGAGGGTCTGAGCAAAGAACCTGTTTTTTTGCATATTTATTAATGAGATTCCAACGTTATGAATACCAAGCAGATTGTGCAAGCTAATGATTTCATTCGAACTAAATATTATTGCAACCTTTTCTCAAAATCAGTATCTTGAGTCTGCTCTTAGTAAGAGCTAAGCTAAAAATTAGATTTGGTTGATTTTAACTTTTTCCTTCTGGTCGTAGAGTTTGATTCTGCAAAGAAGACGGGAAATGATAGTTTGAGAGGAGTATGAGTAGCTGATATTTTTCAATCCCCGTTGTTCTTTGTAGAATCAAAGACAACTAATTCCTCATATTCTCTAATTCTCCTTGAGTAGGCAGAGTTTTGTGTTCCTCTTTATTTGATTGTTCTATCTCCAAATTAGCATAAAATCTGAACTTCTATTAGAGGAAAATCTGAAAATGTATAGTTTAGTTATAACAGCATGGCTTTGGACTATTGGGATTGGACATTCGTGAGTGGTGACCATAACTTCCAGTGAGAGCCTAAATGCATGGCAGGTAGCTTACCAGCTTTACTACGCAAGCCCATTAGTACACTTCAGAGCAGGACCATAAGCACTTATGCAGTCATTTAAGTTGTAAGGATAAACATCCGCCGGGAGAATAGCCGGGCGGCGTCGGCTGCGAGGGGTTGGATTAGATCATAGATTGGAGAGATAAAATATCGGGAGTGACTTAGAAGAAGGGACTGAGAACTAGATTAGTTTCTCTTGCTTGTTTACATAGGGTGGCAACCGTGTGCCTTATATATAGGAATGGCAATTGGACCTGTGGATGCGGGTACCCACGGGTTCTGCACCCGATGGGTCCGGGTTCGGGTCTATATTTTCAGCTACGGGTTTGGCAGGTTGGGTACTCAAAATGGCCCGGGTCGGGTTCAGGTTTTCAATTTCACTCGTGGGTGCCCACGGGTCCCTCGAAACTTGCCCATCAACCTGACCTCGGGCCTTCCGGTTTCCCCGCCTAGCCTCCCCATCACTAACGCTCTCACACCTGGCCTGGCAGCCTCCCCGCCCGGTCGCCCCTCCCTGGCCTCCCCGCCAGGCGCCTCTGTGTCACAGTGGGACGAGCTTTGGTTAGTGTCTCAGCGAGGCTCTCCGATCGGACGGACACTCGGCGGGTGCGGGTGCGGGTCCCAAATTTCGCTCGTTTGCCATTTCGGGCTCAGGTTGGGTTGGGACTGTTGGGTTTTGGGTCGGGTGTGGTTTTGCTCCACCCAGCCTCAACCTGATCCGACCCGTTACCATCCCTACTTATACAAAGACCTCATTTACATCCAACTCTAACTTGTCTCTAATCTTATCTGATTTAAACTAACCAATCTCTAATCTTATCTCTAACTGAATCGAATTCAAACTAACAAATTAATCTAACTAACCCTATCGCTAACCAATCTAATCATGCGTCACAGTACTGTGCGTGAACAGTAATTCCAGCACCTGACAACTTGACCCCTCCCTGCAAAACAGCTCGTCCTCGTGTTATGGTGGTGGCCATGGCAGTTTAGATCCCTCCACGACTGGAGCAATAGAACTTGCTGAATTCGGAACCTGGCATCTTTGGTATCAAATGTTAGGATAAACATCTGCCGGAAGGATAGTCGGGCGGCGTTGACTACTAGGGGAGAGATTAGATCATAGATTGGGGAGACAGAATATTAGAGAAGACTTAGAAGAAGATGACTGAGAACTAGATTGGTTTCTTTTGCTTGATTACAAAGGGTGGTAGCCGTGTGCCTTATATAGACCTACAAAGATCTCTTTCAAATCCAACTCTAACTTATCTCTAATTTGTTATAATTTAAACTAACTGATCTCTAATCTTATCTCTAACTGAATCTGATTCGAACTAACAAACTAATCTAACTAACCCTATAGCTCACCAATCTAACAGCGCTACAGTGCCGCGATTGAACAGTAATTCCAGCACGTAACATAAGTTAGTTCGAAATTAATATTTACTTTGTCCTCATATAGGGAACAAACTGTTCTGAAAAAAAACTGTTCAGCTAATAGTGTATTAAGTGGGAAGTAACAATTGGTTGCACATTCTTATTCCAATGGATGGAGACCAATTTACAGTTAGTACATTCAAAATTTGCACATATGTCCGGTAAAAAAATTGAACATATGGTATGGAATAGCATCCTGTAGATTTGGCAATTTTGCTACCATGGTTTTCGGTCAGCATCTGTACCTGCCAAGTTTGTCTTGATTTGCCTTAATTTTCAACTTCCCAGTGTAATTGAGAACAAAAGTGAAGTATATGTCAGATATTGAGCCATGTAACTGAAGAATCATAGTTAATGTACTAGAGGTTGTATAAACCATTGTAATGAGAACTAATTGCTCTTGATGCAAAGTCAGACACCAGATAACCATAATAGCTGTACTTAGCTTACACTGCTATGTGCAACTGAACCTCATACATGCTTAAATACCTTGTCATTTCAGGGTTCAAAGGATGAAACCAAGCTTCGGATCAGAAAGAACATTTTGATCCTAGCTCTCACTAGACATGATGAGTCCCTCATGCTGTTCCATGATTTTTGAAAACCCTGGAACAGGTGCACCTTTATTTCTGGTCTGTCATAAAATGTAAATTTTGGACTATGTAAAACATAGATGACTGAATATCGTAGCTTTCCTTTTTGCGGATAGTTTTAAATATTGGAGTATGTAAACTTAGATGACTGGATACCGTACATTTTCTTTTTGTTGCAGATCGGCCTTTTTTATGCATTATGTCGTATGGTGTCGTTTTGGTATTTTGATGATGTCAAATACAAGGAATATTTTCCATAGGGAAGTGGCCGGTCAACTAGGATTTAAGAGCTGTGTTCGGACTTTCACATGAGACAAATGAAGGTGATCTGGGTAAATGCGTCATGTCCACAATCTCTTCCCGTGTGTTTCTTCGGGCGACCAGGATATTAGTTTCAGTCAAT
The DNA here is from genome assembly GCF_958298935.1 of Phragmites australis. Taxonomy (NCBI): domain Eukaryota; kingdom Viridiplantae; phylum Streptophyta; class Magnoliopsida; order Poales; family Poaceae; genus Phragmites; species Phragmites australis. The sequence goes on from NC_084922.1 coordinate 34,057,077, forward strand.
TGAGGATTGTATTTACCATATTGAATCTGGTTGACTCTGCATAGGCAGCATAGCTAAGGAATATGAATATTCTACATTTCTTTTTCTCCTTTTTGCGATGGTGTCGATATTCCTTTTGTTTGTTTGGTGGTGCCAATTCATTTAAGTTTTGTATTGTGTTCATGTCTTGGAGTTTGGATGAATGGATGCTGTTGCTCCTCAGTGTTAGGTTTATTCAATGTAGCAGCCTACACCAACCCATGCCAGTTCTTCGACGAGTCCTTGCTTCATCTTAGCTTCCAGATTGAAGGTGGAAATGAAAATCGGAACTGTTTTGTTTGAAGTCGAAGGCTGTCAAAACTTTTGTACTGCGGGCCAGATTATACGTGCATATGTATGGTTGCCAAACTGCTGGTTCCATTGGCATTCTGGCCCATTTCCATTTTCTCGAAAGTTTTTCACGGATCCCTGGGCAATTAATGTCATGACCATTTCGCACATTCACGCAAATTCATATCCACCGGCCCTTTGTTTTCCCATTGTTTGTCACTGCTCACTAAGGATGTCAAGTTTTATATTCGTTGTGGGGGGAGCCCTCGCTGACCAAATTTTGCTCCTATTGGCGGGTCGGCGATGATTGCAAGTGGACAATCGCAAGTTGCAAGAACTCTGGGTATTGCGCCACTTGGAACGGCCATCATAGGTGTATCATCTGAGGTCGCAACCGCGTAGGCGATGCATGTATGACCATGGACTTTTTGCCAGACGTGCACCACCGTATCACGTCCATGTGCGTACCAGCACCTGCAGCTAAGATGCGCTGCTGGGTCAACTGCAATTAGCTGGAAACAAATACGTACGTAACCAACAAACGAAGCTATGATTGTCCATTCGCTCTGTCCATGGGAGGGAATGTTCGACGACGTAAACAACACCATGAAAAGGCCGCGTACAAGACGAATACCGTACGTATTTGCTGCTACGACTTTTGTGATCGTGTTCGCGCGTCAATCAAGCGTGCGTATCGACACCAAGGGAAGCTGTTGCCGACCTGGACCTCCGGTTACACCGAACAGACGCGTTGTATTTGGCTTATGGAAGTTACAAGCTGACCTTGGTCTTCTTTGATGCGCTGTAACTACTGTTATTGGTTCAGTATACTGTTCATATGGTTCAACTTTCTTTATCTCCATGTCCTCCACTTGGTATATATATCTTTTTTTTTTCATCTCGGAATGCTTTTCACCGACTGACCGTTGACTTTAAGTACTCGAACTTTTTATTATATTTTTTAACTAATACATCAATTAATGTAGAACATTGTTCAGCTAAAAAATGTAGAACATTGTTAAAAATACTTTTATTACAAATGTAATGATGTCATTTTCATGTTAATAAATACTATATTTCACAATTTTTTGTTGGTCCAAAGTCCGGTGAGGCCCAAGTCAACGGTGACAAGAATTCGTGAACGAGCATGAGTCAACCAACAGCACAAAAGTTAGATGACCAGCTCCCGGATAGCTCTGTTTGGACTCGTATCCTCTGACATTATGAAGCAATATCACCAGAATAAACAGTGATTTGAGTCTAGATGAACAATACCGTAACATTATTACTGTAGCGATTTTACTGTATATTGCTTTACTGTAGCAAACAATCAGATACACCCGTTTCAGATCTAACGGTTGATAAAGAGTTAATGTCACCGCTACTGTTCACCGGTGATATTGCTTTTAGCAATATTAGAGGATGCGAATCCGCTCTGTTCAGCCAACCAAACGGACACTAGAAAGACCAAGGACATGGAATCCTTTTGATTGGATGGAACTGAACATAAGTGAACAGACACCAAATTATGATGGTATAGGAATGAGATTGATAACTAGAGAGGGTGAATAGGGGTCTTAACAAATTTCTTATGAAATTGATAACTTTCTCCTATTTGAATCACTTAACGCACCTTAAAACTCGAGTGGAAACAAAAATAGATAGAAGTTTTAATAAGAAAAAAATCGAGGTAACACGACTCCACGAATAATATATGAATCATAGGTTTAATTTAAGATCAATTCATATGTCTTAGCACTCGAAAGATCATAGCTTGCACAGAAACAAGAAAAGATGAGTACCGAACAATGAAACTCTACAAATTGATTGTCTAGAGACAAATAAATTCAACACACCATCACATAAACGTGTGTATGCGAATTTTATGCATCTAGTAACAAGAAGAATAACCTCATACAGTACTGAAATTTCAGTCCAAAAGAAAACCAAATCCAAAAATTGAAAAACTTGCAAACTTACGAGGGAACTAATAGAGAGAAACTAGAAAAAGGTGAGTACAATAACATGAAGAAAAATAATTTCATTGCAGCAGAGGTCATCCCTATTTTAAACAGATTACAAAGATTTTTTCTTATAAAACTTTCACCTAACACATACGTTAAATACTTATCTTCCTCTCCTCTAAAACCCTAGCATAACTCTCATATAGATGACACAAACGGTTCAAAATGGCTGGTTCATCTTCTCACATAGCCATACCCCTATTTATAAGCCTAATAAATTTGACCCTTAAGTTTTCTAATTTGTTTCCAAAATACTCCTATCTTATAGTACACTCCTACACACCACAGATGATATTTTGGTTCATTTTCTTCTTGATTAATCGGACGATCGTGACGCATTCATGATTTAGCTTCGCCTCGATGTAAGTTTCGTGATGGTGCCACTACTCATCCAGTCCTCCAATGATTTTGAAGTCGGACCGCAAAACCTTAGCACGCTTCTCCAAGTGTGACTCCCCACTTGCTTACATCGTAAACAAGCGCTTCGATATCGACGCATGTACTCTATCTTGGGATCCTGACCGTCGGCAAGTCTCTCCTGCTCCTGATCCCTCGGGTCGTCTTATCACTTGCACCGGTATCCTATTCGCTTGACTTTATCAACACGCCATCCCATCCGTCTTTCATATTTTACTTAATATCCACGTGTTCAACTAGGATCATCCTTGACTCCGCTCGACCTCCTTAATCATCTAACACCAAACGCTCTGCTTGGTCCAGATCATCCCGTCGTCGACCGCAAAGTTGCATTCATCATCTATACACTATAAACAAGCAAACATATCTCCAACTTCAATTCTAGTTAGTCCATAATCAATATGCTAAATAAAATTCTAAATTAATTCAAATCACATCAAAACTCATACAAAATCGAAGACCAAACCAAATAAATATAAATATAAATATTAATTACTCATTAAAAAAACCAAGTATATTTCACGTTAGTTTCTCGTATCGGAAAGACCCTTGACCTGTGGAGCTGGTAGGTTGCATCCAGAACATTTTTATTTTTATGCTAGTATATACTACCAAACATGTGGTGGTGTAGTGGTGTTATCCTGTGCTACTATAGTCGATGGATGATGAGCTGGAGCCAAGGCAGCCATGGCTAACCCTCTCCCTGCAGGGTTTGTATATACTGCCATGTGATGTGACTATGTGAGGTGACACAATATTTTCCTGGGCATGTGGGCTTGCTTCCCCGCTCCATCACCAATAGTTGCGGACAAATTTGTAGTCTCCCTGCGACGACGACGTCGCTTTTGGGAAATTGCCGCCAATGAATATCATCAGCTTGATCGTATCTGACGGATCGAGCATAATTCTGAGTGGAAGTGGGATTCGGACACGCGCCGCTTCTCATGGGGACGAATTGCTCTTTTTACATGGGTTACAGTTGTTAGCCAGAAAATGGAATTGTGCACTTGCTTAGCGAAACGAATAGAAGCGAAATGATTTGGACGTAGCAACCGCTCTCTGTTCCAGTGAGCACTGTATCGTGTACCATGCCTGTAGCTCCGTTCCCACTTCCCACACTACTAATCATACGTTAGATTAGATGTGTCTTCTGTTTGTGCCTCCTTTCAGATTTTGATCATGCATGTGAACTACTGAACTCTCGATTGACGGGTTTTCAGACGTTCAGAGCGAATAACCAAACCACTCATAGGATCGTACACTTGCTGGATTCTGCTGCAGAACATGTGTGCAAAGCGCAACACACTTCAGAACTTCAGTACTGATGCCAGGCAGGCAGGGGAAGAGCTGCTCTGCGCAAGCAAGACCACAAGTTCCGAGCCGCGCCCGTGACGTGACGAGCTGCCAGCACCCACCTGCCCCAGCCCGGCCGGCCCTCGTAGAGTCGTAGCTTAGAAAGCTGCGGCCGGCGGCACATGGCCAGCCAGCGCCCCGGCCGGCCCCGCGGACCCGGACTGGGACGTGCGCGAACGCGCGACGCGCACCAACACGCCGGCCCCGGCTCGCGCGAGTTAACTCCGCGAAACGACCGACGGCAGTTGGCACCGTAGGTCGGACCGGGGTGCGACGGGGAGCGTTGGACGCGAGGGCGACGTGGAGGAAGATGCCATTTTAACGTGGATTGCTGCCTGGCCCCGGGAACTGGATTGATCCCATGCGGCCGACGAGGCGACGAGGAGGAGCTTTTTGTCATTAATCGACACCCATTACTATGCTTTGTTTCAATAATCCAGCGCTAGTCGTAGCCGTACCCACGTACTGCATGTCGCTCGCTTCGTATGTCGCCCACTCTGCCACTGCAGTTGCGTCAGCGCTGACGACTTTGCGTGTGTTTTTCCCCCTTTTCTGGTCAGTCATGTCGTTCCTCAAGGCTCATCAAAATGTAATCTAGCTAATGCTTTCCGTATATTATCCTTAGCTTAACGACCCATTTGATGATATGCTAGAATAATCTTGTAGCCATTACCCGCGAAAAAAAATCTTGGAGCCATTACTTTATAGTATATACTACTATATACCATGCACGACTTGTACGGGTGCTCGATCCTGTTCTTCTGCGAAACTTAGACGCTCATGCAAGAGTACGTACGACTTTGGCTGCTGATCATTGGGGCTGATGCGGGGCCGGGCACCGGGCATTACGGGCCGGCACCAACCTAACACATTATCCGATCCATGGCCGCTGCTGTACAGCGCACAGGCGTGAAATCATCGCGCCGCCGGCCGCTTATCCGCGGCCTCTCCGGAACATGGCGAACGGCAAAATTCCAGGCCGGCGTATAATTGTTGTTGCCAGGTTGAGGTTCTATTCGGAGAGGAGATCTAGGAGCTGGCACTTGTTTAATTACAGATGCCCACTGCGTGACTACTATACCTATAGGTGCAGGATAACAGTTTTCCGGTGCTTTTACAGGGCATTTTTCAAACCAGCATTTACCGTGACGCCCGAACTTTTCCTCTCTCAAAATGCACTGGCTAAGACTGGTTCGAAGAAACCGCACAGCCCAAGGCCACAAGCAGATGTACATGTGCGCACACCGTGACACATGCCGGTACTACCCGACTAGCTATGCGTAGCACGGTGGCAACCGAGGTTATCCGATCATAGGAGAGCCATGCGTGTGCGTGGCCTCCATTGGTTGCGTGCTGGTGTTCCGCAGTGCGTAACACAACCCGACACGGCCAGCTGAGCCATGAAAGCAAAGCCGGAGACATGATAGTGGTGGTAGATCACAGGCGCCTGTGGTTGAGTGTGGACGTGCCGAGGGCTGGCTGCATGCCTTGGATTAGTGTGAAGTTGCTTGGAAGCTTGGACCAACCACAGTCTGGTCAGGTAAAGAATGTGATCGGCATTTCGTTTTGGAGCGGATCGAGTTCAACATTTCGTGATCAGCATTTCGTTGTGGCCTGCGGACGGGCAGTAGCCCGGTTGACAACATCTTCATGGGTAAGATGAGCTAGAGGGGTCGATTCTCCCTTAAAGGGGCTTGGTTCTATAAAAAAATAAAAAAAATAATAGTAATAATAGTAAAAGCTTAACATTTCCAAATGCTTGGATCGGATAATATCTCATAATATACAATTTGAAATATGAATAGGGACGTAATTTGAATTCAGACAGCCCAACAAGCTGGAGCAAGCTACTGGTGCCAAGTCAGAAGCTACAAGCAGCTTGATTCGGAACAAAGGCATCGATATCAGCTCTGCTTCAATGCCTCAATGTAGGTGACCAGTAATTACCAGAAATGCCCCAAACTGCTCCTGCCGGGTGCCGGCTCTAGTTGCCCCATGCCCCCATGACTACACTTTGACTCTCGTCCCTCATCTCAACCTCTCATAGGCAGCCCATGTGTCACGCTACAATTAATTTCGTGGCTTGGGGCACGGTTAAAAAGCAAGAAAATCACATGAATCTTCTATATATTATACTGTTTCTGTCTCAAAATAAATAACATTTTAAAGTTAAGCATAAATATTAAGTGAAAGATAAAATGACTATTTTACTCTTTTTAATACCATTAAGTGCATAAGAAATGATATTTGTATTGGGAATAGAGGGTAAGCCTGAAAAACTTAAACTAAAGTTATCTCAAAATTATAGATCATATATTTTAAATATTGTAGAAGAGACTAAAACGTCATCTATTTTGAGACGAAGAGGTATCAATTATCTTCGTAATTCACCAATAAAAGGAGTCTACTCCTTCGCTCTCAAGGCCTAAAATTATCACGTTAATCAGAAAAAAGCAAAATATCCTATACATGTTTATAAATTAACTACCACTGCCATTGCAAAAAATAAGCCTAAAATACCAATGTACCTACTTCTTTATTATCCACATATGTCATTATTAAAAAATGAAGCCAAAAGCCGGTAAAAAAGACAACAAACAACACACTAAAAAAGGAAAAAAAGACACTTGGTAAAAAAAAAAGAGATAGGAAAAAATGAATAGCAGGGGAGAAAACGCATGCCTAAAAAATAAAAGTTGAGGAGGGAAGCCGAGCATGAGGCGAGGCCATTATGGATGGGAGCGCTGATAGCAATGTGGGTATCGAAGATGAGGACTAGCTCTTCAACGAGCCTGGGCGGTACGAGGAAGGTTGAGTTTGTTAATAACGGTAGGAATCCTTTCTTTAATTACAACGGGAGAAGATTAAGAACTACGAAGCGAGAAGGAAACGAGCGGTAGCTGAGAGGAGCAGAATATATTGTTGCCGACTAAATTCGGTGATTTTTAAGCCCTATATGGGATAGCAACGGTGATTGTGGTGGCACCAAAAAGCCTAATAGTGGCGAGTAAGAGGAAGAGCACAAACAAACCACGACCATGGGGAGGCTCAAGCAGGCACAATTAAAAGGGAATGAATTGAGTTGGAGGTGGCCTGCCTGGCTGATTGGCGATGGAGATGACAAGCACAGGTGAGATCAGACAATGATGGTTGCCTAACCACGCATATGTGCTGGCCAACCTGCTAGATAGTAGTTGCCCAGTAAAAGAAACTCTCTTTCGCTCTCAAGGGTTCAAAATTATCATATTAATCAGAGGAAATAAAGCAAAATGTTCCTACATCTCTTTATAAAAGAAATAACCCAAAGTAACCCTATGCTAGCTTCTCTATTGTTCGTATCTGCCATTATTAAAAAATGAAGCTTAGTGTCGAGAAAAAAGATTACATAATTTAACTAATGCATAAATTTGTTGCACTTGTATTTGAAAAGATCTGATGTCGTCTAGAGAGGTGAATAAATAGAACTGAAAATTTTATAAACTAAATATAGCGGATCAGTAAAAGACGGACTCTCCGTAGATTTTTTGGAACCTTCATAAATATACGAAGGTTCCGTAGAAATCTACGGATACTCTGGATATTTCTGAAAAAACTCAAATTAATGTCTATGCAACAACAACGTGGATCAAATCCACGAATTAACCAGCACCAGATGATGTGTTCTAACTAATTTCTCCAAGTACATGCAGCTCAAACCTCACAAAGAGATAGATCGGGTAGAAACCTAAAAATCTACGGAAACAAGAATATGCAATAAATCACAAGAGATTGATGTATGAGACATAAGGATTTGTTCACCGAAGTTTGATCACTTCACAAAGAAGTGTCTATATCTCCGTTGAGGTACTCGCAAAGAGCCAGATTTTTTTTCAACCCTTTTTTCACCCAGACGACCACGAAGATCGAGTTAAGATTGCTTACTCAAATTTGCAGGGGTGATACAAATATTTCGAGAGTCACTACAAAATTGGAAGCCCAACGGGCGACGCCTAACCGTCTTGGTGGACAAATCAACAAGAGTAACAAACATGAAATCATCGGCTTGACGAAGAAAACTATTACTCAAGGATAGATTTGAATCTTGCTAACACTTATCCTTGCTCTCACTCAATCCTACACAAGATTTCATTTAGAATCACAAAAGGGGAGTAGAGAGGGGAGCTTTGAATGCTCTTGAATTGCTCATCTCTAGATCGAAATGAATAAGCTAGTTGCTATTAGAGAGAGAGAGGAGGTGTAGGGTATAAATACTTTACACTAAAAAACTAACCGTTATACCTATCAAAATGCGGACACTCCACAAAAGGTGCGTACATTCTGTAAAGGTGTAGACCTTTCACACCCTTAGTTAACCAAACTCTGCTAAAGTACGGACTATCTGCAAAAATACGAACACTCCGTATTTGCACATTTTGAAAAGATTATGGCTAACCTAGGTGCAAGTGTTGTATTCAATGTGTCTCTCATAGGTTTGTTAGATCTTCTGAGCACTTGTTTCTATGCAAATAAGTAAATTTCGTATCATCCTTAATAGTACGATATCGTAAACTCAATTTCAAAAATAAATGAATTTAAAACTATAAGATCCACATGCTATTTTTCCTTTTCCTTTTTGAGAATCACCGTACGTTAAATTCTTACTTGATCAAATTACATCTGTCCATACTTCATAAAACTTATTAGTTCTTTAATTATTTTGTTATTATCATTAAAATCCATTTCGAGACCTAAGATGCACTTTCATATGCATTTAAGAGTTCAAAATTATAATTCAAATGATCTTTTGATGTAAAATGTAACAGAAAAAAAAAGAAAAAAAACATAACTCAATACTAGATGTGTAAAAAGAAATTGTGCGGAACATGGATTTTTCGTACTAGCTGTGAAATTACGCGGGGCACCTTGCTAGCTTCGTAGAAACTCAAGCATAAAACTCTATACCCCGCGTGAAAACGTGGTTACGACGAGCGAGTCATGTTCGGAAGAAAGCCGTACGTCACTCTTACTGCATCCATCCACGATACTTGCCTGATTCACTATCCGTGTAGATTTGCATTCCCCACAACTCCGCCACGAAGCGCACATGTACTACTGTAGCCGGAAGAGTTGGCGGCTCGTTCCAGCGCTTGGGCGCGGGCCACCCTCACGTACATGATACATCCGTGTAAACGGGCGGATCCAACCGAAATCCGGCGCAGCGAGGGAAGCTTTGACCTGTACCGTAACCAGCCTGGTCAGCGGGGCGCGCACAAGCACAGGGCGCCGCACGAAGCGCGTCACCCCCCAGCCACAACACCCACCTCTCCCCCATGTCCAGGATCGGCCATGAGCCAACAACGCCCGCCTAGGATGCTGCACAGCACAGGCAGTCACCACCCTAACCTAAACTAAGAGCAACTTCAACGGACTTCAATCCTAACCCTAGTATCCCGCTCGACATCACCAAATACAATGATCCGGTCGAAAAAAGGGTTTCAATCGGCTCTCTATACCCGCCATCTTCTCTCCATCGCTCGTCACTTTTGTCGGACGGCAAACGAGCTCGCTATTTTATCTCCATCCTAATTGCTACCGTCCGGAGCCTCACAGAAGTGTTCGTGCGTCATCCGCCCGCCACCTGCTAGCCTTGCCGCCACGCTCGCCCACCACATCGCTTGCTGGGCCGTCGCACGCCTTACTGAGCGGGCCTCCGTGCTCAATCGCCTGCCTATTACGTGCTCAAGAGAGAGGGGGGAGGAATGGATAAGGGAGATGAGTGGGTAAGGGAGAGAAAAAGGGAGGAAGAGAAAATAGATATTATTTATGTTAAAATAAAATAAAATAAATATTATTTGTATTAAAAAAAGAGATGTGGCATTTCAATCCTATCGGTTAAATTATTTTGCATTTTGACTACTTTCTTTGTGTGTCATGTAAGTCAAATAGTATTATCAAACATTAGTTGAATAGTATCATGAAAATTAAAAATAGCATGGCAGTTGCAAAGTTATCGTTGTTTGATTATGTTTGATTGTGAGTAGAATTTAGCAATCAAGATTTAGAGAGTTTATTAAAGCACGTAGAGAAATAAATATATTTTTTATATACTTTCCGTACAAAGATAAAAGGGAGGGAGATTTATGGAGTTGGAAAATACTCTAAACTAGTAGTAGCAGTAAACCAAACCGCATCCCCTTCGCACGATAAATACGCACTCCGAGGCGGCACGGTCACGCAGCCCGAAACCAAGACCACCACATTGCCGCAGCAGCAGCGCTTGCAATGGCAGCTCGTCTTGTTTGAGCTTCAAAGAAGCGAGGACACGCGCGCATTGGCGCCGCCGTTCGCGGGCGGCCCTGTATACCGCCGTCGCCCATCGCCGGCGCTTGCGTTGGCGGCCTAGCTAAGCTCCCTGCGCCGTCAGGAAGCAAAGCGGCGCCGCGCCGCGGCTAATGGCGGGTCACCCTCCGATGCTTCTGCTGCTGCTGGCGGCGGCGGCCGCGCTCCTGGCCGCTGCTCCGCCCGGTGCAAGCGGCAAGTCGATGCGGTTCGACCTGCTCCGTTTCGAGGGGGCGTCACTCGCCGAGCAAGCAAGCGCGGACCGGGCGCGCGCGGCGTCCATCTCCGCGCGCGGGCGGCGCCGCGCGGCGGAGACGGCAAGGACCAAGACCAAGGCCGCGCCCGCGGCCGATGCCTTCGCGATGCCGCTCTCCTCGGGCGCCTACTCGGGCACAGGGCAGTACTTCGTGCGCTTCCGCGTGGGCACCCCGGCGCAGCCGTTCCTGCTCGTGGCCGACACCGGCAGCGACCTGACCTGGGTCAAGTGCCGCCGCCCCGCCCCCGCCTACGGGGCGGCGTCGAACGACTCCGACTCCTCGTCGCTCTCGGGCTCCCCGCAGCACGGGCGTGTGTTCCGGCCCGAGAAGTCCAGGACGTGGGCGCCCATCTCGTGCGCGTCCGACACCTGCAAGGCCTCCCTGCCTTTCTCCCTCGCCGCCTGCCCCTCGCCCGGCAGCGCCTGCGCCTACGACTACCGGTCAGTCCCGCCACCACCTTCTCCCACCTGCATTCGCATTCGCATTCCACCCCCTCATAAGCAAAGCCTTAACCCTTGCTTTACTTATAGCACGAGCCTTACTAGTACTAAATCTCTGCGCGTTAATGGTGGTCGATGATGGATCGATCGATCTGGGTGTAGGGCGTGCGTGGTTAATTCGGTCCTGGGCATTGATGAGATGTGAGCAGCAGCAGCAGCAGCGACAGCAATTAGTGGCTGCCTTGTTGGTTGGTAGGTGAGTCGGATCTCGCAATGCAATGGCTCCGGCAACGGCAAAGCAGCGCAGGGTGGGCATCGGGGGCGCGTGTTTAATGCGGCGCAGCTCCGGGCAGCTCTGGCCTGCCTCGCCAGCGTATCGCCGCGCAGGTCACTGCTAGTACTAAACCAATGTAGCACTGTAGCACCAGCACTGGTGATAGCAGAGCACGGCACTGATAGCTCAGTCGAGCTATCTGCGACATGCATTGGTGTGATTGGGATCATGCGAGCCTTTCCCGGTTGCAAGTCCGGTCGATTTGAAGGGGTTTTGGGGACGATCATTGCGTTTGCGCCGGAGTTTTGACGATCGGATCGTCGCTTTTCTTGGTGCGATCAGCTGTGTTAGCTTGTTTGCTCTTGCGCGGGTGCGCACACAATCACTCATCATTCACATGATCGCATCCGTCTTCCCTTCCCTGTCACGGAGACACAGCGGCACAGAGCCATCACGCGCTCAGCGTTCTGCTCAGCGAAAGCGAAGAACCCCGAGCAGACAATGACCCTGACGATGCTGCTGATGCCGACCTCCTGATCGCGATCAATGGCGCCGATAAGGACCACGCTAGGTGCACGCGCGCGCGCGCGCATTTGCACTGGATCGTAGCTCCAGAAAAGGAGGCCCACGGCGGGCATCGATGACGTGTTCGTGCTCCTCTGTTTTTTTCTTGTTCGTGCGTCGACGGGGGGCGCTGAAACACTGAGGCTGCGACGCTGCTGCACGTTATCGCTGTTCGTATCTAGGCTGCCTAGGTGTTGTTGCCATGTACAGCCAGCAGCAGCGTCGCAGAACGAACGGCACCCGAACATGGCGGTGCCTCGCCCTGCTCCGTCATGTGCACGGCGGATTGGGTTGTACTCCATCGGTGCCGGTGCCGGTGCCTGTGTCAGCTTGTCAGGACATCGAACATGTTCCTTAGGAAAGGGACGGTGGAAATATCTAGGCTGCATCGACATGTTTTCTCTTTTCTTGCCTGCTCTTTTTCACTGCTGCCGTGCAAGATATGTATCGCCCCCAAGCAGAGGCTGTAACAACGGTACAAAATTCTTCGGGATTCCAAAGACGTGGACTGGAGTAGCTCTGGAGTCTGTCGCTTGGGGTGCACAGCAAGATGTCTCGCTACATGGCCAAAAGGACAGCAAACAATACTGGCTGCTCTTGTACTAACACTACATCCGTCCTAGTCATCATGTTCCTTCGTCGCCTGGCAGTTCGCGAAACAAGGGTGCGCCAAGGATTGGAATGCTCATATCCTGTCTGGACAATTCTTTTTTTTCCCCCAAACTTTGATGCTTGGATTTTAGTATATCTGAGGGTATGGACAGGGTGCCCTGTTTTGGCAAAATTCTATGGTTGGTCCACGGACTTTGCCACCAAATCGATAACGTTCCTACCAAGCATACATGATTTGTTGCATCGATTTGGGAAAGGTATCAATCCTCACTGCTTCACAGATAAAGCTACATAAATTCATTCTCCTGGACCATACCCGGGCCACGTTCTCTTTAGTCAAAGCTCGTTCTGATCGGATTAAAGTAGCTAATCCTCCAGTTCAAATGCACCGTGCTACTGTACAAAAGTAGCTTGGCATTGAGCTGCTACAATCATTTTTGCCTGTCCTCGGCCCAAGACACGTCAGGTGCTTAATCAGGTATGCAATGTGGCCATAAATACGGCCTAAGCTTGGTTATCACTGTACTGCCATGTTAGGTCCACTTCTTGGATCCTTTGATACACAGCTCATGAAAAGACATGAGCACATTTCCCCTTGTTCCTGTTGTTTAATCATTGGGCTCAAGAGGACTGCGTTTGCAGGATGTTACTAGCTTCCAAGCCGGTCATGGCATGCCACTTCTGTTGCTTGCAAGTTAGCATACTGCTTAGATACGCACAGACCACAGACGAGTATCAGTTATGCCTGTTTTTGTTGCCGGGAAATTGTACGGTTTTGGTGATTGGTCAAACTCGGTTCTAGTAGCATTCAGAACAGGAGACGTTTGAATTAGTAGCGTACAAGCAACATTGGCTGCAATTTTCAATATTTTTTTGTTTGGTTGGATTGGAGTACGCAGATGATGCATGGCACCGAGGCACCTTAATGAGATCCTTGAATCGCGCCATGTGCCATGCACGCGGTGACTAACCGCCGCGTACTTTTTGCTTGATCCGCGGCAGGTACAAGGACGGGTCGGCGGCGCGCGGCACGGTGGGCACCGACTCGGCGACCATCGCGCTGTCGGGGCGCGCGGCCAGGAAGGCCAAGCTGCGGGGCGTCGTGCTGGGCTGCACCACCTCCTACAACGGCGACAGCTTCCTGGCCGCCGACGGCGTGCTCAGCCTCGGGTACAGCAACATCTCCTTCGCGTCCCGCGCCGCGGAGCATTTCGGCGGCCGCTTCTCCTACTGCCTTGTCGACCACCTCGCCCCGCGGAACGCCACCAGCTACCTCACCTTCGGCCCCAACCCGGCGGTGTCATCCTCCTCCAAGACCGCCTGCGGCTCATCGGCCGCGCCCGGCGCGCGGCAGACGCCGCTGCTGCTCGACCACCGGATGCACCCGTTCTACGCCGTGACCGTCAACGGCATCTCCGTCGACGGGGAGCTCCTCAAGATCCCGCGCCTCGTCTGGGACGTAGAGAGGGGCGGCGGCGCCATCGTCGACTCGGGGACGAGCCTCACGGTGCTGGCCAGGCCGGCGTACCGCACCGTGGTGGCAGCGCTGAGCAAGAAGCTCGCCGGGCTGCCGAGGGTGACCATGGACCCGTTCGACTACTGCTACAACTGGACGTCGCCGTCGTCGGGCGAGGACCTCACCGTGGCTGTGCCGAAGCTGGCGGTGCACTTCGCGGGATCGGCGCGGCTGGAGCCGCCGTCGAAGAGCTACGTGATCGACGCGGCGCCCGGCGTGAAGTGCATCGGCGTGCAGGAGGGGGAGTGGCCCGGGGTGTCCGTCATCGGCAACATCCTGCAGCAGGAGCACCTATGGGAGTTCGATCTCAAGAACCGACGGCTCAGATTCAAGAGGTCGCGGTGCACGCAATGATTGGGCGGCGCTGATGGATCGTTCTTCCCTCCACTTCTTTCGTTTTTTCCTCTTGTGGTGGTGATCTTGCTGATTCTTTTTTTTCTTTACCCAATGTTCAGATACTAATGCAATGAGAAATGTACCTTCTTGCAATGCAAAAGTGATAACTGTAATGAGTTTCCTTTTCTTTGTTCCACCCTTTTGTTCTTGTCATTTCAGTGAATATATATGTTCAGAACTCATTCGTTCCACATTTGTGCATTATCTCATCTCATCAAATTATGGATCGTGCACCGCGCAAAATTTATTTTACAGCAAAATGTTGGCACTTCAAATTCAGTACACGATTGCCCTGCCGCTGAATTGTTTTGAGGTAGCGATGTGGGGGACAACTATGTCACGTACGTTCAAAGCCCAATAAACTGGTAGCATCGAAAGCCCAATGGGTCGGAACACAATAATTTTTTATTTTTATATTTTAAATAAAAATTACAAATATATATGTCTATTTTTAAAAATTACAGATCTATGTCACCTTTCTAATGGACAACAAGAGTCTAGATCCCTGAAATTTATCTTTTTTTGTTTCTAAGATATAAGTTATATTTTGTCTGAATTTTTTAAGAGTTAGATGTCTATGTCACAATTTTTTTTAATTTTTTATGACTATTTTAATAGGGTTTAGCATCGGAACGCAACATCTTTTATTTTTAAATTAGGACAGGTGGTCTAGCGCTCTTTCAATTAGGAATAGGAGTTTAGATTGCATTTTTTTTTATTCAAAACGAACATAAAAATTTACAAATTTTCATTTAAAAAATAAAAACAAAATAATTTTGAGAACACAAGGTCTTTGTAGCTCACGAGTCACGACGTTGTGCCCTGCGAAGAAAGCGATGACCTGACCGACTGACCAACGAAAAGTCTAAGACCCAACCGAAGACAGACACGAAAAAGGAAGAATGGAAGTCACCGGCGCAACCACGGCCACGCAGCCTCCGATGCCGCACCCGGCGGTGGCGCCGCTGGCCTTCCTGCTGGGAAAGTGGCGCGGGAAAGACGAGGACAGCTTCCCCACCATCTCCTCCTTCCGCTACAGTGAGGAGCTCCTCTTCTCCCACCACCCCTCCAAGGTGCGCTCCTACTTGTGATGTTTCCCTTGCAAAAATCTGTCTTTTGTTGCCCAAAGCTTAGAGCTTTATCTTGCCTTGCCAGGCTGGGTGTGGGCGGGTGTAGCCTATGATCTCGTGCACGCAGAGAACGTGGAAGGCGGCGTCTGGTGAGCAAATGCAGGCCGAGAGTGGGTACTAGCGGCCCTGCTTCGATGACTCCATTGAGGTAGTCATCGCTCAGAGCACATGCCTCGCCGAGGTGTAGGTGAGCCCCTAGTGGCCCCTGGTTTCTCTTCAAGCATAGCTGGGGTGTGCATTTTTTAGGACAATTGCAATTTGCTATACTGTTTATGTTTAGTGTTTAGTTCTGGATATATGCCACCGGTCTGTCGCATACCTAGGGTATGTTTGGTGGATCGAACAAGATTCCGTAGAGCTGCACCATATATTCTGGATAGGGAGAAGTAGGCTGAGTGAAGTCATATATGTTGAATGAAAGAGTTTTAGTTGGTTGTATCTGAGGTTGCATGAGCGGATGCAATAAGCTGATTTTATGTTTGGTTGGTTAAATCTGAGGCCACACGAGCGGATGCAAGAGTTAAGATTGTAATTGATTACTCGTATGAAGATGTTTTCGTGATACTGACAAGTGGGTCCGCCTGCATGAGCAGTTGCAGAGTATGCATCTGCTCATCCAGGATGATGAGTGAAGCTCAAATCGAGCTTCACTCCTCAGCCAGGCTGAGGTCATGCATTTGCATGAGTGAATGCAAACAGGAACAATAGATACAAGTAATCAAACATGCTTCTTCCTGAGATTTTACGCATCCGCTCATGCAAGCTAAGACTCATTCAGTGAACCAAACAGACCCCTAGTGAACCACTGCACTTTCTGTTGCTTGCACTGGTAATGGAAGAATGATTTGTGCTGTTGCACGTTGCGCCAAGAGATGCAGGAAACTAGCATCTTGAAACTAGCAGTCATTGTCGGCGTTACCTTACTACGCTAGTCGGGCGGGGTTGGCGCGCGGCTGGCGAGCGTTCAGGAGGACGCAATGCCGACGGGAGTACGGGTGGCCGTTAGCGAACCCGATCTCCTTGGTGCTGACATCATGCGCTGGCGACACCCGCCATCACCGATAAGCATGATAACAGTCATAGTGGCAGCAATGCCAGCCCCACGCATGACCGCCACCAGCATTTGGACTTTCCTCACCGTAGTGGGCCCCTTACACGTCAATGCGGTGGGCCCAGTCCGCTGGGTAGTCAAGGTGAGGCCCATGCCTCATGTTTGGTCCACAAAAACCCTAGTGAGGTCTGCTTAAACAACTACACTCGGCGTTACGGGTGCCTATGCCGGGGTGGTCACGAATGCCCCATACCTTGCTGTCACGGGCATTATGGTAGTGGGGACGATCCAACCCCTATGGGCTATGGACATATCCTCACCATAAGTTGAACTCCCTCCCCCAACACTGATACTGTCCCCATTTGCGCCACCTCTTCCTCGCTCTGCTCCGCCTGCTCCCAGCGTTGATAGGGCACGCGGGGGGTACTATAGACCTTTTTGCCAGCTTGCTGCCTGCTATCTCCTGATCCCATGCCCCCAACACCGACCCAATGCTAGACGAGCTCCTGGCGATCTACAGGCCCATAAAGACCGGCCCTTGGGTGCCACCCAGCCCAGTGGAGGTACCTATTGTGCGATTGAGGGCCTTGGATGTCCAGCCAACAAAGTGTAGAACCAGGTCCAGGCACTCAGTGCATCTCCTTTGGAGGATCTCTTGACTGGCTAGGCACTTTTAGGAGGAAAAGTTGGTGGCGAGCCAGCGCCGTCTGAGGGTCATCACCAGACTGAAGATGATGATGCGACCTTCCTCAAGCTGCTCTTCACATCGCCGAAGCCAGGCATTCTGCTAGCAGAACTATTGCTCTCGGCTCCCACCTACACTGCTGACATAGGGCGCCGCTTCAGTGCCTGTCTGATGCCAAAACTTCACATCGTCCCCGTGGCTCAGATGATTGAGGAGCTTGTTGCTTGTCGGCTCGGCTACTGCACACCTGATGCACCTTCGATGGACAACGTTGTGGCTGAATACAAGGCTATGTACAATAATCCTTTGCCTTAGAAGGTTACACAAGCTTTGAACGCCATCTGCCGCATTGACGCCATTCCACCTCCGGTGGCTCACGTCTGGCCACTTTGGATGCCGGTGCAGGCCTGTAGTTGGTAAGCTAAATGCAGAACTGCATGAAGTCTTCGTTCCACCCATGTCAGCAAGTCCAGTTGTTTGCATTAGCGCAATTTCCTCATTTCAGTTCTCCCTAATGTGTCTCCTTGTAGTAGGTAAGGTTGACCTGGTAGTGTTCTAGATTGGTGTTATGGTAGTTTGGTTAGGCCTAGTGCTATGCTTGTCTATGCTTCTTTTCCCTAAAATGCTGCTGAGCATTAGGCTCTACTGGCTGTGTGCTGTGTTATGGTCATGCCATGTTCTGTGGCGAGGGAATACCAAAGACACCCCTGTAAGACTCGCAGTTGTGTATTGCAGCCATTGATATGAATGATCAATCTATTTCTATTCTAAGTTGGAATGCTAGAGGATTAAATGAGGGTGCTAGAAGGGACAATTTAAGAGAAATGTTTTACTCCTCGTGGTGTGTAATTGCTTGCATTCAAGAAACAAAACTACAATTCATCTCTTCCTGCCAATTACACCAAATTGCCGACACACACCTAGCTAGTAATCTTTTCCTCCCAGCTGATGGTGTGAGGGGAGGTATCCTGGTGCTATGGAATGATTAGCTAGTGACTCTTACAAATCCGGTTTATAGGGATCACTCCTTGTCTGCAATAGTGCAACTCCTACAAAGCAATCAACGGTTCTTGCTTACTACGATTTATGGGCCGAGTGAGGACAGGGACAAGTTGGATTTCATGCAAGAGATCATGAACATTAAGCCGTCAGACGGATCACCGTGGCTAATCTTAGGGGATTTTAATTTGATATATGAAGCGCGTGACAATAGTAATAGCAATCTGAACCGTCGATTGATGGGCCAATTCAAATCGGTCCTAAATAGCTACGAGCTTAAAGAAATATGCCCGCATGATCATAAATACACGTCGAGTAATGAAAGGGAAGTTCCAACCTTGGTCAGGTTGGATCGCTTCTTCTGTGCCACAAGCTGGGATGCGTTATTCTCCTCCCACCTCCTCCAAGCTCTCTCGTCCTCCATGTCAGACCGTTGTCTGCTGCTGCTGGCTAGCGAAAATGGGTCATGTCGACTGCCTTTGTTTCGGTTTGAAAACTTTTGGCCGAAGATTTCAGGATTCGTTGATGTCATCCAAGAGGCTTGGGCCTCTCAACAAAAGCACACAAACCCATTGCGACACTTGGCCGTATGATTTCGTGCAAAATTCGAAGCGCAAGAGAGTAGGCCACTCTCCTTGGAGGAGGTAGCCCTTAGGAAAAGCCTGAAATAAATCGAGAGTTTTAGGCCTTGCGCAGTAGAGAAGGCGTGCAAAAGGCAAGCATCCAGGGTTACCTACCATTGGACTGGAGATGCTAGTACCACCTTCTTCCACTAGAAAATGATTGGATGGAGGAGAAAGAATTACATCCAACAGCTCAACACCCTACATGGAATCGCTTCTTCTCATGAGGACAAAGCATTGTCTCTCTACCTCCACTATGAGGGGCTCATAGGCACCAAGAAACGCAGATCGCGCACCTTCAACTAGGACCTTCTTCAGCTATCGCAGATATATGACCTGGATTTGGAGACACCTTTCACCGAAGACAAAGTTTGGCATGCTATACTAACAATGCCGGCTGAAAAGGCTTCTGGGCTGGACGGCTTCACCAGGACCTTCTATAGATCTTGCTGGCCAATCATAAAGGACAATTTGATGGCGGTTTTCCAATGCATTCACAACTGCTCTGCAGAGACTTTTGGAATGCTTAACACCGCTAGACTCACCTTGATTCCAAAGAAAGAGGCTCCTACTACTGTCAATGACTTTAGACCTATTAGTTTGATTCACTCCTTTGCCAAGTTCCTAGCTAAAGTGCTGGCCATCACGTTAGCCAAGCATATTGATGCCCTAATTTCCCCCTCACAGAGCGCCTTCATCAAGGGACGATGTATTCATGATAATTTCATACTAGTTCGCAATAGTGCTAAGGCTTACCACCGTAGTCGGACTCCATCCTTAATGGTAAGGCTTGACATTGCGAAAGCATTTGATTTGGTTTTCTCAGAGTACTTGCTAGAGCATTTACAGGTCAGGGGATTTCGCACGCGATGGCGGGATTTGATAGCCATTACACTTGCGTCCTCGACATCATCCATTCTGTTAAATGGTGTCTCGGGACAACCGATTAGGCATAGGTGTGACTTAAGGCAAGGGGATTCGTTATCTCCATACCTCTTCATCCTGGCAATAGATCCGCTGCAGCACATCCTAGATTTAGTGACGGAGGCAGGAAGACTATCCTGCCTTCAAGAGTGATTGACTTGCTTGTGCCTTTTTTTGTACGCCAATGATGTTGTCCTCTTCCTTAATCCTGTGCAACAAGAGCTTATGACACTGCTTGCCATTCTATAGAACTTTGGAGAGTTTATTGAATTGCAAGTTAACTTGCAAAAAAGCTCTATTGCTATAATCAGATGCCAGCACATAGATCTAGACGACCTCTTACAGATCTTTCTAGGGAATGTGGCATCCTTTCCGCTGCACTATCTTGGCCTTCCATTGACGCTTGGGTGGCTTCACATGTACAATTGCAGCCAATCCTTGATAAGGCTGCACGTCGCATAGCTGGATGGAAACCAAAACTACTAATGCCGGTAGGGAGAAATGCCTGGGTCAAGTCAGTCCTGTCTTCCTTGCCAACTTATTTACTAACCGCCGTCAAGCCACCCAAGAAGTTCTACAAATCTCTGGACCGATACCGCCATGGTTTCCTATGGAAAGGACACGAGGACTGTAACGGGGGAGCTTGCAAAGTTACGTGGAATAGGGTCTGTCGGCTAATTGAAAAGGCCTAGGCATCCTAGATCTTCAAAAGTTTAGTAGGGCGCTTCAGTTACGATGGTTGTGGTTTCAATGGACAAAGCTTGAGAGCCCCTGGATAGGACACCAAGTGCCATGCGCCGCCGCGGACACAACTTTATTCCACTCTTGAACCAAGATCACACTTGGTAATGGAAGGAAAGCAGAGCCTTCTGTAGTGCTCGATGGTTAGATGGGGAGGCCTTGAAAGACATAGCCACATTGCTCTACTTGCACTTGAGAAGGAAGAATAGAACATTGGCCAATGCTTTCTAGGACAACAATTTGATTCGTGACATTCGCTCTAACTTGATGACATACTTAATTGCTGAGTTTGTCATTCTGTGGGACATGATCCATGTAGTCCAACTGAACCAAATGGATGGCACGATCACCTGGACATCGACAACAGATGGAACATATACAACAAAGTCTGCATATCTGGCCCAGTTTGCGGACATGCCTAACAAAGGATACAAGAAGCTTATTTGGAAAGGATGGCCACCTAAATGCAGATTCTTTTCATGGCTGATGATTTAGGATCGAGTTTGGACAGCCCAACGCTTACTACTTCGATGCTGTATCAACCAATATTTCAGTCCAATGTGCCTTCGAAACTTGGAGACATCGGTGCACTACTTCATTGAGTGTTCGACTGCTAGAAGAATTTGGACACGAGTTGAGGGGTGGCTACACTTTCCTTCCTTAAACCCTTCTGCATGGACCGGCACATCCTCCATTGAAGGGTGGTGGAGAGAGTGCGCCTGCCAGTCGGCAAGCTTACAAAAAGGCATTAAGACTCATCATCCTGATCCTTTAGGAGTGGTGGAAAGAATGAAACGGACAGATTTTTCAAGTTGAAAAGCTCAATGAAGACGACATTTGCAACAGGATCAGAGAGAAGGCAATGGTATGGGGTATGACAGGCACCCCTACGTTATCATCTCTTAGAGATAGCCGTGAAAATTCTTCTTTTCAATATGATCTCTAAACTGTGACGTTGTATGTCTTTTCCTTTCGCCTTGCCTCAGCCTTAGAGTTGGCTCGCCTATAGGCATGTAACCGTGTTGTAAGCATCGTTGATGCATATTCTTTTCTATCTAATATAAACACTCACATGATGACTTTAAAAAAAAAAGGAAACTAGCATCAAGCCCACATTTCATTGCAGAAATGTTATTCTATTCTTGTATTTTAGTATGGAAATTTTATCAATGATTGAAGGAAATGTGTAGGAATAGCATTGTAGCAAAGTAGCTAACTAAAGTTGGAAATTAGGATCCATCAGACAGTGTTTCTTTTGTCGCAAGTTGAAAGCTTTTTTTGTTTTTTCTATAAATTTGTATGTTACATATTCCTTCAATAGTGTGCGTTTGATTTATTGTGTCATGTCTATAAAATTGCAGAAGGGTTCATATGACGCTGAAAAGAAAACAGTGACACTCCAAAGCGAACTTGTAGGTGATGCATCAAAGGTACTGCTAACTAGATAACAGTGGTTCCCTGTTATCCTTTTTTCTTTCAAGTCTTTTCTACTACATTATCATGTGAGAATATCCCCTAAAAAATATATCATGATACAGAATATACAAAGCTTCTATACTTAAACCAGCTAATCATGAAATTTTGCACCAAGGAATCCATCGTTGCTTAGGAACAAGTCTACTTTTCAGATTGCTGTACTCTGATATGCATTTTGTTGTTCATGAATCATGTAGATAGGTAGCGGTATAACTTGGTCCATAGGTTCTCCCATTTGAGTTTTGATTGCCCCCTAGGTTCAGTCTGTCTTGGAATCGCTATTTTGAACTTCTGCAGTTTGATTGCATAGCCTTCACACGTTCACCTGAGATGGATCTATTACAGATACTAGAATTTCAGATAGAGGTGAGATCTCATCTGTTTCCGATGACCTTGAAATCCACGGTATAGATGGAGCCTAGCTGTTGTCGTTTCCACTGATATTGCGTAATTTTGTCAGGTAAAGCAGATCACAATTCACAAGAGCTTTCCAAGTGGTAGATGGGGAGCTCTGGTACGTCGTTCAGATGGCAACAGTTACAACTAGCCTACAGCCACATCTCAAGGCCCTTCTCAGAAAGATTTGAAGATGACAACCAATCTCCTATAGCGAGGACGCCTCTTCAGATAATGCGTGGTTCGCCTGACGTCCTGAACACAAACTTCGGTTCATTGTTTCGAGCACTTTAACTTCAATAAGCTGAGGATCTGTCATGCATGTAAACAACTTAACATTCAGCGCGTGGTCTACGTGCAAAGACATTTTATTTACGATACTGTACATGTTTCAGTGTGAGTTCGTGCATCTCGTGTTGCATGGCGTTCGGATAAAGCAAACACTTCATGCATTTCATTTAACATGCAAGTCAACAGCTTAAAAGTTCATGACACATAAGCTATGGTTGCTCGCATCAGAAACATCTGGACTCGGTCCATGTTGATTACCTACATGCACCGTTCCTTCCTATATCTACAGATACAATTATACTATTAAAGTCTAACCTGGTAGATACATATGAATCGTACTTCTCTGAAAGCTGCTCGTTAGATATATTACATCTGCTACAACCAAATATCATCACATGTAATTACATCTACAAACGTAAAATTATTACATCCGTCCATACAGCCAACTAAACAATTTTATACCCTGCAGCTTAAAAAACGAGAACCAAACGAGAACCAAACAAATCCTTAATATATCGCTACATGAGCGGATGCACAATTGAAGTGCTCTAGCCTCCGGTTTCAGCATCATGCGGTTATAACGGTCCGTGCATCTGACGCTCTTACAAAGTAGGGTGGCAAATCGGGATGCATAAACAAGGTTACAGACAATAGAACCATAAGAACTTGGTTCTTATGGTTTACACTTACCATAAGAGCTTGGTTCTTGTTGATTTTGAGCATATGCACGCCGCAAAAATTCAACGAGGTGAGAACCACAAACCAGGGACGCAGCTGCTAAGTGTAAAAAAGAGAGGAAATTGATGACGAAAGCGGGCATAGGATCACAGATCACCGAACAAGTATGCAATAGCAACCTGAGTACGATTAGGTATTATCCTAAAAGCTTAAGCAGAAGCAAAAAGTACTGAAGGAAATTCTTGGCCAAATAGCCGATACAGTGATTTGCCAAGTCTTGACTCGACTACAAAACCCGGGGTCTCCTGGATAGACAAAAGTGCTGCAATCACGCTTCAGTCTGCTCCCTCAAGCGACGGATTGTGCTCCTGACAGTGACCGCACTAGCAGTGCTGCAAATACGCAAAACAAAATTAGCAAATATGACGTGGCAACAGCCGGGATGCCTTGGAAGATAAAAATGTGTGTCAGCAAGGAGATACTTCATTGTATAAGCACCGCCGGCCTTGACCTTCCCGCAGTCCTTGCACCCCCAAATTCCAACTGCTTTCCTCTTCACAGCAAACTGGCATGAATAAAAAAGCAAAGTGGGAATTAAGACAATTGTCGTGCTTTGCAGCATCTATATTTTACAAACAATTTGCTCAACCTGCCTAAACCTTATCACCGATTCAAATATGACAAGCAAACGAAATAGTCCCAAGCAATAGATTTAAGACAGGTAGCTTTCATGTTCTCGAATCACTACAGTTCTTAATACGTTGGTACTGTGAGTGCTTATAACAAGTACACGTAGATAAAGATAGCATGTATTAAACAGTTGACAAAACAGCACAACACAGCCAGGCAAAAGCTTAACCAGACCAGCTAACAGAAGACATACCTTCCCACAGAATTCGCAGAAGTACTTGGAGTGCTGAGACACCTCCATCTTCTTGATTTGCTTACGCAAGCTGGCACCATACCTAGTGCCTGTAACATGTTAATTTGTAAGCATCTAACTTAACAACGAGACACATGAATGAGGACATAGGCCATTTTTCAAAGTTTGTACCATATTTGCCAACAATTCCAGCCTTCTTCGTGCGCTTTGTCTGAATACACATTGGAAAAACAATAAGTTACACAGCTGCTTACTAAAATAGTTCAATCAATATAATTAGTACAAGGGTAGCTGTAAATTACTAATGCAGATTTAACAACAGCTAGAACTGTTTCTTGTTAGATTGTATAAAGGATTGCACACACTCAGGTCGACAAGCCAATAGATAAATTGTATGCCAAATGCCACTAGATAACTCAGGATGCCAAGTAAACCTTGAAAGTGTCTATAACTGAGGAATTACAATGGCTATAACTTAGCACTAGAAGGTACTGTCACAGTGCCAGAGCAACACAGAGGCAACAGCTTCCATTACACATCAAAGGGGTAGGTGTAGCACATTGAGAACATAACATGAATAGATATATGGTCATTTAATTCTCATCCAGCTTGGGCTATTTGCTATGTTTTTCCAATTCTGATGGAACTTGCAGGAACAATTAGGATGAAATCTTACCGTACAAAGAGACCCACAAAAAACTGACAAGATGCAATCTGCATTCACAAATACTTGTCACCGTTGACTTCGATGGTCAAACTTAAATATCTAGCCAATTAATGATACAAAACAGTTAAGACCATCAAAATCAATTGTGCCAAGTACTTGAGAACAAAGTATCTCATCATTATCTTGTTAATTAGTACTTTCTCGAAAAGGTAACAGTGTAACACTACCTTCTACAGATCTCTAATGTCTTCATTAACATCAAATCAACAACACCATTGCAGAACTACGCAACTTACACTCAGATAATAACTGCAAAATTACCGTAACCTGGTTCTGAACACGTGGAGTATAAGACTACCCATCACCCTTGCTAATATTAGTTTCATAATATTTTCAGGTGCTAAGCAGTCCTAACAACATCAAAAACTGTTGCTGTTTGGTTGATGCCGAAGTTTAGCCCCTTTAAGGTTAAGCAATAAGCATGCCAAACCTATTAGGCAGCATTTAGCTCGTTGCCTAACCTTAAAGTGTGGCGGTGTCACCATTGGCCATCAAGTAAACACCAAAAAAAATTTGGGCAATGGGCGATCCTGTGGAAGCTCGACTATGCGTTCTCCTGTACAGAAGGCATAGTGATCCGCTCAACTCCCAGTATACTCCCGAAATGCGTCCTCTACCCCTAGGAATTTGCTAGACTAAAATCCACTTGAGCAGGAGCAATTCCAGACTTCCAGTGATTTAACTTACTAACAACACCTGAATATTTTTTTTTTGTATAACCTAGAGGCCAAACCACCCTAAACACCTGCAAGTTCCAAAAGAATTGAAATACATCGGCTGGTCTGAAGTATGTTTGCTTGACGAAAGAAAAATCAAGGCACACGCCCCAATTCCCAAAACTAGTCTACAGAGCTTAGCCCATCACTACCAAATCGCAGCAAGCCTGACATGTCTTGGCGCCCCCACGATCCCACAAGATACATCCCAACAAACGCCCAGAACTACGCCTCCTCCAACGAATAACAAACAAGAAACCATTCCTACGAGCACCAAAACGCGTTCAAATATCACAGAGATCTACGCAGGCAACCCGCAGAGGGTACAGCTCTTCGGAATGGGTAACAACAGAGGAAAGGAGGAGGTGCAGCGGCATACCATCTCGGCGACGGGTTAGGAGGCGTCTGCGGCGGCGGCGGCGGCGGCGGCGGCGAGGTCGGGGTGGCGGCGGCGCGCGTGCGAGGGCTCGACTCGGAATTGCGAGAGGGATCTTATATATAGCGTGGCTAGGGTTTTGCGGATGCAAAGCTCGGGCCTTTAAGATGGGCCGGGCCAAGTGAATTTTTCTGTGGGCCTAAATACTGCACCGCGTTAGTAAACTGCACACACGGCCGCCTACCAGCCTGAAAGCTTCTGATCCCGGCCCTAGAACGGGTCCTCAAATCGGGAGCTTTTTATTTTTATATATTTCTTAAATCAAAAAATTGTAAAAATCGAACGGGTCCTATACACCACCAATTTTTTCAGAAATTTTTTGTGACTATTTCAATAGTGTTTTGAATTTTGAGAGCAACAAATGGCAATGGAATGTAGTTTTTTTTTGCTTGATGTTTTGGATAGTGCCTAGATGTATGATTTTTCAAAACAGATATATATATATATATTTTTAAATTTTCAATTAAGAAATATAAAAATATCAAAGAAGCTGGGTCTTGTCTTTGGGCTGCGTTAAGGAAGAAGAGAGAAAGGGAGCATCATCTTCTTTCAATCGACAAACGGACGGACGGGCGAAGAGGCAAGAAAAGAAGCTAGAACGCGGTGGTCGAATCCTCTCGAGTAATGCTGGCGATCGGGAGAAATGATGACGATTAGTACGGTTTTTCTGCTAATCAATCGCACACTAAGAACAACATGGAGGCCTTGAGCCGCTGATGAATAATGTGTGCACTGCTTCGTTGGAGCTAATAAGGATGTGTTTGGTTCATGTGATGGATATGAATGGGAGATGCCATCCCAGTTTTCATGGTGGTTGGTTGGATGGATGAGGTGGCTAGCAATAGGAATACACCTTGAGATGTTGGATGGGGGATTTGGCCAAAACAAACAGACCGAGCCATCCACACTCGTGCTCATCTCTCACGTGACTCACACACAATATATGGGCTCACCGTTTCCTTACCTACCCACTCCATCGCACATCTCACCCCTCACCTGGTCTCGCTCATCCATTGGCGGCGGCCCCTTTGACCCATTCGACCCAGCCATTTCCTCTGGCGACTCGGTGGTCCCTCGTACCTGGCGGCCCCTTTGGCGAGCAGGCGACCTCATCCGGCGAGTAGGCGAATCCTGTGACCCGGCGAGCAGGTAGATCATCTGATCCAACTCCTCCTCCTCCGACCAGCACCCACTAATCCTATGTCCTCCTGCGACCAGACAACTCCTCCGACTTGGCCTTCTCACCCAGCGTGGAAGAGAAGATCGAGCCGCCAGCTGAGGTGAACATCAAAGCTTTATTTGATTCAAGGTTTAAGGCTCTTCTTTTGGTTTTATTAGATCAAAAGAGGGGTGTTGTTGGGTTAAAAAAATTTCTCACCTCATCAGCTCTCCTAGGAGGAACAGAGTTCCAGAGAAAATTCATCACCTTTAGAGATCTCCAATCACAAGCTACCCATAGAGATTTTGACATTGCTGGCAAGCTCCCAATATTGATAATTGTAGGATGAATTTAACTTAGTGAGTACTATAGTATGTATTTTTTCTCATTTGATTGGCTATGCAAATTCGTAAAGTGCTAAATCATTCTAGCTGCAGCTGATGCTAATGTGGATACCTAATGGTAGCACTAGGTTCTATTTTTTTTTCTTTGCCTTCTTAGGCTCTTGCTTGCTGCCATATTGACCTCCTTTTGTTATAATGGATATCGAATGCTCATGTTATCTGATATCATTATTTGCGTATATAGATCTATTTCTTTTTGTTATGTTTCCAGAATTTCCAAGTTTCATCTTTGGGTAGATAGATGCCATTTTTTAGGAGCAAGTATACACTTTTAGAGTCTTAGACCTTTTTTTATCATTATGGTCAACTATTACCAGTATAAATGTGCATACTTCGAAGGTGGGAACATTTTAGCCTTCAACCAAATGAAAATCACAACCAAAAAGAAAAAACTCGCAACAAAGCAAGAGGGCGAATAGAAAGAGACTAGAAGGAGATGAACATAAACATCGGAAGAAACAATCTCTTCATAATTAGAGGCAAAAAAGGGAAACGGGAAATGCAAGTATGGAATCGTGTTAAATTGTGTGCAAAAATTACCCTTGAAACGACGTCTCATGCCTTTTTTTTATCATTGTGGTCAACTATTGCCAGTATAAATGTGCATAATTCGAAGATACAATGTACCGGCTTGAAATTTCATAGTTTCATCTAGTGCTATTTGTTTTTGCATGAATGGATGGTTATATTTATCATATCTGTGGTGTGTGCTTGATTGCGGTATTGTAGATGGACAAGATGACCAAGCTTTTAGTTTATGGGTTAGCAACACATATGCTTCTTTCAATGATCACCATGGTTATTGAATCTTGGAAAAGAAAAATGGGTGCAAGGAGAGAACATATTTTTTATGGGCCAATAGCTGAAAGGGATACGGCGAGTTTTGAGTATCTAGACAACAAAATATGGGAGAATGATACAACTTGTGTAAACATGCTTTGGCTTACCTTTCTTTCATTTTTGTAACCCTTTTAGGGATCGTAGCTTGCTTCAAGACACTATACATATATGTGTTGAGCAACATATAGCTATGTTTCTGAATACAGTGGGCCATAATCTTTGAAATGGGTTAGTTGGCACTAATTATGATAGATCTGGTGAAATCGTTAGCCACTATTTTAATCTAGTTCTGCATGCTATTGGTGAGCTGCGAATGGAATTTATTAGGTCACCTTCATTGGCGACCCCAACTAAAATAGAAGGGAACTCAAGGTGGGATCCTTACTTTAAGGTCTTAGTTTGAGCCCTAACTCTTTTTTTAGTCAATAAACCATATGGTCTCTAATCTTTTATGGCTTATATTGATGGAAAAAGAAGATGGTATTGGAGCTATTGATGGCATCCATATAAGAGCTTATCTTTTTTAAGGATATTGAGCATTCCTTTCGTGGTAGGAAGTCCCATGCTACTAAAAATGTAATGGAGATCGTATATTTTGATCTTTGGTTCACATATGTCTTGGCTGGTTGGGAGAGGACAACACATGATGCTATAATGGCACAAGATACTTTAGAATGTGAAAATGACATTCGCGTCCCACAAGGTAATAGATTAAAAATTTGTATATCATTTTCTCCATGCCATTTATTTATATGTAGCAATGTCACCTACATGTTCCTTATATGTTAGGCATATTTTACCTAGTTGATGCTGGGTACGGAGCCAAACCCGAATTCTTGCTCCCTTTTCGTGGTGTGAGGTACCATTTGAATGAGTAGGTGGGGGGGGGGGGGAATCCCGTGGAAAATGAGAATAAGTTGTTTAACCTTAGACACTTAGCTCTTCGTGTGATGGTAGAGTGTGCATTTAGGTCATTGAAGAGGATGTTCAAAATACTTGATGATGCCACTCCATTTTTCCTATTTTGACTCAAGTAGATATTGTGGTTGCTTGCTGTATTATTCACAATTGGGTTATACAGAACGGCAGTGATGACTAATCAACAAGAGAACAATTGGACACTTAATCATAACCATGCTACATCATCAAGTGAGCAAGCAAGTGGACATGCATTTATGGTTAATTTCAGGTAGGAAATTGCTGATCAAATGTGGGAAGATCGGCAAAACCACTATTAAAATTGATTTGTATTTTTGTTATGGTCAAGAATTATATATATATATCTGTATTATGTTCAAGAACTATGTATCTGTAGTGTGATTGAGAACATTGTATTCATTTGTATTGCTTGCTGAATTTCCTTTGAATTGACATATTATTTGTTGTATTATTCACATATTCCTTGATGATTTTTTATTTATATATTCCTTGATGATTTCATTATTTACATATTCCTTGTTGCAATAATGTTTTTGTCATGATATGCTAGGAAATGGAGTGGACATGTGCTATGGACATCTTCAATGTCATCTTTCATCCTAACCCATCTAGCCAACATGGTGGCTAATGGCACTGGAACATCATCAGGCTTCAAGAAAGTTCACCTGAACTCTTATGCAAAGGCTTTGAATGATCATTTCAAGTTGAGACTAACTGGAGACCAGATTGGAAACCAGGGAAGGAAGTATGTAAATATAAACTTAGGAAGTTGAGTGCTACCCTTTGGGATGAAGAAAATTTCATTTTTCTCTTGATCATGAGCATTACATAGAGCATATTAAGTTATACTTGCTTCCCTTTGAGAACTATGTTTTTAAAAATATGTTTTCTTTCAATTTTGTGGAATAATTTTTGTATTCATTGCTAGATCACAAAACTGATGCTGAATATAACAAACCTATTGAGCACTATGTGAGATGCTTACTATCTTTGGTGCAAGTGTGGCTACGGGGAAGTAGTCAAAGGGATCAAGTGAGCCTCTAGCTACCGAAGTGACTGAAAATGAAGGTGAAGAGGAGGATATGGATGGTGCTAACACTGCGGATGATAATGGGGCAACATCTTTGGTCACCAAATCCAAGAGAGCCAAGACAACCGAAAGTGAAGAGGAAGGGTTTATTTCTACATTCAAAGCCATTGGCAAAAGGCTGGCCATTGTTATAGAGAAAGCTGGTAAATCTAACAAGGAAGTGCCCAAAGATTTGTTTGATAACTTGAACAACCTCCCAGGTTTTGATGAGACATACATATCCTTTTACTATGCTCATTTGGTTGAGAATCATCATGTTGCTAGAGCTTTCAACCCATTGTCATTCAATCATAAGTTAAATTGGGTTGCTAAGTTCATTAGTGAGAACTTTTCTGGATGTCAAACAAACTTCTTTTGCTTGTAAGTATCAGACTTTGGGTTGACAATCCTCATATTGCTTGTAAGGATCCGGCTTCTTTTGGTTGTAAGGACCAGACTTCTTTTGCAAAGTTCATTAGTGAGCTGTGACATCCCAAAATCCTTAAACATGTCATTAAAAAAGATTTTTTTAGCATAATTAGCATAATATTTAATTTTTTGAGCAGTTTATTCATACAATTAAAATTAAACACAAATTGTTAAGTTTAATAATAAGTGATGCATTGTGAAGGAACTCACAAAATTACTTTGTAATATAGGGTTGGGAATAATTATAGAAATTAGTCAATGGCATAGGAAGAATATTAAAGATTTTTCCTAGATTTTTGGGATTTAATTTGAGGTCTTAAAAATTGGAGAAATTTATAAAAGTTGACAAATTTGAGGATTTTTAATTTGAATTTGGCTCAGGATTTTTGGTTCAAACCAATCAAAATAGGTTGCTTATGAATTATAGTATCATAGGAAAAAAATTCTAGAATTTTTGGACTTTGGGAAGGCCCCCATTGGATGAGAGAAAGGAGGGAGATCTTTTTGCTATGTCAGTCACTGTTCATCTGGGCCCACTGGTCCTCCCCTCTAAGCCTCTGCTGTCGACCGCCGACTTTTTGAAATTTGAGGCTAGCCACTGAGCCACATCATCATGTCGCTTCTAGAGGGGTTGATCGTTGCCCTTATCACTCCCTCCCCCTCAAGGCTCTCTCACTTATCGCTCTCTCTCCCTCATTTTGCTCTCTCTCACTTGGTCGAGTAACCAGAGCAGAGTCGAGCGCCACCGCACAACCGCCATTGCTCTCAGCTCTGGCTCACCATAGCTCAGGTGTGCCCCGGTCAACCACCAAGGAATACTTAGGAAGGTTGCAAGAGCTCCCCAAGTTAGACTCCCCATCGACTCCACACCAATTTGAAGTGCTGACGTGTTCTTCCCTAAGTTCGACGCCCTCCACTCTACCCCTCATCGTCGACCCACCACCATGTCGCCTTTCTTGCCCAACTGAAAGCTCAGTGAACTCCTCCGTGCTCTCCTCTATCTTGCACACACGCTATTTTGGCTTCGGCCCGACGCTGGTGTGCCCATCCACACGAGCCAAGTGCCATCGCTTCTGGGCGCTTGCCGTCGGCAATGCTCCAGCCAAGCTCGCCGGCTGGCACCTACCCAGGGAGCTTCCCCTTAGTGTGCCGCACCTCCTAATGCCTTTGGCCGACCATTAGCCTCGTTCCCCCGCCCTGCTCTCGTGCGCGCACCGTCGCCACCATGATACTGTTGCCGTACGTTGCCATTGGTCGTGTTCCGGTTGTCACCGTCATCCATGTGTGCCTCGAACAGGTTCACATCGCACACGTGGGGTAGAGGCTATGTGGAGCAATTACTCTTTTGGTTATGATAAATTAAGCGTGCTAAATATTGCCATCAGACTACTTGAGGCAATTTAACATGGTAATCAGCTATGAACTAAAATGATACAACTGATGTTAGATTGTACCAATCATGATGTTATACTCATGAACTTCTTTGGACAAATTGGCACCTAAGCATATTCGTACTGTTAGATGGATATTCTACCCATGATATTCTATACTTGAGCAATGCTAGCAGGCTAGGAACCTCCTGGACTGTACTTATTATGAGCTTTGCATTGGTGGCAGGAAGAAGAAGGCAGTCCACAAGACTACAACCGCCGATGACTAAAGGCTTCAGAGCACCCTGAAAAGAATAGGAGTGAACACCATCCCTGGTATTGAAGAGGTCAACATTTTTAAGGATGATGTTGTTATTCAGTTTGTGAATCCTGAAGGTGAGATACCTTAACACATAGATATAAGTTCTGCACGATTAGTTGGTCCAATTCCTGCTTTTTTTTTTGTACATTGTTTTCTTGGTTTCCCTCCAGTGCAAGCTTCAATTGGTGCTAATACATGGGTGGTCAGTGGAACTCCACAGACAAAGAGTTTGTTCTCCATGACCTGCATTATCTGCTCAAGTAGCTTTGTCATGATGCCCTTAATGGCCTAATATTGTTCGGTTTGTCAACGCGTGCTTAACTAGATGACAATGACGTCTTATATTCATTGTCAAATCAGCAGCTGGTTCTTTATGTGTTACACATATTTTGTCAAATCGAATTGTTCAAGCGAAAAAATAGTTATGAACTTCTTCTAGCTAAATTTGCATGACTATAAAAGTGCAGTTAAGCCTATTTAAGGTTGAAAAGATTAGACCCAAAAAAAAAATCACAGATGGTTTGGAATTTTGTTTTGTTAAGAAAAAAAAAACAACTTCTATACAGATGCTTTGGAATTTTATTTACTTGATCTTTTTGATAAGTTTTGCAGGGTAGTTGTGTGGTGTTTCGATTTGATAAATGGGGGCACATTCAAACTATGATACTATGCTATTTGAATAGATGCAAAGATAATAAACAATCTATATGTGGTTATAAATATAGTTTAGATTTCTTGTTGTAATGCAACAAGTGTTTTTTATAATTAAACACATATTAGTACAATGTGATACAATATAAAGATTGGTTAATACGGTCGATGTATTATATTGAGTCTCGAGAATAGAATATACAGAGTACATATGGTTTAAATATCAAGCAGTTCTGGAGATAAGATAAAAACTAATTCTACCTTACTATAATAACCGGATCATTTATATCCTATACTATATACTCTAACACAATAAAACACCTTAATAAGTTTACAAATATATGCACCAAAATGTTTATGATTAATGGCTTGCTTCATATGAAAACTAACATAGATATTAGGTGTAAAAATGTTTGAAACCGTTACGACGAACGGACATTGTACTTACATCGAACGGACATGGTACTAGTACAAGTATAATGCAAGAGAAGATGCCTTGACAGATTTTTTATTTTTTATTCTTAAAATAGAGAATTTTCTTTGTTTTTGCAAATGGGAAAAGATGCCTTGGGAAAGCTATATTTATATGCACTATTTTTCTGTGCGAGGAGGATAAAGTAATTAAGAACAGATCAAAGTCTCAGGAACGAGTGGTTTCTGTGAGCCCTCGGATAAAAGAACATAACCGGAGATATGTGTAACACCTTAGATTTTTAGAATTTGTAATATTTTATTTTTAAGATTATTGAATAGTTTTACCAGTAGAATAGGTTTTAAACTTATTTTTATAAACAATTAATCAATATAATTTTTTCATTGCATACTGAGTTTTACTAGGGGCCAGGTAAATACATTAGTTTTTTTTTCTTTTCTCTTTGGTGTTTTGAGTGAAAAAGTTTTAAAAAGTGTTTTACAAAATTCAATAGTGAATAAGTTAAAGATCTAATGGTTGAAATTTAAATTTTTTGAATTCATCATCTCTTCAATTCTTGATCATTCATGATTCTTTTCTAGTTCAATTCAAATCTTATATAAATCCTTGTACAAAGTTAATCTTTTCCTTTTCTCAAATATTATTCAAACTCTATTCAAATTTTGCTGCAAAAGTTTCTTTTCTAAAACACTAGATATGTCTAAAGTGCCGTTACACTTAATCTTGTCTAAGCCCAAGCTCTTAGATAGCACACAAGTCATCTAGAAGAACTAACATAAATGATTCACGAAATATGTGAATATTCATAGAGTCTAGAACAGTCTTATCTTCCCACACAGTTTTGGAGTTCGAGATTGCCTTAGATGCAAATCGTGATAATACCAAAGTTACAGGTTTCGTCGAGAGATTCGATTCGAACATATAGAAGCTTCCTTTTGGATAATGGAGCTAGAAGTTATGGCTTCCGAAATCAATGCTACTTAGATAAGTCTTAGTTCAAACAATTTATCTTGTGACATATTTTTGGAAATCAAGATGACCTTTTCAGAAGTTCAAAATGAATACCAAGATTGTAGATCTTTTTGATACTAAAATTTGGAGTCTAGAAATGTCCAATTTGGAGTCCGAACAGTGGAGATATCATCCTCGGAATAGAGGGCTAAAAAAAGAAATCCCAACCGACTCGAACTCGAACCCGAGTTGTGTCCGACTTGGACTCCACCTCAGCCAGTCGTCCTTAGCCCTATAAATAGGTGTTGTATGTCCTCCCCTACTCTTTTTCCATGCCTCCAAGCTCTAGCCACCGCAGCTGCCCTATTCGTGCATCGTCGTTTGTTGGTGTCGCTGTCGCCGTCGCCCGTGATGCACTACGTCGTCGTCTCCGCGAATCATTATTCCCCAATCATCAAAGCAAGGTGTTAAGTCCCTAGCCAAGCCCTTGCCCCGGTCAAAGCTCAATCTACGCCACCATGATCATCGCCGTTGTGGGCAATTGTGTTGTCGCCGATTGGCATCGACGTTTTCGATCAACTAGTGCACCGTTTGTCATGCCCTTTCACCAACACATAACCCATGATGTTCCCCATGCCCTCACCAATTAGTTCATCCAGTAGAGCAGCCAAACCATCATGTCATCAAAGTTGACATGCCCGTTGTCTGGTTTCTGAATGCATTATGCGCGCACTGGGTTTGCTTTCGCTTTCCCCACCAATCCATAAGTCGTATGGATGTATCATTTGCGTCAATGCGTGTCCCATGAAGTCTTATACGTGACTTTAGGAGCTTTTCACTGGTTGTGAAATGATATGATTGGAACGTGGTTGGCAACAGTAGCATGTCGTAGCCGTCACCCATCTCATATCCGCTAATTGTTCCTCCTCTCAGGGGATAATCTATCTAAACACGTGCTATAGCATTGTGTTCCTAGGATATATGAACGTCTCTATTCAGACAGTTTTTCAAATTGCATAGCCAATCTTTGGAAACGCGTGTATCTTCGTCGCTGCATCTGGACACGGCCATGATCACAGATGTGAGCGTTCATCGCTATTTTGCCACTGCCTCGGACAACCCCTTTCAAAACCAACCATACCTTTGAGTTAGCCTTTCCACGTTCTACGCTATACTTTCCTCATTTTGCTGAAACACCATCGAAGCCCAATGTCGATGTTAGTGACCACGCGCCTCATTGTCGTCTCCGATGAAACCCGAGCCGTCACCGCTATGCAAAGTCACAGACAGTATCCTTAACCCAGAAGCGCAACCTCCTGATATTCGATCTATCAGGGGTGGTCGAGACTAGACCTCAACGCACCTCTTCTTTAAGCCGGGACGGTGCTTGCATAGCATGCCAAGTCAGTATCACATCATCCTCCTTAGTCTAGTCAGCGAAGTATAGTCGGTCCAATACTTCTTAAACCTTGTGCAATAATGATGTCAAGTCTGACACAATGATTGCATGGTAAAGCCTTTTCCTATAGAAAAATAACTTCAGAAAATCGGACTTTCCTTTCCAATCTAATCCGTGTTTCAAAAGCCTATCCTGCTTCATCGTAATTCCAATTTAGATGATTCTTGCGTCTAAATTCTTCTTAAATCATGATCTATCCAACCATGTCAATTTTAGGTATCAATTCTCATATCTCTAAAGTAGTTATCCCTTATTAACATCTAGATCCATGCAACATGAATAAATTATATTGATTAATAAATTTATGGTTGCCTCAGCGACATATATGTCCTGACCAGACTACATGTCATTGTACCACAAACACAAGTTTATGATACTAAAATAATATATAAATTTGTAGGTCGCATATGTTAATACTTCAAACAATCCTTTTTGTCATTTCATGTGAAGTCTTTTCTATCATTTCAAGTGAAACTCTAGTTTCTATCATTTTATGTTTGTTCAAAAGAAGTCTAACCAATTCTGTTCTTCTTGTCTAGCTCAACCAAGATCCTAGTCATCGTTCTGTTCCTGTTATCTTTGCAATTTGGAGTTTATCTGGTATTTATTTGAGGTTACTTTTGTTTATCGATATAATATGCGATTAGTCGATAATGATTTGGATCTATTCGAGAAACTTCAAGACCAAGGTTTCAACAACACTGAGCAGCATCAGGTAAAAGACAAGTACTTCTTGATCATATTACTTCTATGTTTTAAACTGTTTTGTTTTATAAAATTGCATGCAATGTCAATTTGATGGGTAGTCATCTATATTAGGGCTTACCTAGATATTCCCTTATTGTTCGTTGAAGCCTAAGTGGTTTATGGTTAGATGTCTTTCATGGATAGAATTGCTTAGCCCTGCTGTTGAGAATGTTAAGAAGTGTCTTATACTTGATTGATGAGTTTATACAATAATGATGGTTAATTGAATAATGGTATAACAATATGGAACCTTAGGCATTCAGCAAAGAGGTGCTGATGATGATCATAGTAATGTTGTTGGCTTAGCGTTTGCTCAAGTAACCTAAGGACTAGTTCGTAGAGCGACAATCCAAGAAGTATCGTACCAATCATGAGCCCTTATGGGGGCCTGGCTTATTAATTAGTGGATTTAAGTTTTTGTGTGCCAAATCGTGAGAGTGGATGTATGGGGACGGCTGGGGCTGGAACTATTTTGTTAGTGATAAGAGATATGTAATGGAGGGGAAGGGTAATTCTTTCTAGAGCTACAAGGCGCAAGAGGAGGCTTCTGGGTGGTGTGATGCCATTTTGACGGTAGTGAAACCTCAGCGGGCATGCATATTCTGGAGAAAATTTTGTAATGACCTTGCAGTGATCTCCTGGTCACACCTTAGGTAGTGTGAAATGTGCCTTATCAACACTAGCAAAATGGAGACTTTTGTCACTTGCTTGCAGTGATAAAATCACGTCTCGTGGGAAAAGCTGGACAATCTTTGTATAGTGTAAAATCTGATATATTAGTTATACTCACGGTCATGAGAGACTTGATCCTCATATGATTAGTTGGTGGTGGAATGGTTTTGGTTATGTTGATGAAATAGTTTTGGCTATGGTTTGTGGTGTTGGATGGTACGTCTGGTGAAGGTTTTGATCAAGGTGTTGACCTTAGTGGTGATGTTAGTGGAAAGTTGAGTTAATTTTTATTTAATTTAATGTTCTTACATAACTATCTTTTATTGCTAGTATGTATGCAAATAAATCTATGCGTTAGCCTGTTATTGTTATAAACCTGTATAATGTTATTTTTCTGTACGCTTGCTGAACGTGTCATATGCTCATATTTGCTATTTTTTCTATGTCATGCGACATGTGTGGTACTGTTTAGTGAGTGAAGATATTGAAGACTATCAAAACGAGGTTTTAATATTCTAGGCACGTATCTCATAGTCGGTTGCCTGCTGTGTTATTAGATTCTAGTGCTTCTGTTCTGCTGCAGATGTCTTTCTAGAAGATAATATATATCGATTGCTATACGAGTTTAATGTTTATTTCGTTTAAAATATTATTTATGTTACTTCACCTACGTCTTTATATGTATTAAATATTCTAGCACATATAAACTGTATTTAGTTTTTTCACGATATGTAAGTTTAATCTCTTTTGCAGGTGTCAAGAAAATAGCCTGCAGCACTTTATTTTCCTTTGTGTCTCCTTTTTCCTTGGCCCCCTTTTTCTCTCTCCCTAGGCTAGTCCGCTAGTGGAGCATCACATAAAATGCTCCTTATTGTACGTGTCGAGTCACTAGGTGCCTTTTTCTGGTATCGAAAGGTTCCACGCTCTCCTTTATAGCGGTGGAGTGGTGACCATTGAGCCTCTATCTCGGGATTGTATTGTACCTCTCTCTTTTTTGTCACTTCAGCAAGTGGTACATTTTTCTTTTTTTTTTTGAGAGAGCAAGTACTGCATATTTGATGGCTCCAAATTTAGAAGCCAGCAACTATTTTTCACATTTACAAGCTCATGTTTCACTGTACGGTCGGCTTGTGCCAACAAGGTAACAACCGGTGCTGCTGAGAAATCAAGTGTATAAGTGTTTTGATTTATATATGTGATAAGTCATTGATAATATTTGAGTTGAGTTAAATTTGGTTGCTATATGCTTGTTGATGCTTGTTCTTATTTATGATTAACTCGAGTTGAAGTAGAATAAAATTTGAATGATTTTCTCTGAGTCTAGGTGATTTGTTCTCACCGGATCATCCAGTGCCTAAGAAATTAGCTTCATCGGATGATCCGGTGTGATGCTGATGCTGACGTTGGAGATTTCTAGTTTGGCGACAAATTTGAAATGGGCATCATATGGTCCGGTGTTGACTACTTATGTACTGGACTATTTCCAGTAGAGAAGGATCCAAACTGGGACAGTCTGGTGATGAGCTGTGTGAGCACCAGAGTTTTTCTTGCAGAGAGGGTGAAATTGTGAAGTTTGGTGCAGTGGTACTCACCGGAAGATTCGGTGTGTGCATGGTTGAATATCGGACTAATCATCGAATCATTTCTTGCAGAGGGATTGGAATAGTGTGTTCTGGTAGAGATGAAGGCGTCGGATGTTCTGCTGACTAGAAATTGAACACCAGAGCAACACACCAAATCTTTTCTTGCAGATGCGAGATTCTTCAGTGCATAAAGGAGTTGGACTCGCTGGATGGTTCGGTGTTTAGAGGCAGAACACACCGGAACATCTGTTGTTCATGATTTCTACAGGATGTGCTTTCATTTGAAGATTTCTATTTTGAGCTAACCTGGAGATGGTTTCAGTGGAGAAACATGTTTGCTTGTTTTATGGTGTGCAAGTGATGGATGCGACTTGGTAGTCGACAGTGAGATGATCGGAGCCAAGCGAGAGGCTTGTTGCCGGACGATCAAGGAGTCCAGACAGAGTCAAGGGTGATCCTAGTGGTACACATGGAGGTCAAGCAAAGCATATATGGAGAAATATCAATACAGCGTACTGAAGGGGATACCGATGCAGGTGATAAGGCGGGCTAAGGATCGAGAGTAGGAGAGACTTACTATCGGTTAAGATCACAAGACAGAGTACACGCTTTGACATCGAAGCACTTGCTTAAGGCAAAGTAAGTGGCAGCTAGTCACGCTTTGAGAAGCGTGCTAAGGTTTCGCGGTTTGGCCATAAAACCGCAGGAGGACTGGAGGGTCACATTGGCATCATCGCGAAGCTTGCGTCGAGGTGAAGCTAAGTCGTGAACAAGTCGTGACCGTTCGATAGAAGGAGCGAAACCTAGACCAAAATACTCTAGTGGTGGGTAGGAGTGCACTACTGGTGAAAGGTATTTTGGGAACAAGGAAACTTAAGAGCCAACGAAGCTTCCAAGGGCTATAAATAGAGAGGTAGAGCTGTTTAAAAACCTAAAGCTAGCCATTTGAGAGTCTAGTGATAGGTTTTTGAGGAGAGGAGAGGATATGCTTAGTTTTTGTAATAGGCTAGAGCTTTTGTTAGAAAAATAACTTCGTAATCTGTCGAAAATAGGGTCAACCTCTGTGTTTAATGAAGTTTATTTTCTTGATGAGCTTATGTTCATCTCCTTCTAGTTTCCTTTTGGTTCTCTTGTCTTTGATGCAAGTTTTTTTATTTTCTTATTGATTTTAGTTTTTGCCTTTGAGCTGAAATTTTTTAACCTTAGAAGTTATTCTTCTTATTGCTAGAGGCATAAATTTTCATATACTCTCATAGAGGCATAAATTTTCATATACTCATTTATATGAGAGGGTCATGAATCTCCTTACCTCTAGACCATCAATTTGGTGAGTTGTTTCTTTCAGTGACTACTTTGTTCTTCGTTCAAGTTTCAAGCTTTTATGCACAGACACATAGAATGATCTTTTATAGTCTATAGCTCATGTTCCATCCACGGAGTTATATTGTATTGGAAATTTCTTTCTCGTTTTGTCTCTCTAAAGTTTTTTTTGTGTGCGTTTTTTAGAGCGTTAGGTGATCAAGTAGTAGGTCATCTATTTTGCCAGAAATTTGTAAGACGTCTATTCACCTCCTCTAGTCATCTATCTCGATCATAGAATTAGTATCAAAGCCGGTTTGATCATTAGTTGATCTTAACCGGTTTTGTAATCCATAGCCATTATGGAGAGAAGTGGGAAGATTCTGTTATTCGATGGATGAGACTTTTCGTACTAAAAAGTGCGCATGGAGGCTTATCTTATAAACCAAGAAAGTGCAATATATGAAGTAGTTGATTTCAACTATGAGATCCCTGCTGCTCGCACGACTCAGGTTCAAATTGAAAGTGCATCTAGGCCCCATAAGTGGGTTTTGGCTTATTGATGATAAAACGATTAAGGAACTAATATGTTTATCGAAGCCATGAACAGGTCTTAGTCTCAATTGTGAAGACACACGACGATTGACGCCCCTTGAAAAGAAAAGAGAAGCAATGAGTAATACTCAATAGGATTTAAATTGTTCTATCTTTGAAATTGAGTCTAGGTTAGCCGTACTATTAAGAGGGTTGCATTTGTTAGCTTTCATGGTGTCTCAATGCTCAAGATAACCTTTAGAACCAATAAGTTGAGAGACATATTCACCCACGATCACTGGAAATATTGGCAGAAGTTTACTGAGTCTGGACACCAGATACTCCGGTCCTCAGTATTTAGCCCGGAGTCTCCGAGAAAGACTTTGTCAGAAGAGCCTCAGTTTCGAATTTTTAATTGTCCGGAGTATCCGGCGTTCACCGGACACTCCGGTAGTTGGTGAGTTTTTAGGGCGGAATCTCTGAGGGAGACTTCGCTAGGGGTCGCTCGGTTAAGCATTTATTTTTGGTAGAAAAAGGCCGGAGTCTCTGATGTTCACCGGATACTCCGGTAGGAAAATGTTTTTGGCTGGAGTCTTCAAGAGAGACTCCGCCAAGGGTCGCTCGGTTAGTATTATTTTAAAAGGCCAGAGTCTCCGGTGTTCACCGGATACTCCGGTACCTAGAGAGGCCGGAGAGTCTGGCAAGGCTTCGGACTTTGTCTCTGTAGTAACTAAGTCTGGGCCGGAGACTCCGGTGTTCACCGGAGACTTCAACAGCTTAATAGAACCGTAACGGCTAGTTCTGACACAGTTCTGAGACCGTTCTGACACCGTTTTGGATTTTAGGCCGGAGACTCCGGTGTTCACTGGATACTCTGGGGTAGGTATGTCAAAACAGTAACAGCTAGTTTTTGAGAGTGAGCTATATATACCCCCCACCCCAAGCATTAAATGCTTGCTGTTGCTGCTGAGCTCCACTTTCAAAAAGCCTTCCAAGAGCATTTAAAAGCCCTCCAAACATCTCTAGTGCCTAGTTTTTGCGCCAAATTCGTGAGATTGTGTTTGGAGTGAAGTTGAGTCACTTGAGCATTGAGTTCATCATCAAGCATTTATTGTGATCATTTCTCTTAGAGCCTTGTGCTCCTAGACGGCAAGACGTCGCCCATAGAGCACTCAATCATTGTGGAATGCCACGGGAAGTTTGTAATCGGCATCGACTTGAGTAAGGAAATTCTAGCTTGATCTTTGTGGTCGCTAGAAGATGATAGGGTTGGAAAAGATCCGGCTCTTTGTGAGCTCCTCAACGGATACGTAGGCACTTCTTTGTGAGGTGACCGAACTCCGGGATAATCTTTTATCTCATCATTTGTGCAATTTTATTTAGTTGTGTAGTTTTGGGATTTTTCCCATACAATTAGTTTTTGTGATCATCTTGCTAGTATCTCTTATTGTTTAAGCTTTGTGCTAATATTAGAACAAGTATCATCTTTTAGACTTTAGTTGTTCTCAAGTTCCTGTATAGACCGGATACTCCGGATA
The DNA here is from genome assembly GCF_958298935.1 of Phragmites australis. Lineage (NCBI taxonomy): Eukaryota > Viridiplantae > Streptophyta > Magnoliopsida > Poales > Poaceae > Phragmites > Phragmites australis. The sequence goes on from NC_084922.1 coordinate 34,099,712, forward strand.
GATCGGAGTATCCAACCTTCACCGGAGTATCCAGCATCTGTTTAATCCGCTGGTTAGTTTTAATTTTCAGAAAAGCCTATTCACCCCCCTCTAGGCATCTTTAAGTACATTTACAAATTGAACAGTATGAAACCAACAACATGGCCAGAAATATTTTGTTCACTAGCTTAAGTCGGAATGAGTTTGACAGGGTCCATCACCTCCATACTATCCGGGACATCTGGACTACTCTGAGTGTTTTCCATGAAGGCACTAATCAGATTAAGGTCAAATGCCAAAGTACATACAACCAAGAATATCAAATATTTGTGTAAGAGTCCGGTGAATCTCTAGATGCTATGTTCGCTTGTTTTGATGGAATTGTGAGGAACCTTAGATTTACTGTTGTTTTGCCCTACTCTGACCATGAGAGGATGATCAAGCTTCTCTATACTCTTGATCGTAGCATATGGAAAGTGAAGATCTCGAGCATTGAAGAGTCATCAAGTTACGACACGTTAACTTGTGATGAACTCTTCAGTAAGCTCAAGTCTATCGAGATAGCCAAGGCGGTTCAGATTGGTCTCAGAAATCCCCTGTCTCAGAACATGATATTGGTTTTCAGACTTAGCGGTGACAACCAGTCTAGAGATGGTGTTTCTTGTGCTAACATTTTATTTAGTGGATTTGCTTTATCATCCCTTGTTTCTATCATAGAGGAGCAGGTGGAGGTACTTAGTGATGAGAACCTTGCCCTTATTGTGAAGAAGTTCACTCGCTTCTACAACAACCGTTGAAATCAAAGGAGGGGTGGCTCTTGAGTCTGCTTTGAGTGTGGTGATACCACCCACTTCAAGGCGGACCACCCTAAGCTCAAGAAGAGGAACAAGAAGCCTTTCTTCAAGAAGAACCGCGGTAAGATGGCCAAGAAAGTAGTCAAGCTGGCTTCTAGGGCATTTGTGGTGGCTCTCAGTGACATTGATACCTCATTAAGCGAAGAGGAGAGCTCGGATAAGGAGGAACTGTAAGTGAAGAACAAGAAGAAGGCCAAAGACTTCACCGGTTGCTGTTTCATAGCGGATGACAAAGACAATGACAGCGATTCTGAGCTTGATCCTTTCGAGATATTGTCTTCCTACAATCAGCTTTCCATCTAAGTTGATATATTGAATGATACTCTTGAAAGTTGTGCGTGAGTTGAAGGATCTTAGACCTAAGTATGAGTCTATGTCTTCTGAACTTACATTGCTTAGATCTAGGCCAGATGCTGAGGATTGTGATAGTTGTTTGATTGTCATGACTGAACTTATTGAGCTTCGAAATGTGCATGCTCAAGTCGCTATTCGGCTTGAGAATGCTGAGAAGAAGCTCCTTGAGGAGTCTAGGTCTACTCTCTTGGACGCTTACAAGAATTGCCCTCTTCTTGCAAAGGATGTTGAACCGAAAGACAAGCACCTTAAGGAGTTAGAAACTAGATTGGAGAGTACTGGGTGTTCTAAGGATGTGCAGTTGAACTATTACACCTGCATTATCTTTCAGAACAAGCTCAGTTGTATTAGAGGGCGAGTTCAAAAGCTTTTGATTGAAAATGAGTACATCCTTTCTCTAGTGGAGAAGTGCTCAGAGGGCAAAGGAAAAATAAATTTGATCTTGGCCAAGACCAAGATGTGTGCTGACAAGGCGAGTTTGGCTCTTGGTTGGGTTTTGAGAGGGTGACGTACAATGAGCAGAGTAAGACTGTATTCACCACACATACTACCTAGATGCTGAGAAGTCCAAAATCAATGGCACACCATCACCTATCAAAAAGAAACCCATACCACAACGCATTACGAAACAACCTGTACCACAGCCCAAGAAAACTCTACAAGCTAAGGTGAGAGCTCCTGTGAGAGAGCCTAGAGTGACCGGTAGTCGAGCTCTCAAGAGACTTTACCATTGCACCTACTATCAGAGGGAGGGTCACTTGGTTGGTTTTTCCTTTCGCCGTATGAGAGATGAGTAGTGTGAGTGGAAGTGGAGTACTCGAGACATGTACCACCCCTCTATTGGTGTACATGAGCCTTTTTTCTGCTTTTACCCACGTGTCTATAGCATTTCCAGTCTCTTCCTAGAGGTGTTGCCCGATGTAGATCATACAATGGCTCATATGGTTCGGATCTGTGTGCCAGAGGCTTTGAGTCCCAGCTCGTTGGCAGACCACATTTTTCCTATCGTGGCACTTGCCCTCAGTGCACTTGTATTGATTTATATGTATCTGTTTTTACTGCTTCAGGACGGATGACTCAGTATACTAACCCTAGTGTTGAGCTATCCACCTATCTTTCTTCTTATATGTAGGTGGCAGGTGGAGACCTGGAGAACAAGTGACTCATTGACGTTGTTTGTTCATGCCACATGATCGGAGAATCATCATGGTTCTCCAGCTTCACCCCGACGAAGCATCACGAGTACTTCACATTCGGGGATAATCGGAAAGGTAGAGTGAAGGCCAAAGGAATAGTAAAGGCAAATGAGAGTTTCACTCTCAAAAGATGTGGTTTTGGTTAAACATTTGGGATACAACTTACTTTCTGTATCTCAGTTGCTAGATAGGACTTGAAAGTGCGCTTCAAGCGTGATACTTCTTGAGTTCTTGATTTTTTTGGCATTTTGATCTATAAGATTTCTAGAGTTGGGAGAGTTTTTGGAACCGATTTTTTTGAGTCTTCTGGTTCTTTTTGGTGTTTACTTGCTCAACTTTCTTATGAGCTTTGGATGTGGCATAGCACACTAGGACATATGAGCTTTGATTTGCTTACTCGTTTGAGTGCCTTAGGCTTGATCTGAGAATTTCCCAAGATTAAGTTTGAGAAGAACCTTTTTTGTGCTCTTTGTCGGCATGGTAAGATAGTTGTCGCACCTCACCCATCAATCAAGCTAGTGATGACTGAATGATCAGGAGAACTTCTCCATATGGATATTGTTGGTCCTTCTCAATTTCGTTCGGTGGGTAAGAAGTGATATGTACTTGTCATTGTTGATGATTACTCTTGCTACTCTTGGGTTTTCCTTCTTGTGAGCAAAGATGAAATGTTCTTACATTTTCAGAGCTTGGATTTGAGATTGTTTAAGAAACTCCCTAGTGCATTAAAAGTAATTCGCACTGATAATGGCGTTGAGTTCAAGAACTATCTTCTTGATGCTTTCTGTCTTGAACATGGTATTAAGCATCAATTTTTTGATCCATACGTTCCTCAGTAGAATGGCGTGGTTGAGAGAAAGAATAGGACTTTGGTTAAGATGGCTAGGACGATGCTCGATAAGTATATGACTCCTAGAATGTTTTGGGCTGAGGCCATTAACGTAGCATGATACATCTCTAATTGGATTTTTTTTTGCGCTCGATCTTGAATTTGACTTCTTATGAGTTGCACTTTGGGAGTAAGCCGAAGGTTTCACATTTGAGAGTTTTCGGTTGTCGGTGCTTCATCCTAAAGTGTGACAATTTTGATAAGTTCGAGTCGTGCTCTTCTGATGATATTTTCTTAAGGTATTATCTTCATAGTCATGCTTATATGAATTACAATCTTGACACTAACACTGTCATCATTTTAGTATGTAAGTGATCAGGAGATGAGCAAGAGCATCTTTATAGATGACGACCATCTAGCTCTTGGTGATAATGAGGATGATCCACTGCTTCCCTCGACCACCCTTGCTCAAGAGCTGGTTCCTGCTTCCTCTACTCCAATAGAGGGTCTTGGAGCCTCTATATCCACTTCAGTTGCTCTTAAGCCTGCACCAGCTGTGTTTGAGGGGGAGTTTGAAACACGGTGTGAAGCACCTCAACACATTTAGCGGCGACACTCTCTACACGTGATGACCGGAGATCTCGATGAGAGGGTAACGAGGTCAAAGTCCGCATCTCATGGTCACTTACTGATTCTGGATTTGTTGCTTATTTCGAGCTCCATGATGTTGGACATGTTCTATCTGATTCAAACTGGGTCAATGCCATGCATGAAGAGTTAGAAACTTTTGGAAGAAACCAAGTTTGGGTTCTTGTAGAACCACATTCCAATGTACACACCATAGACATAAAATGAGTTTTTAAAAACAAACATGAGATGATGGATCGGTAGTGAGAAATAAGGCTAGACTAGTGAGAAATAAGGCTAGACTAGTGGTTCATGGTTTCACTCAAATATAGGGGATATACTTTGGAGAGACTTTTGCACCGTAGCTAGGCTAGAAGCCATTAAGATTCTTCTAACATTTGCGGCATCTAAGAGTTTCAAGTTGTATTAAATGGATATCAAGAGTGCATTGCTAAACGGTTTTATTAAGGAAAAGGTCTATGTCAAACAACCCTTGGGCTTTGAGTACCTCAAATACTCACATAGAGTATACAAGCTTCAGAAAAATTTTATATGGGCTTAATATAATAGGCTTATGTTCTTACTAGAGCATAGGTATGTGATGAGGTTAGTTGATAAAAATTTATTTACTCTCAGACATGGTAAATATTTTCTACTTGTTCGGATATATGTGGATGATATCATCTTTGGTGGTTCTTCACATGCACTTGTGGTCTAGTTTGCAGAAACTATGAGTAGGAAGTTTGAGATGTCGATGATGGGCGAGCTCAACTTCTTCGATTTCAAATCAAGTAATGCAAGTAAGATACCTTCGTCCATCAGACGAAGTACACCAAGGAGCTGTTGAAGAAGTTCAATATGAGTGACACGAAGCCGTTGGTGACACCGATGGCTATAACGACTATTCTTGATCCGGATTGAAGATGGCGAGGTGGTGGATCGAAGGGAGTTTAGAGCATGATTGGCTCCCTTATGTACTTGACAACGACAAGACCGGACATCTACTTTGCCATCTGCCTTTGCGCTCGCTTCCAGGTGTCACCATGGACGTCTCACTGCCAAGCGATGAAATGCATTTTGAGGTACCTCAAGCACACTCTTGAATATAGACTTTTGTTTTTTGCTTTTTCTTTGCTTTCTCTTTGAGGTTTTTCCGATACGGATTTTGCTAGGTGTAGAATTGACAGAAAGAATACTTCTGTTACTTGTCATTTTTTTGTTACTTTTCTTGTGTGTTGATCTTCTCGCAAGCAGTCTAGCATTGCGCAGTTTACTGTTGAAGTTGAATATGTAGCTATCGCTAGCTGATGCTCACAGATTTTATGGATGGTTTGCTACCTTAAGGAACTTTGAGTTAGATTTCAAAAGTATGCCACTTTTCTGTGACAACACAGTGCCATAAGCTTAGCCAATAATCTAGTCTAACATTCCAAAACCAAACATATAGATGTGATATTCCACTTCTTGAGATATCATAATGAGAAGGAGGACATAGATTTGAAATACATTGGTACCCAACACCAGCAAGCCGACAATTTCACAAGGCCTTTAGATGCTATTAGGTTTGTCTATTTGAGGGGAGAGTTTGGTGTGTGCCATCCATATGGTATTATGTGAGGGAAAGTGTTTCATGTGCAATACTCTATCTTATTTCTGTTTGATTTGTATTGCATAGTATTTTGTAAGATAAACATACTAGATGAGCTTCACTTATATGTTCATTGTACTTTCTTGTACTAGGTGTCAATTTATACTAAGTGTAGTGTATATATAATAATTTGTGCAAGCTTAGGCTCTTATTGAGACATGTCATGAAATCTGTTGAGAAAGCTTGTATTTTTTAAGAATGGACTTGAAATGTGAATTATAAACCTAATCACTTGTCACACTTGAGTGTTTGTTTTAGCTTGATCAGTGCTAGTTCTGTGAAAAGCTTATGCTAGGCCGCTTTTCAGTTCAGATTGGAGGTCTTTGACCTTTGTCTATATAGATGTTTAGTCAATGATTAACCATTAGGAGAGTATGTACTCTTTTATGTCATAAATGCATAGCTTGTTTTGGCTTTGTGAAAAATTACATCTCTTAAATCCTATTTTAAGTTAATCAAATGAATGATCAAATTTTAAACTAAAATTAAATCTAATACGGTGGCTTAAGGCTTCATGTGGTTTGCCAAAGAAATGAACCCATGATTGCTAAAGTTCACCTGAGGATAAGAAAGCGATCAAATGATAACCTGTGCTTTTGTAATGTGCTAAGAATGTTTTTTTTTTCATCTTGTCAAATGTTCCTTTTCATCTTGTCAAACTAAAACTTGAATTGACATGTGGGTGTTTGCATAGCCCATCGGATTGAACTTGGTTGCCTAGTTTGAACTTAACATAGCATCAATTTCGTTAATCTTTGCACTGATCATGAAACTGTGGATGCTTTTGTAGTGACATCTTTTTTGATAATTGAACAACGTGATCAAACTTGTTATACTCTCGGTGCTTGTGACATGGAATCACTTTGAGACTTTATGCGTCTGTCGGAGGGTGAACTCCTGTCGCAGGGATCCCGAGAGACCCCTTTTTAGAGATTCGGCCGGGGGGATGATCCTGGATAAGCTTGTTTGGGAAATAAGCGGGAACGGAAACAAAGGCGATGGCTGGTGGGAGATGATCGCCCTAATGCGAGAAAAATGGGTGCACCGGGGTTTAGACAGGTTCGGGCCGCACGGAGGCGTAACACCCTACTCCTGTGTGAGCGCTATATTTATCCTTGAAGGGAATTCTTCAAGGATGTATCTGGTTCCAAGGGGAGAGCCGTTTACAAAGAGCTTGAGGCTCTCGTGTTCTAGCTTGGCTTGAGCTAGTTCGAGCGTCTGCGTCCTCTTCTTCACACACTTCTGGTCCCTCTTTTACGTGTTCTCCATCCTTTTCTTTTATAGGCGCGCCGACCTCAACATATCCTGAATGGGAAAGAGGGGATGCGAATGCCAAGATGCCACGGAGAAAGGCGTAATCATTTTGTCTTGGCGAAGTGACAGGGGCGGTGGAGAAATGCGGCGCGCATCCGACCACCCGCCACTGTGGAAGCCCTCGGGCGCCATAAAGGGGGCCCACCGGGCAGCCTCAGAGGTGCCCGGGGCGCCCACCCTGTCTTGTTCTTCTGCCAGGGCAGGGTGGCAGGCGGAGCGCTTCGATTCTGGCAACGTTATCCCGAGGCACCCGGATGAAACGGGACGGGACCCGTGCATTTAATGGACCCACGCCCCCCTGCCAGTCCATGGCAGGGTCTGACACTGGGGCGTGGGCAGCTGAGAATGTCAGGATGTCAGGCCGCGCGTGCCTATTAAATGTGGCATTGGGCCTTTGACTGGCTGACACCCCGACGATGGGACCCTTCGAGTCGTCGAATGATCTTGCGCGAACCTTCGAGGAATCGGGTCCTCGGGGGCCGCCACGCACAGCCCTGAGCACTCTCTCCCGAGGACTTCGGTGAGACCTTCGGGGAACCGAGTCCTCGGGGACTGCCACGTGCAGCCCCGAGCACTCTCTCCCGAGCACTTCGGTGAGACCTTCGGGGAACCGAGTCCTCGGGGGCTGCCACGTGCAGCCCCGAGCACTCTCTCCCGAGCACTTCGGTGGGACCTTCGGGGAACCGAGTCCTCGGGGGCTGCCACGTGCAGCCCCGAGCACTCTCTCCCGAGCACTTCGGTGGGACCTTCGGGGAACCGAGTCCTCGGGGGCTGCCACGTGCAGCCCCGAGCACTCTCTCCCGAGCACTTGGGTGAGACCTTCGGGGAACCGAGTCCTCGGGGGCTGCCACGTGCAGCCCCGAGCACTCTCTCCCGATATTTGGGCTCTGCGGATCATCGGGGAACTGGGGTGCTCGGGGACCAGAGGCGGCGGCCCCGAGCACCTTCTCCCGGGACTTAGCTTCTTCTTACCTTGCAGGGTGGTGACATGTGGCTGATGGACGGCCTGGTCTCGGGACTTAGGGACCCCTGGTTCCGAATACACCGACAGCAGCCCCCGGGCCCGTTGGTAGGTGACGGGACGGAGACTGCGAATGAGCCCTTCGTCGCGGCCGAGGCCGAGGTTGGTGCAGACGCCATGTGGCAAGCTTTCGAGAGGTGGCCCTTGCGGACCCGAACCTCAAGTACGCCCCAACGGGAAAATGAGTGGACGCGTGTCCACACAACTTCCGAAGGGTAAAATGACCATACGGGCGGCACGCGCGGTAGCTGTGCAGATCGAGGAAAATACGCCTGGCAGCCGCTGACATCGCGCGATCGGCGGGAGATTCGCCTGGCAGTTGCGTCGATCGAGGCGACGCTTCGCCGAACGAACCGTTTGGGCGGTAGTTTTTGAACTTTGAGATATAAAAGGGGGAACGGACCGGTCCGTTCCCCTTTTTACGCTCTCTCGCACTTGTGCTCCTGCCTTCTTTGTGCTCCGAAGCCCTTAGGAAATTCTCAGGCGACCGGAGCATTCTTCCTTCTCTCTCTATCCACCACCAAAACACCTTCCATCTTGTCGAGATGACGAGGGTTGGAGGAGGACGCCGGGACAAGGCTTCGGACAGCATCTTGCCGGAGTCTCGTCTGAGGAACGAGGAGGCGGCGGACAAGATTAGGAAGCTGCTGGTGCCGGAGGGGCAGGAAGGTGCTGTGGTGGTGAGGCCGGCGACTCTGACGCCGGCGACGACCGTCCCTGGGAGGATCATCCTCTTCACTTCCTTTGTGGCGGCGGGGTTGGTGCCGCCGTTCTCCGCTTTCTTCCTGCAAGTGCTGGAGACGTACGGCATTCAACTGGTGCACCTAAGCCCGAACTCTGTGGTGGCGTTGGCGGTCTTCGCGCATCTCTGCGAAATGTTCGTGGGGGTGATGCCGTCGGCGATGCTGCTTCGCCATTTCTTCGTCCTTCGGCCGGTGGGGAAGAAGAGGGGGTACTCCACGGTGGACGTCGCGGGGTGCTGCAACCTTCGGCTCCGGGACGGCCTGGGGGATCGTTACATTCCCCAGGTGCTGCGCAGCAAGTGGGGGGAGTGGCAACGGGACTGGTTCTTCGTCAACGTCGACCCCCACGAGCGCCTCGAGCTGCCGGAGGCGGCGGCGGAACCTCGGCGATCGACGTGGGAGGCGCCGCCACCAGAAGATGCGAGACTGAAGCCGGTGCTGGAGCGCATCCTGGAGCTGCGCGAGTGTGGGCTGACCTCAGTCATGGTGGTTGTGGACTTCCTGCGCCGTCGGCTGGCGCCTTTGCGAGAGCGGGCCCGGCCAAGCTGGTTCTACACCGGGCCGGAGGACATCACCAGGACCCAGATCGGCGCGAGCTGGGATCTGGGGCAAGCGGAGCTGCGGGGGATGACACGGGTGATCACCGGAACGGAGGACATGAGCCGGACGGAGCTCCCGTGGCCGGAGATGGCGCTCTGCGCCAACCCCAACCGGGTGGCCATTATGGCGGGGCTGCCGAAGTTCGACGCCCAGGGGCCTGTGGACCGACCACGAAGCCGGAGTCCCGAGGCCTCCGAACTCCCCGGGCTGGAAGAGCTACTGGGCGAGGAGGTCGCTGGCAGCTCGGCACGGGCTGGCGACGGGGCCGCCGCAAGCAGCAGCCGCCGTGCCAGAGAGAAGGGCGCCACTGAAGTCGTAGAGGAGGTGGCGCCGGGAGACCGGGGAAAGCGTCCCCGGGCCCTGATCCTAGTGCCGGACTCTCCGCCGTCGCCAACGGCAGCGGTGGCATTTCCGGTGCTGGAGCCGCGCCCGGTGCGGATGGGGGCCTGCATCGGCGCCCGCGATCCGCATGGCGGAGACCGAGACCCGCGCGGCGGCACCTGAGGCCCGCACGACGGCGCCCGTGGCCCGCGCAGTGGTTCAGCCGAGCCCCCAGCGGAAGAGGCGGCGGGAGGAGTCCGGACCGACGGCACCGGACCCGGACATCAGGCTCCCAGTGGCCAAATGGCGGTACCGGTGAGTCTCTTTTCTTGCTTCTCCATAGGCATTTCTGGTCCGAACTAAGCTTCGGCATTTTTCATTTGTCTCCCGTAGGCCGGTCGCAGGCGCTACTGCGACGGAGAAAGAGCGGGCGCCGAGACCAGAAACGAACCTGCCTGCTGTTGCAGCGGAGGCGGGCACCGGAACGGCGGAGGCGCCAATCGTCGTGGCGGCCAGCGGGAGAGAGACGGAGGCGGCGGCCGAGAGGAGGACGGAGCAAGCGTCCGGATCCTTGGCGCCGGCAGAACCTACCCCGGGCGCGGAGAGCCCGGGGCGGATGACGGTGGAGGTGGATGTTTTGCCGGGGCCGGCGGACAGGGCGGCCCATGCGGGAATGCGGCCGCCGTCCGAGACCTCGGCGCCGGCGGAGCCTACCCCGGGCAGGCAGAGCCAGGGGCGGATGGCAGCGCAGGGCCCTGCAGAGAGCTCGGCCCCCCTGGAGGCACTCTGCGGAGAAGCCTGGGCCCCACTGGTGCCCGGCCAGCCCGCCGACCCCTTCCTGGCCGCCATTGAAGGCGTCCAAGTAGCGGTCGGGCGGCTGGGCGCAGCGGTGAACGCCAAGGAGGGGGAGCTCGAGGCCGAGTGCGCCCACCTGGCGTTGGAAAAGGCGCAGCTGGCGGGCGCTCAAGAGGAGGCCCGTGCGGCGGCCGCGCGGGAGCAGAAGCTCCTAGAAGACATCCGCGCGGAAGTTGCGCGGGAACAGGAAGTTTTGAAGATCGCGCGGGCAGAAGCCGCGCGGGAGCGAGAAGACGCCGCCCGCCTGGCTGAGGCGTCGAGGCAGCAAGCTGCCGAGGCCCTTGCCAGGATGGGGCAGGCGCAGGAGAGGGAGGTGGCAATCGCAGCCCGCGAGCAGGCTGCGGAGGAGCGGCAAGCCGAGCTGGCCCGCCGGGAGGGCGCGACCGAGAAGACGTGCGCTGACCTCCAGCGCAGGGAAGACGACCTTCGGAAGATCAGGGAGGAGATCCACCGTTGGGAGGAGCACGTTTCCTTGCGGGAGGTGAATAGCGAACTATTGGCGTCGGAGCTCGACGTTCGGGAGGATTCGGTGACTCAGCAGGAGGACATGCTGGCCCGGCGGGAGGGCGAGCTGAGTCGCCGAGAAGGTGAATTGAGTCGCCGAGAGGGCGAGGCTGACGCAGCGGCGGCGGCCATGGTGACCAGGGCGGAGCAAAACGCGAAGCACGAGGCGGAACTGACCGCCCGTGAACGCACTTTGTCCGAGATGGTGGCCAAGATGAAGCAGGCTGCCGCCCCCGCAGCAGTTTGCAGTTCTTCTGGTCCGGTCGGGGACCAGGGACTCGAGGCACAGCTGCGGGCCGCCAAGGAGAAGCTCGAGACTGCCTTTGTCTCGCGGGTCAACCTTGAGCATATGCTGGAAGACATACTCCGGCGGATGCGGCGGGCCGTAGAGAAGGGTGGCCTCGGACGGCTTGTTGGAGGCGAGAAGGGCGACGGCCCCGGACGACAAGTGTTGGGGCTGCAGCAGGTCTGCGAGCGCCTCGAGGCCCTGCCTTGGGCGGTCCAGGAACTCGCCGCCCGGGAGGGACGTGGCTTGGCGCATGCAGTGGCCGAGCACGTCCTGGCCTGCTACCGAAGCAGGGACCCTAACTTCCCGCTGGAGCCGGCGCGGGAGGGAGTGGTCGAGGCTGAGGGAGAGGCCGCCCGGGCAGCGGTCCGGAGTACCGCCGCCGAGGTGGCGGCCGGCTTCAGGCGAGAGGTGCCGCCACCACTAGCCCCCGGGGACGACTCAGAGGACTCAGCCGACGCCTCTGCTGCCGACTAGATCTTTTGTACCCTTTTTTCTTTTGTTGTTGATGTAGGAGTGAACCCTTAGAAAATGCCTTGTATCTATCCTGTGAATATTAATGGCAATTTTTCCTTGAGCTCGCAACTCCAGTTTCTCTGAGTGTATGATGCTTCTTCTGGTGTTTTGCCCGGAAGTCCCGGGGAGTACTCAGTCGGGCCGTTCCCGACCTTCCCGTCCCCGAGGATAAAGTGGTCCTAATTGCTGTTGCTGGCGCAGTCGGCCTTCGAGCTCTCGCGAGTCCGTATTTGCCTAAGTTAAGAAACAAAGACACAGACTCCCTTGCCCGGGAGATAGATTGATCCCGCTCGGAACACGCCATACCTAGTGAACACTTTTTCACTTTGCGACCACGTAGTTAGCAGAAGGGAGACACGTGTGGGCGAGAACGTGACCAAGAGTCCTCGTGGTCCGGTGGTGCCCGGGCTTAAAACGGGCCGGACCGAGCACTGACAGCCCGCCCCCGAGACCTGAGCTCCGGACTACCCGAGTAGCTCGAGCGATAGGATTACCCAGGGTACCCGAGGACTCGGTAGTGCTCGGGGTCCTTAAAAGCGAACCGAACACCACGACCACCACGAAGGGCTTCGGTCAGACATTATCGCACGCGCGCTACTCTTTTCTGCAAACCGCTCTGTCGTTCTGGGAAAAAGTAGACACGCAGCAGGGTTTTTGCGTGCGAGGAAAACACCTCATCGAACAGATTAAGGCGCGAGAGCCCCCGAGAATGACTCGGGAACATAAATTTACTGAAAGTAGATTTGTCTGAATATAACCACTCACTGGACAGCTGTCGGCCTTCCGGCCCACCGATCCAGGAGGGATGTGCTTCCGAGCTCGGGTGCCCGGGAACTTAATTCTTTCAACGGGGCGCCCGAGCGCTCGGAAGGCGTACGAGGCTCCTAGGGTCGGGTGATCTCGACCACCCATGCCTAAGTGGTAGGACCACCCGAGGACCCTTGGGGCCGACCAGAGACCGGGGCATTGAAGCCCTCGTGGCCGAGCTGCTCGTGATCGCCAGCCTGTGACTTTAAAAGAGAAAATAGGATTTCTTTGTCTGGTGCTCTCTCAGTGCGGTACTTGCTATAGACTACTCTCGTTTTTGACCCGAGACCTCTCGAGCACCCAAACCGGCGGACAAGAGCGGGCAGAGGCATAACCCAGAGGTCCTACGGTTCGGTGGCGCCCGGGTATGACAGACCAGACCGAGCACCGACAGCCCGCTCCGGGGGCCTGAGCTCCGGCCTACTCGAGCAGCTCGAGTGATGGGATTACCCAGAGCACCCCGAAACTCGGTTAGTGCCCGGGAGCCTGCCACGACACCGAATACCACAGCCTACCATGTCGGACGTAAGTCAGCGGCGACTGCTCGCATGTATACCGATTGGGATTCTTTTATCAACGGGAAAAAAGAGAGAGCGAACTTTTTCTCGCACAACCGAGCATCTCACCAGACAGATTAAACATAGGGAATCCAAAAAAATAATTTGACATAGCGATTGCTTATTGAGATACTGAATGTGCAATATTTACAAGGTTGGGCGACAGCGACTTACCCTACGGGGCGAAGCCTTCAGATTGCTCGGGCGGGGAGAAGCCCCCGGCCTTGCTGACCTGAGCCGCGAGCATGACTACCTACGGGTAGAAGCGTCGGAGATGCTCGATGTTCCACGGATTCGGGAGTGGCTGTCCTTCCTCCGTCGCCAACCTGAAAGAACCTGCCCGGGGGACCGCGATCACGGTGAAGGGACCTTCCCACACAGGGGACATCTTATTCATTCCTTCGCGCGACTGGACGCGTCGGAGAACTAGGTCCCCCACCTCGAGAGACCGGGCCCGGACATGGCGCAGATGATAACGCCGCAGACTCTGCTGGTACCGAGCCGCCCGGACAGCGGCACGCCACCGGTGCTCTTCCAGGTAATCCACGTCGTCGCGTCTTTGCCGCTCCTGCTCACCCTCAGAGTATGCATGCACTCGAGGGGAGCCCAGAGTGAGCTCGGAGGGGAGGACTGCTTTGGCGCCATAGACGAGGAAGAAAGGAGTCTCCCCGGTGGCGCGGCTTGGCGTAGTCCGATTGGCCCACAGCACGGCTGGCAGCTCGTCTACCCATCCCTTCCCGTGCTTAGCGAGCACGTTATAGGTCCGGGTTTTGAGGCCCTTCAGTATCTCCGCGTTGGCGCGCTTGACCTGCCCGTTACTCCGAGGATGAGCGACGGAAGCGAAGCAAAGCTTGATGCCGAGATCTTCGCAATAGTCCCCGAACAAGGCACTAGTGAACTGGGTGCCGTTGTCGGTGATGATCCGGTTCGGGACGCCGAAGCGGCTGGTGATGCCGCGGATAAACTGGAGCACCGTGTTTTTAGTCACCATGACGACTGGGACCGCCTCCGGCCACTTGGTGAATTTGTCGATAGTGACATATAGGTATGCATAGCCCCCGATTGCTTGGGGGAATGGACCCAGAATGTCCAAATCCCAGACCGTGAAAGGCCATGACAGGGGAATGGTATGGAGAGCCTGAGCTGGCTGGTGAATCTGCTTTGCATGGAACTGGCATGCCCTGCAGCGCCGAACCAGCTCGGAAGCATCCTGGAGAGCTGTAGGCCAGTAGAAACCTTGCCGGAAGGCTTTCCCGACCAGCGTGCGGAACGATGAATGGCCACCGCACTCGCCCTCGTGGACCTCAGCGAGAAGATCGCCGCCTTCTGCCCGAGAGATGCATTTCAGGAGGACACCTCCTGCGCTACGCCGGTAGAGATCCCCATCTACCATGGCATAGCGTTTGGACTGCCGAGCAACCCTTTCGGCAGACGCCTCATCCCCGGGTAGGAACTTTTCTTTCAAGTACCCTCGGATGTCAGACATCCACGAGGCATCTTGAGAACATTCGGCGAGCACAGCGCACTCGCCGGACGGCGGCGCCCTGACGGGGCTTCCCACTGAGGGCACCGCCGGGGTCCCCTGAATTGAGTTCGAGGTTTCCCCTTCATCCTGTTCGGCAGGCAGGACGGAAGGCCGTGCGAGTCTTTCTTCAAAGACTCCGGTAGGGACGCGCGCACGTGAGGAGGCCAAGCGAGAGAGCTCGTCAGCCAGAGCGTTGTAGCGGCGAGGGATGTACCGCAACTCGAGGCCATCGAAGCGTCTTTCGAGCTTCCTGACCGCAGCCACGTACGCCGCCATTTGAGGATCCGTGCACTGGTACTCCTTGGATACCTGGTAGACGACAAGTTGGGAGTCCCCCTTGACCAGGAGGCGACGAATCCCGAGCCCCACCGCAGCCCGGAGGCCGGCGATGAGACCTTCATACTCCGCCATGTTGTTGGATGCGCGGAACTGCAACTGTACGACGTACCGGAGCTCTTCACCTGTTGGGGAGGTGAGAACCACTCCGGCCCCTGCGCCTTTAAGCGAGAGGGAACCGTCGAAGTGCATGACCCAGTACCCGGGCGCGTCGCGCCCGGGATAGGTGGAGATCTCCTCTGGGACGACGCAGGGGACGGGCGTCCATTCTGCCAAGAAGTCGGAGAGTGCCTGGCTTTTGTTTGCCTGGCGACAGACGAAGTGTAGGTCGAACTCCGCCAGCTCGACCGCCCATTTGACAACGCGCCCGGTGCCCTCCCGGTTCCGGAGAATGGGTCCCAGTGGATAAGTGGTAACCACCGAGACCTTGTGCGCCTGAAAGTAGTGGCGCAGCTTCCGGGAGGCGATGAGCACGGCATAGAGTAGCTTCTGCGCCTGGGGATACCTTATCTTGGCCTCCCGGAGGACCTCGCTGACGAAGTACACCGGTCGCTGTACCCGGCGGGCCCGGACGGTGGCCCCACCCGGGGGGCTGCCGCAGCCCCTAGGGTCGGCGGCATGGTCGGGGCTGGCCGGGCACTCGGGCTCGATTCCTTGGCTGGGAAGAGCAGTGTGCTCGGGTTCGACCCCTTGCCCAGGGGGAGCCGCGAGGACAAGTGAGTGGTCGGGGGACTCTGGGAGCTGGGACCCAGCACCCGGCCCCGAACACTCGTCGCGCTCCACCACCAGTACTACGCTCACAACCTGAGGAGTGGCCGAAACGTAGAGTAGTAGGGGCTCACCTTGGGAGGGAGCCACCAATACGGGTGGCGAAGTAAGGTACTTCTTTAAGTCGCGGAAGGCCTGCTCGGCCTCCGGCGTCCAGTCAAAACATCCGGATTTCTTCAAAAGCTTGAAGAGGGGGAGCCCTCGCTCCCCGAGCTTGGAGATGAAGCGCCCGAGGGCTGCCATGCAGCCGGCGAGGCGCTGGACCTCCTTGAGTCGAACCGGGGGTCGCATCTGCTCGATGGCCCGGATCTTCTCTGGATTGACCTCGATCCCTCGGCCAGAGACCAAGAAACCAAGGAGCTTGCCCGCCGGCACCCCAAAGACACATTTCTCCGGGTTGAGCTTGAGGCGGGTAGAGCGGAGACTGTTGAAAGTCTCGGCAAGGTCCTCGAGCAGGGTGGCGCGGTCTCGGGTTTTGACCACGAGATCGTCGATGTAAGCCTCGACGTTGCGGCCAACCTGCGAGTTAAGAATGATACGAATAGCGCGCTGGAAAGAGGATCCAGCGTTGCGCAGGCCGAAAGGCATTGACATGTAGCAATAAGTCCCCACCGGGGTGGTAAAAGCAGTTTTTTCCTCGTCCCCTATGGCCATGCGAATCTGGTGATACCCAGAGTTTGCATCTAGGAAGCATAAAAGATCACATCCCGCAGTTGAATCTATAATTTGATCAATGCGAGGTAAGGGGAAGGGATCTTTAGGGCAAGCCTTGTTAAGGTCGGTGTAGTCCACGCACATGCGAAGCTTGCCGTTGGCCTTCGGGACGATGACTGGGTTTGCTAGCCAGTCGGGGTGGAGGACTTCTCGGATGAATCCGGCGTCGAGGAGCCTGCTGACCTGCTCGCGGATGAACTTCTGGCGCTCTGGCACCTGCCACCGGACCTTCTGCTTCACCGGGCGGGCGTCCAGACGCACGGCCAAGTGATGCTCGATCACCTCCCTAGGGATCCCGGGCATGTCGGACGGTTGCCAGGCAAACACGTCTATGCTAGCCCGGAGGAAGGCGACGAGCGCGCTTTCCTATTTGCTGCCCAGGTCGCTGCCGATACGGACAACCTGGGTAGCGTCTTCGCCCACCACGACCTCCTTCGTTGGAACAGAGGTGTCGGCGGCGAGTCGGGGTTTGGATGAAGAGGGTCCCGGGCCCCCTGTAGATCCATCGACCTCGGCCTGTGCTGAGACCAGAGCCATGTATGATTGTTCAGCGCAGGAGACGGCGCCGCCGGAGTCGGCGATCACAGAGATAGAGCCTGCGGGGCCGGGCATCTTAACCGTAAGGTATGCATAATGCACGGCCATCATAAACTTTGCAAGTGCCGGACGCCCGAGGATGGCGTTGTAGGGGAGAGGGAGTTCCGCGACATCGAAGAGGATGCATTCCGTGCGGAAGTTGTCCCGGCTCCCGAACGTGACAGGCAACTCAACCTGCCCGAGGGGTAGGGAGTGCCCAGGGGTCACTCCACAGAAGGGGAGCTACGGCTTTAGGCGTCGGGAGGACACCTGCAGCTTCTCAAAAGCCTCTTTGGAAAGGAGGTTGAGGCCGGCACCACCGTCGATCAGCACTCTGCCGACCTTAACATTGCAGATAGTGGGAGACACTACCAGAGGTAGCCGTCCCACGGCTGCAGTACTGGCGGGGTGATCAGCCATGCTGAACGTGATCGGAGCATCCGACCACCTCAGGGGTCTTGTGGCCTCCTCGCTCGGGGTTGTCGAGCACACCTCGCGTCGCATGATCTTGATGCCACGACGCGAGCAGGGTGTGTAAGCGCCCCCGTCAATGAAGGCAACGGCATGCTCGGGCTCCTGGAAGCCGAGCTCGGCGTTGTTGGGGGCGACCTCAATATCGCCTCCTCCGCGGGACTCGTCGCGCTCCCTCTGGCGCTGCTCCACGAGTCCTTTGACCGTACGACACTCCGTGAGGTCGTGCCATCTGGTCTGGTGTATAGGACACCATTTACCTGGCTCAGGCCCCGCGGGAACGGGGGCCCTCGCTGGAACAGGAACTCGGCCGGGGGCCGGGGCTCTTGCTGGAGCCGAGGCCCTGGTGGGTATGGAGGCCCGAGGAGGAGCCCGAGCAGAGGCCCTGACGGGGCGTCGATCGACACCCGGCCGGCGCTCTTGCCGGTGGTCGGGCTCTTGCGGCACCCTATGAGCAGGGACCTGGGCTGGCTCAATGGGAGCGGCCTCACGCTTCCTCCTCTTCTTCTTTTCCCGCTTGTCGGAGCGGGAAGAACTTGGCTGGTCGGAGGAGGGGCGAGGAGCATGCCACGCCCTGGCCTCCACAGCCTTGGCGCACTTATCGGCCAGTGCGAAGAGTTCCGCAGGGGTCTCGATCTCGTGCGTACCTAGCTTTTCGAGCATCCGCTCATCGCGGACGCCCTGCCGAAAAGCAACAATAACAGCATGGGGGGCCACTCGAGGAATGGTGTTGCGAACCTGGCTGAAGCGCTGTATAAAGCGTCGTAGCGTTTCCCCCTCCTGCTGTTGGACGGCATGAAGGTCGCACTCCAAACCGGGGCGCGTAAACGTGTCCTGAAAGTTGGCCACGAACTGGTGGCATAGGTCATCCCAGGAGCCGATAGACCCTGGGGGTAAGTTCATAAGCCAAGAGCGGGCGGAGCCCCTCAGGGCAACATGAAAGTAGTTTACCATCACCTTTTCGCTGCCTCCGGCCGCTTGGACGGCCGTCGTGTAGATTTGGAGGAACTCGACGGGGTCGATGGACCCGTCGTACTTCTCCGACAGCTCGGGGCGGAACTTGGAAGGCCACCTGACCCGGCGGAGCTCGGTGGTGAAGGCACGACAGCCGGTGCCGTATCCCGCAGCGCGAGCGGTGGTCCTTGGTGACGAGTGGCAGTGAACCGGGGATCCCCGGTGGCCTTGGGCCGGGAGAGAGGAAGCCTGGTCCTCTGCCCCGACCCCCTGCCGGGTCTCCCGCTGACGCTCGAGAGTAACTCGGGCATCCTCGTGGCCCCTCCGCTCGTCAAGGTGTAAACGAAGGTCCTGGGCTTCAGATGCGACCAGGGGGACGGCACTCCGCCTGGAGACCCCTCGGCCCGTGCGGGTGTTGCCCATTGAGGAGCCGGCTCTGGCGGCACCATGCCGGGAAGTGGTGCGAGGACTCCCGGTCTGCACCTGGCGACGAGCAGTGCCGACCAAAGCGACGACATCTTGTATCCACCGGCCTTCCGGAGTGTTCAGCGTGGCCTGAACGGGCGGGTGCCTAAGGAGAGCATGTGCTGCAAGCAGCGCGCTCCCTGGGCCAGCCTCGCTGAAAGCGAGCCTGCGCCAAGGCGGCACCCGACGTGGTCCAGAGGCGGACCTAGCGGCCGGGGTCCCGACCACCTGCTGGGGGTCGGAAAGTGAGTCGGCAGCGGCGGCGGTGGCCCTGAAGGGCCCAGCGCCTCGATCCCCTTGAGCGGGAAGAACTGCGCCCGCGGATGGCGGCTGCTGCTGGCATGCAGCAGCGACTGGGCTCCTTCTGACGTTGGGCAGCGCTCCGTCACTGGAAGTGGAGCCGGAACGCTGGAGACGGTGTCCACCGGCCATCTTTTCCTGCGGAAAAAAGTGAAACAAACAATCCAGGGACACTCCCCCCTACCTGGCGCGCCAGCTGTCGGAGGGTGAACTCCTGTCGCAGGGATCCCGAGAGACCCCTTTTTAGAGATTCGGCCGGGGGGATGATCCTGGATAAGCTTGTTTGGGAAATAAGCGGGAACGGAAACAAAGGCGATGGCTGGTGGGAGATGATCGCCCTAATGCGAGAAAAATGGGTGCACCGGGGTTTAGACAGGTTCGGGCCGCACGGAGGCGTAACACCCTACTCCTGTGTGAGCGCTATATTTATCCTTGAAGGGAATTCTTCAAGGATGTATCTGGTTCCAAGGGGAGAGCCGTTTACAAAGAGCTTGAGGCTCTCGTGTTCTAGCTTGGCTTGAGCTAGTTCGAGCGTCTGCGTCCTCTTCTTCACACACTTCCGGTCCCTCTTTTACGTGTTCTCCATCCTTTCCTTTTATAGGCGCGCCGACCTCAACATATCCTGAATGGGAAAGAGGGGATGCGAATGCCAAGATGCCACGGAGAAAGGCGTAATCATTTTGTCTTGGCGAAGTGACAGGGGCGGTGGAGAAATGCGGCGCGCATCCGACCACCCGCCACTGTGGAAGCCCTCGGGCGCCATAAAGGGGGCCCACCGGGCAGCCTCAGAGGTGCCCGGGGCGCCCACCCTGTCTTGTTCTTCTGCCAGGGCAGGGTGGCAGGCGGAGCGCTTCGATTCTGGCAACGTTATCCCGAGGCACCCGGATGAAACGGGACGGGACCCGTGCATTTAATGGACCCACGCCCCCCTGCCAGTGCATGGCAGGGTCTGACACTGGGGCGTGGGCAGCTGAGAATGTCAGGATGTCAGGATGTCAGGCCGCGCGTGCCTATTAAATGTGGCATTGGGCCTTTGACTGGCTGACACCCCGACGATGGGACCCTTTGGGTCGTCGAATGATCTTGCGCGAACCTTCGGGGAACCGGGTCCTCGGGGGCCGCCACGCACAGCCCCGAGCACTCTCTCCCGAGGACTTCGGTGAGACCTTCGGGGAACCGAGTCCTCGGGGACTGCCACGTGCAGCCCCGAGCACTCTCTCCCGAGCACTTCGGTGAGACCTTCGGGGAACCGAGTCCTCGGGGGCTGCCACGTGCAGCCCCGAGCACTCTCTCCCGAGCACTTCGGTGGGACCTTCGGGGAACCGAGTCCTCGGGGGCTGCCACGTGCAGCCCCGAGCACTCTCTCCCGAGCACTTGGGTGAGACCTTCGGGGAACCGAGTCCTCGGGGGCTGCCACGTGCAGCCCCGAGCACTCTCTCTCGAGCACTTGGGTGAGACCTTCAGGGAACCGAGTCCTCGGGGGCTGCCACGTGCAGCCCCGAGCACTCTCTCCCGATATTTGGGCTCTGCGGATCATCGGGGAACTGGGGTGCTCGGGGACCAGAGGCGGCGGCCCCGAGCACCTTCTCCCGGGACTTAGCTTCTTCTTACCTTGCAGGGTGGTGACATGTGGCGGATGGACGGCCTGGTCTCGGGACTTAGGGACCCCTGGTTCCGAATACACCGACAGCGTCTTTGAGTTATATTATTTCCTCCTTATAGTGCTTTGACATATCTAGTTCTTGCAAGTGCTTTGTGATCTGTATGTAAATCTTGGTAGGTTTGCATTGCATTTGCACATCTTTTGCATTACCAAGGGGAGTAAAATGTGCGAAATTGCATAAGAAAGGGGAGTTTTTGCATTCATATGTACCCTTTTTTTATTCATGATGAATCCATTGTCAACAAGGGGAGAGAAAAATGATTCAAGAGGGAGAAAAAATCTATGTCGTGATCTTCGATTGCTTCTTTTTAGCTTTGGGCTTCTTTATTTCCATTTTATGCTAAGTGATCTTGTTCTTACTTTTCTTTGGCCTTCCAATCACTTAGATGTGCTTATTGGTTTTCGTGCTTCAACTCTTTCTTTAATCTTCATGTGTGTTGTCAATAGACTCATTAAGTGGGAGATTGAGAAACTAAGCGGATAAGTGTCTTGGTTGACATGTGTGATGAGTCATTGATAATGCTTGAGTTGATTTAAACTTGGTTGGCATGTGTTTGTTGATGCGTTTTCTTGTTCATGACTAACTCGAGTTGAAGAAGAATGGAATTATAACTATTTTTCTCTAAGTATAGGTTTTTTATTCTCACCGGATTATTCGGTGCCTCAGAAATTGGCTTCACCGGATGATCCAGTGTGGTGGTGATGCTGAAGTCGAAGGTTTTCAGTTTAACGGCAAAATTTGAAATAGGCACCGGATGGTCCGGTGTTGGCTACTTGTGTGCACCAGACTATTTCCAACAGAGAAGGATGCAAATTAGGATAGTCCAATGATGAGCTGTGTGAGCACCGAGGAGTGCACTAGAGCTTTTCTTGTAGAGAGTGAAATTGTGAAGTCTGGTGTAGTGGTACTTACCGAAAGGTCCGGTGTGTTCAGGGTTGAACATCGAACTAATCACCGTACCATTTCTTGCAGAGGGGTTGGAATAGTGTGTTTTGGTAGAGATGAAGGCATCAGATGTTCCAGTGACTAGACAATGAATACCAGAGCAATGCATCGGACTTTTTCTTGCAGATGTGAGATTCTTCAGTGCACAAAGGAGTTGGACTCGCCGGATAGTCTGATGTTTAGAGGCAGAACACACCGGAACATTCGTTGTTCACGATTTTCTATGGGATGTGCTTTCATTTGAGGATTTTTGTTTTGAGCTAAACTAGAGATGGTTTAGAGTGAGAGAAATATGTTTGCTTGTTTCATGGTGTGCAGATGATTGATGCGACTTGGCGGTCGACGATGAGATGATCGGGGCCAAGCGGGAGGCTTGTTGCCGGACGATCAAGGAGTCCGGGTAGAGTCAAAGGTAATTCTAGTGGTACACATAGAGATGAAGCAAAGCATGGATGGAGAAGGATCAAGACAACATGTTGACAAAGTCAACTTAAGGAGATATCAGTGCAAGTGATAAGGTGGCCCGAGGATCGAGAGTGGGAGAGACTTGCCGGCGGTCAAGGTCGCATGACAGAGTATACATATCAACATCAGAGTGCTTGCTTAAGGCAAAGCAAGTGGTGGCTAGTCACGCTTTGAGAAGCATGCTAGCGTTTCGCGGTTTGGCTACAAAACCGTGGAAGGACTAGAAGGTCGCGTGGCATCATCGTGAAGCTTGCGTCGAGGTGAAGCTAAGTCATGACCGTTCGTTGGAAGGAGCAAAATCTAGACCAAAATGCTCCGGTGGTAGGTAGGAGTGTATTATCGGTGAAGGGTATTTTGGGAACAAGAAAATTTAACGGCCAACGAAACTTCTAAGGGCTATAAATAGAGAGGTGGAGCTGGAAAGAATTTGGAGTCGGCCATTTGAGAGCTTTGTGATAGATTTTAGAGGAGAAGAGGGGATATGTTTAGTCTTTATAATAGGTTAAAGTTTTTGTGAGAAAAATAACTTTATAATTTATTAAAAATAGGACTGATCTCTATATTTAATGAAGTTTATTTTCTCGTACAAGCATGTGTTTATCTCCTTTTGGTTTTCTTGCCTTCGGTATAAGTTTTTTGATTTTCTTGTTGATTTTTGTTTTTGTTTTTGAGCTGAAATTTTTTAACTTTAAGAAGTTGTTCTTCTTGTTGCTAGAGGTATAAATGTTTATTACTTATGTATTTGACAGTCTTGAATCCCCTTGTCTCTATATTATCAATTTAGAGAGTTATTTCTTTTGGTGACTTGTTTTGTTCTTCATTTAAGTTTCAAACTTTTGTGCACAAAGATATATTGAATGATCTTAAATAGAGTTTATAGTTCATATTTTTATCTGTGAAGTCATGTTATTTTGGAACTTTTTTCTTAAAGTTTATATTTTTATTTATACGTTTTTAAGGAGCGTTAGTTGAACGAGAAGTAAACTATTTATTTTAAAATTATAAACCGTCTATTTTATCTTCTCTATTCGTCTATCTGTAATTATACAGGTGCTGCTCCTGCCCGAAATGACAAGGCAGTCACTCGTGTAACCAACAAGTACGTAGCCAGAGAAGAAAAGGAACATGGGCTCAGCCACCCCACTTTCTTGTTCTTTGGGAGAGCATCACCAGACACCAGCCCAGCCGCCCGTTCGTTTTCGCATTAGTGTCCTACGCCAAAGGCCAACGATTCTTTCTAGCGTAACAAGTCTATCCCTTGCCCGCCGCACCGGCAATCCTCGCTGCAAGTTGCGCCGCCGCCGACGCACGCTTGGCACCGATTTCTCGTGGCCTTCCCCACGTCCCGGTTTCGCCCCGCAGCGCTGCTAAACTCGCCCAGACTCTCTTCTCTGCGTATCGTTCAGGCCGTGAGTTCCAGCCCTACGTCGAAACGCTAGGCGACTGAGTAAATTGGGGGATTTTTGTAGTGATTTGCACGCTTGGCACGGTTATTTTACTTGTTTTCCATTAGGCCCGTACCCTGAGTGGAGGATTTTCAGGAGATCTCATACACAAGGTCCATACAACGAGAACATATACAGTGCTCCCACTCTTTAAGAAGCGGTAAAAAAGGTCATGAAAAATTCTAAAATAATTAGATAATCCAAATTCAATCTACCATGACACAATAAGTTTCTGACGAAAGGAACACGTTCCGCAGAAAAGGCTTCCTAACATTTGCCCTTTTTATTTCTCCTAAAATACATTGTATTTGAAGTTGAACTTTCAGATGATATTTAATCATATCATCCACTATAATTTCTCGGAATTTTTCATGACCAATTAAGCACGTGAGGGTACAAAGGAGTGGGAACACACGATATGTATATTTTCTTAGTCTAATGTGAATCTGAATAAACCATTTTTTCTTCGACGAGCAAAATTTGGCCCGAAAACACATGTCGATCAACATGTGTTCATTTTTTATTGTCGATATGTTGGGCCACAAAATTTCTCACATCCAAGAAACTAAAGAGCCAACTTTTTTTTCTAGACCTTCATCCACACTTCTCTATGATCAAAATAGTTCCCTTCTGTGCTTGATCAGAGCAGAAGACAATCCTCCTCTGCTACAGTAGACACAGGTGACTCAAAAGTCGACTGAGGAGTTCGGCGTCGATCTCGCTGAATCCTTATCTCCGTCTACCTCTCCGGCATCGCAGGTGTGGGATTTCGGTGGCTAGACACTGGGAGTAGCCTATAGGGTAGGTAGTAGTCGAGTTAGGTGTGGATCTAGGTGTTTATGTAGTTTTCTTGGTGGTGCGTTTTGGCGACGTCACCATGCGAGGGTTTTGTTGCGGCGCGTTTTCTCTTGTGGATGTTGCTTTCTCCGCTATTGTCCCTAGGGAGGGCTGCAAAGTCTTGGGAAGATGTTCGTGGTGGTCAGATGTTCAGAAGCATTCGGGTTTGCTATCCCTTGTGTTGAGAGTTTGTTTTTTGGTTGCTGGTTTCCCAAATCGGCGACGCATGACCTTTTGTTTGGGTTGCCGCTTCGGTGGAGTTCGTTGGCAGCGCCGAGTTGAAAGCCGACGAGGTTGACGATGGGTTGTGCCGATATTCATTCAAAGCTTCTCATGCGGCCCTACGAGTTGGGGGAGCTGTTTTTTGCGGTGTTTCCAATACTTTGGGTCCTTCGGTAGCCTCGACGAATGTCCTTATTCCAGTCCTCGGTGCTCTTCGTCGTCGGGTGCCAGCGCGGTGGTCCGGTGAGCCTGAGGATGGATCGAGTTTGGAGGCCTAGATGTACTTTGCAATTTTTCTATTTGCCAAGGTCTTCTTTGTAAGTTTCCCAGGGGATGTATCTTGTTTCAACCTAATATAAGAAGTTCCAAGGGCTTCTAGCCCCTTCCGCAAAAAAATAAAAATAAATTAGTTCCCTTCTTTTCAAGAATGTAGTGAAACCAATTGCTTTCTCCATTCTTTGCAGATGGGGGTGCATGTTTTCGAATGCACTTATAGTTGGTCCATTGGAACAATATGCATCCTTGCTTAGGGAGAGGATGAGGGGAATGCCGCATTATGGAGATATTCGTCAAATATAGGTATCAATAGTTTTTGTTCTTAAATTTATTTTAAATCATTTTGCCTATGAATATGTGCTATTTGTTGGCACCTATTTGAAGCCTTTGGCCGAACTTTATAATAATAAATGGTTAGATGTATGTTATGCAGTGGCCAAAATAAAAAATATTTCTTAATTAAAAATTTATCTTTCTTGCTCACACCACTCTGAGACTAATTGCGCCTGACCTTATGTGGAGATAAAGAGGTTGGTGAAAAGAAACGTATTAAAGCTCGGTCACTTCATTGCCTAATGATATTTATCATTTGTCTTTTATTATATAACTTATGTTTTAAGTTACAATCTCTATTATATAAAATACGAGTTAGTTCTCACGTTATATCTTTCTATACTCTTATCCTATTTAACAAATTCTCTAAAATTCAAATAATGTATCCATTTTTGCCATCCAGTCTCGTCCCCAGTATTCCCGCATAATTACTTGCTACGGATATATGACCTATTTTGCTACGGATATATGACCTATTTTATTAAATAAATAAATAAATAATTAATTAGAAAAAAAATTAGCAGATAATCTCCTTCTCATTTATCAGATCTTATCTGAAATCAAACAATAGTGTCGCTGTCGGTAGTACTCTCATTGCACATCTATATCTCCATATATTAAATTTACGCTTGATATTATCTTGTTTAATATTTATATTTTTATTACAACATACGAATACTTAAAGCTAGTTTTGTTAAATGCACGAGATACCAGAGTAAAGAGAAAAAAAAAAAAACCAAACGCGACGCATATATACGCCAGCGGAACACTACTAATAAAAAACTGGTGCAAAGGGACCTGAATCAAAACCACACCCAAAAATCGCCATCCACCAGAAAAAAGGAAAGCTTCAACCCATTAACCCCCTCGCCGAAACTCGCCGCCGTCTCCTTCGCCTTTTACCTCCGCACCGGCGCACCGTCTCCCTAGCCTTCGCCTACGCCCTCGCCGCCGCGGCCACTGTCCTCCTCTCCTCGTTGTCTGCCCGCCTCCGCCGTATGCAGCTTCTCCCTCGCCGTTCACCACCCGTTCGCACGCTCTGAACCGTTTGCCATGTTTAACTGACGCCTCCTTCTCTCCTCCGGCAGCGGCGGGCCGGAGCAGGCTAGGCTTCCAGCGTCCCCAGGTCCCCTTCCCGGTCGAGCTGGAGGACACGCGGAGCAGCCCCGGGTTCTTCTGCGGCGAGCTGTGGTGTGGCCTCATGGAGCCCAAGGGCGAGCTGGGCCAGAAGCGTATCCTTCCTTCCTCTGGCCGCACCGCGCGCTGAGTCTACTCATTTCTCTCTCCATCTGTCGAGCGGTGGATCTGATGGATTGATTCTTGGCGTTCCGGCGTTTGCTGCTGCTGTTTTTTGTTGGATCAATAGAATTTCCGGAACTATTTTGATGTGGAGTGCTGGTGAATTATGTTGGTTCCTTTTCTATTTAATTTCATCGTCATCCTCTTAGAAATCTTTGATCGAAGCGATACTCTATTGGCTAAAAAAATATCGATTTTATCTAATTAAACATGTTTTGGGTTTGGTTTCAATTATCAGCATGGGCTGTCCATCAAAGTCTTCAGCTTTTCGAACGTGCCTGTTTCCGAATCATCTTCTCCTTTTATTTTCTTGGACAATAAGCTTTAGTGTCAATCTGGCCTTTGGGAAACAAAAAGAGTTTCAAGCCGAGAGTGCTCGTTGGGTCACTGTTTACAGGATAGATGCAACTTGTCGCGGATTCGTCTGTGTAGTTTTCTCTTTTTCAAGAACCTATTGTGTAGAATTTGATCAAAATTTTGATCCGTTTCAATTTCGATCTTGGTAGCTGGCATTATTGAGTTTTTCCGTCCCACCATGGTATGTCTTTGCTATTAGGCATTCAGTAATATACTATTATTAGGTGCCCTTCATTTTTGGGATTTAAGAGATGGTGAGAGCTGAGCAAACTCCCATTTATTTGACAGGTTCACAAATAAATAATATGGTGCCTGTACCGAAGGATTCTGGTTTATTGGTTAGCTTTAGTGTTGCATGTCTCAGTCCCTGTAATCTAGCTGGATCGGAGCTCCTTGATGGCCCTCGTGTTTCTGAAATGGAAATAAATTGTCTGCGCTTAATCAAATGATCTATATGTTTGTTTTTAGATCTGTCCACATGATAAGTTGATGATAGGCAATTATTAGCTGCATAATATCAGGCTGGTGTTATGTTTGTTGATCATTGTGGCGTGGTTGGCTTATTTTATTGGTCACTCGTGGACAATGACCCTTATAAGTATATATTCCGTTTGCAAACCTTGACTTTTCTATCATCCAGCTATCGAAGAAGCAATGGGCAGCTTGAAGATTGA
Organism: Phragmites australis; assembly: GCF_958298935.1. NCBI lineage: Eukaryota > Viridiplantae > Streptophyta > Magnoliopsida > Poales > Poaceae > Phragmites > Phragmites australis. Next base: position 34,127,349 of record NC_084922.1, read on the forward strand.
TGCTAGCACGAAGGCAAGCAACGTCAACTTGGTAAGATTCTCATTCCTATACACAATATACTAACTTGCTTATCTTAGCGTATAAGGAACACCTTTATTTTCTTCTTTGCGCTGTAGTTGGTTGGTTGTGCTATATCTATCGTCTCCTTGATGCCTTTCATCTTCAACCTTTGTAGCCTGCTAAGAAAGACACAAGTTCTTCTGATGCAATATCTTGCATTTCCTTGGGCGACGCAGCTAGTACTGTGAAGGAAAGTGAAATGAACCAAGAAGCTTCTGTTGGGGACCAAGGGATGTATTACTACGGATATTACTATCCAGGTGGGTAGATCAGTTTTATGACCTGAAAAAAAAAACACTGCTCACCCATTTGACGATTTGATTGTTTATCGCAGACTCGTCTGGAGGATGGGATGAGAATGGCTACTTTGTTGGATATAATGGCCAAGAGATGCATCCAGTAGTAAGTTGTGTAATAACTAATAATAGTGTACTTCATAAAGTTTGATATATGCCTTTCCTGCAGTACTCACAAGTGGTCCTATCTAAAATCAAAAGGACGGTGCACTTTGTGCATCTCTGTGGCGGTATGGTGGTACCAACAACCTTTGCACCTTGCTGCCATCTTTTCTTTGCTATGTTTGGGAAAGTGGCCAATTTTGTTTAGTGTCGCTCTTTATTCTTCTATTGTTGTCCTTGCGTCAAAAATAAAAGCTGAATGATTCTATTGTAGTGTCCAAGATAAAAGCTGAATGATTGCCAGTGAATGGTATGGCTGTTTTAGTGAGGTTCAGCCTTTTTAGTTCCATGCATGCTATAGAAGAATCTACGGTCAAACACCTTATATATGCTTCCAATCCTGATCTTGAATAATAGTTGTTTGGAGTAGTCAATTTCAAAATTGGTGATTGAATTGCAACTTTTTTTAAGTCTATTGTCATCTATTTTTTGGTGCGATCATTTCTGTATGAACTGTTCCTTGAAGGTGCATTTGTTAAAGCTGACAAATTGCAAGAAAACTGTGTTTATATCTGCTTTATGTTCCATTTCAGGTGGTTCAAGCTGACAATGGGTCATATTTGTGTTACCTTCCGGGTTATGAAAATGGATATGCTTCTTATAGTCCGGTTGTTCCTGGAGCCATTACTGGTGTGGATGGTCAATATGTCAGCAAAGAGCCTTATTACTCCACTGCAATTCCAATGCAGGATCCTAGTACACCTGGCATTTTTGCTCAACAAATTGCTTATGGGCCTGAACTAGTCCCTTCATACTCATGGGACCCTTCTTTTGTTCTTCTGGATGGTGTTCAGGGACATCCTGCTGGTGTTTATCAAACAAATTACCCTTCAAGACCAAAATACTCTTCTAATAAGCATGCTGTTCCATCGTCGAAAGCTACCTGCAGTGCAAAATCTGCACCAGATACTATAAAAGGATCATCATCAGCTTTAGACACTGTACCAAATTCTCCTAATAGCAGCCCATCATCGAAGGGTGCAAATAAGGTACTTGAAATTCCTGTAAAGCATAGATGATGGCTCTTGGCCATAAAAGTAGGAAACTTATGTTGACATGCTTGCTCTCATGCTAGGCATCTGGTGCTTCCATAACAAAAGGGTATCATCCGTCTAGCAAGTTTTTGGTGCATAGTAACCAAGGAGAAAACAGCATTTATCAAAGTAAAGGCATCAATGTGAAAGAAAGTGGTAGAAGCTGGAACAGCAGCGAGAAGCTTAAGGCGAGAAGTAAACTAAATGGACATGGTGATTGTGATATATCTAACGAGAATTACCACATTGAGAACTCGAAACACAGTTTGAGCCCTCGAGCTGATATTGTTGGATTGTCAAGTGCAGGAGATGATAATGATAGCATACCTTCACCTGTCGCAATAAGCAAAAATGCATATAATCTTCCAGATTTTGTTACAAAGTATGAGCAAGCTCTATTCTTTGTGATCAAATCTTACAGTGAAGATGATGTTCACAAGAGTATCAAATACAATGTCTGGGCAAGCACTCCTAATGGAAATAAAAGGCTTGAAAATGCCTATAGACTTGCACAAGAAAGGATGGCAGAAAAAGGAACAAAATGTCCTGTTTTCTTTTTCTTCTCGGTAAGATAAGTACTACTGCTTGTTCCTAGAGAGAGATTTTCTCATGAATATCACCTCGAGTGTCAGAGTAGTGCGTGTCACTGCAGTATCCAAAGATTTCTACTTTTTCAATGCTGCTGGCTGTTGTTGGAGTGCTTAATTTCACATAGGAAGTGCACAACTGGAAGCCATATTATTTTGTAATAACAGAAATTTTAATAATATTGCACAAGTAGATGCCATTTGATTATTTCTTTGGACCATGTAATTTTAGACTTCTGTTCCAGTAATCATTTCAGTCTTCTAAGCATGCTGTGCCAGTGGGTGAAACATTCAGCAGCTGCACTCTACTTTTTAGCCGTCTGATTGTACTTTGCCGTTTTGTTTTCTTCAAACTTCCCTTTAAATGCTATTGCAGATTAATGAGTTCCATATCTGAGTACCCTTTTTATGAAAGGGTAACGATATTAGTTTTTTTTATCTTTTATATTAATCGTTACACTATGTGGTCAGGTTAATGCAAGTGGTCAGTTTTGTGGTGTGGCTGAGATGGTTGGTCCTGTAGATTTCAATAGGAATATGAACTTCTGGCAACAGGACAAGTGGAATGGTTTCTTCCCGGTAAAATGGCACATTATCAAGGATGTGCCGAATCCACAATTTCGCCACATAATTTTGGATAACAATGAGAACAAGCCTGTGACAAACAGCAGGGACACTCAAGAGGTATTACTTTCAATATCTTAGTAGAGTTTCATACGTTAATTTTCATTTCTTGACAACCTGTCAAGAAATTCGTTTGCACATAAGATTTGATGCAGTTGCCCGTCTTTTTCTCCTTGCTGGAGAGACAATTAATCCAGTTTGGGCACGGTGTGATTAATGACTTGTTTGCTTCCATGATCTGAATGAATCATGAATTGTTAGTCCTTTAGTCATCACTTTCTCTTGATTCTGCTCTTTTGTTTGAAGTGAATACTAATATCTTCATAAACATTGCAACCCATTTTAAGTTCTTCTCTGTTCCGATCTTCTTTTTTCTCTGTTTTAGTAATCATTTAGGATGTTCATTTGATCATTTCTAGTATGAATATGTTGTTATGCTTTTCTCGCACTGTAAAAATGATATTTCAGCTCATTTCAATCTCTAATTGAATGCATCGCCAATACAGATCAAATTCCCACAAGGTACAGAGATGTTGAATATTTTCAGGAACTTCTCATGTAAAACATCAATATTGGATGACTTTGACTTCTACGAAAATAGGCAGAAAGTAATGCAGGACAGAAGAGGAAAGCCAGTTATGACATCATTTGATCACCCATTGGTATGTTCTGAACAGTCTGAACTCATTAGTTTATCACTACGTTTATCCTACGTGTTTTGCACTTTTACTTGCAACATTGGGAATTCTTCAATAATAATAATGTATATACTTATATGGTCCTACTTCTGGTCATTGTATTTCTGTATATACTAGTTTTACCTGTTGAAAACTTCAAATACCATATAATGGCAATGCTATGCTTCTTGGCTTATGATTGTTGAAAGGGTATTGCTATTAAGATTGGCTGGCTTGTTGGACAGAAGATTTAGTTCCACATATTTAGTCTATGCTGGTAGTGGTAATTTGTCATTTGCATTAGCATTGACAGATGATGACTATTTGTCCCTCACTGACGGTAATTTTTTGTGCAGCCAAAAGCCAAAAAAACTGCAGAAATTGAAAAGCAAACTCAATTCATAAGTGCCACAGAGCTCGATAGAACCAAGAGCAATGAGGAGCAGAGCTACAATGTCGTGATGGTGTTTGATACAACCAAGAGGAATGAAGAGCAGAGCAACAATGTTACTGCAACGGTACTTGAAACAACCAAGATAAATGAGGAGCAACCCAACAAGGTCGCATTGCAACAGAATGATCATGACAGTTGGGGTACTTGAACTGGGAGAAATGAGATAGTCTCTAAAAATGTACTTCAGCCTGAAACGATTAGTTTGCTGTGTCATTCATCATGTGATCTCTTCCATTTTCTCATGCAAGCGGAAAGGCAAAAAAAAAAAAAGGGAAGCCATGGAACTGCCTTCCCATGAGAAATGTTCAATGACTGGGAAGTAAAGGTTCCAGGACACATTTAGGTAGAGACCTACCAATCATGTATGTGTTATTTCTGGAGCTAAGGCATTAGAGCGCCCTCCTTGTCGATTTTTTCATCTCGGAGGGTATTTTACTTCATTTTCTTGTGTTGCATCTTTTTTCCTTCTAATTATACTGCTGAGGTTTTGCGAAGCAGTTTGCGCTGTGGTCCAAAGAAGCCAGTTTGCCTCATGGCTGGGTGTTTTTAGGAAATGTTTGTTGATGTGTGGGTTGTCTTCTAGGATTTGGTATGTGTGAGATGTTCTTTGAGAATCTGTGTACTTGTTTTAGAATCTGACATAGAAGAAAAGGGACAAAAAATGATGGTGAGGGATTAGGAATTTCTAGAATTACCGTGTACAATAACCTCACCATGTATTCCAGTTTTTTCATTATCAAGAAAAGGAGCATTTTTTTTAAAGCTGTTGATGTGTACTTCACAGATACCATGTCTTGCAGCCTGCTATGAGTCTTTCTTTTTGGCTTGGTTCTTTCTGGCCAGAAATGGGTGTTTGATTCGGACATCTGTGGTTGGCATTTGTCGTGATGAATATCTGTGTTAGGCTGTGCGGCACTTCTCAGTCTTTTCTGAAAGGGACTTCTTATCTGTTTGCTTTCTGATTCTACTTACAGATGGCGTATGGATAAAGATTGGTTTATCGATGTTATTGTCTTTTGAAATGTTCAGGAGGCTTTTGTCAATGAACCAAATGTGATACTGGGATGAAACGGCTTTCCTGAGTCGGCTGATTGTTTACACTCCAGTGAGAAACAAACAGTTTTGGTTTTGCAGCCGGCAAATTGGCTGGTTTGTGAAGTGGCGGCCTTCAGTTGCTGGGAGTTGCAGTTTCAGTTTTACATTATAGAACAAAGTTCGTAATTGGCGTGATCCTTACCTTTGGCAGAATATATATTAGGATGATTCTTTGACAATGTTTCTGTGAAGTGGCAGGCTTCAGTTGCTGGAATGTTTCTGTGGTTTGTGACAACCTTAAATTGCCATTGTTCTTTTCTTGTTTGACAAATTAAAAGTTCACTGGAGAATCAAACACAATTCAGAAGAATCAGGTGAACAAAATCCTGGTTTCTGTCGTCTATGCTAGCCAAACATGGGCTAAAATGGCAATATCTGTACTATTTTTTTTATATGAAAAGTAACTCCATTAACCAGAGGCCACCAAAGAAATTACATCCTGGGGAATAGATTCTGGCCAGAGTAGAACACCACCTGGTTCAAGACCGGCACCAATGCTAGCTAGCTTATGAGCTAGCTTGTTATATGACTGCGGATTATGCAAAACCCGAACAATATTGAAGCTAATAAACATGAGAAATTTAATCTTCTTCAAAAGGACTCCAATGCTTGACGAATAAGGATTGAGCTGGTAATAGCTGACTTCAGAGTACTCGCATCCGTCTCGAATTCAATACTTACATACCAGACTCACTTGCAAAGATTAGGGCTTGTAGACATGCTTCGGCTTCGGCTTGCAGGGCAACAGAAATATGTTAGATATTCCCTGCACCTAATGTAACCGTCTCTCCATGATGATCATGGATGATGAAGCCCCAACCACCTTCATTTCTTTGCTCATAAGAGGACCCATCAACATTGATTTTTTAAAAACCCTTTTCCAGGCCTTTGCCACTTCCGATCAGGAATCACATGCTGCACCCGTGGCTTTTGAAGATACTCTAAATATTCAGAAACGTGTCTCTAAATCTGGAAGCATATTTGATCTTGAGATTTAGCATGATCCCTTGCATTTACACCATTCCTTTCTGTCCAGATCATCCACAGCGCAACAACCATCCGGAGCTGAATTTCTTCAGGCAAACTCCAAGTATACAACATGATTTCTTTTGGAGAATGCATGGCCTGCATTGCCACACGATGTTCCTCCATGTGCAGCTGCCTCCAGATTGCTCAGGTAGACTTTCACTTCAGTAGCAAGTGAACCCCGTCCTCATCGAATCTAAAACACATGGGACATCTCGTGTCCAGATCAATGCTACGTGATTGAATTTTCCTGCGCATGGGCAGGCTATTATGTGCCAATCTCCAAGCAAAGGTCTTTATTTCGTTCGGACATTTCAGATCCCATATCTTGTGCCAAGGAAAGCCAGACCCCATTGCCGGAATTTGAATAGTAGGACCAGTATTTGGGCCTTGCGGATCAGCACCACGATCAATGCAAATCTTATAAGCCGACTTGATACTAAAAATTCCTTTCGGATCAAAGTGCCAAGCAATGAAATCTTCCATATCATCACGGAGAGGGATAGAAAGAATGATCTATGCATCCTCCGTGTTGAATATTTGCTATACCAATGGTAGTGTTTGGTTCGTGGGACGGGGTGGGACGGAGCGGTTCCATCCCATTTTTGAGCTGTTTGGTTAGAGTTCAGTGGGATGGGATGGTTCTGAATCAGAGAATATTCTTCAAAGATTTGGGACGGATCCGTTCCAAAAAAAAAGCTGAACGCAGCCATCCCACTTAGGACGGGTCACTGATAGTGGGCCCGAAATCTAAAATAGACTCGTTCCATCCCACCCACCAAACAAACATCCGATTCCGGACCATCCCATTCCATTCCTAAATACATGAATGAAATCATCCCATCCCACCTCGCTCTCCAACCAAACACTACCTTACTCGGTGCAGCAATGTTTGCCCCTGTATGGTGCTCGACCTCCTAGCAGTACCTCTAGGCATCCATGGGCCAATCCAGATATTAAGCATCTCCCCATTGAAAATATGCCAAATAATGCCGTCTTTCAGAAGATTGATCCCTTTCAACACATTACGCCATGTGTATGACATACCATCTATACCTTGCACTTCAAGTATGTTCCCATGTGAATAATATTTGGCCCGTAAGACCTGTGCACATAAAGAATCCGGTTCTTGTAGCAACCGCTAACCTGTTTAGCTAGCATTGCCAAATTGGACGCATGCAGGTCCTGAAAACCCAATACACCATTTTTCTTTGGCTGCATCAATTTTTCCCATGATAACCAATGCATCTTATCTTTCTCCTACTGACTCCACCAATACCAACATGTCATCGAGCTCACTTGATCGTAAAAGCTTGTTGTGATATTGAAACATGCCATTGTGTAAGTCGGAATCGCTTGTGCAATAGCTTTGATTAATATTTCCTTTCTTGCTTTAGAGAGAAGTTTCTCCTTCCATCCTTGTATACGTTTCCAAATGCGATCCTTGATACTGGAAGGCCTTTGTCTTGGAATGGCTGATATGTATGGGCAAGCCCAAGTACTCATCATTGGAAGCTTTCGAGTTTAATTGCAGGACTTGTTTTACCTCCTGGCGCCTGACTTCCGAGACATTCTTGCTAAAAATGATAGATGATTTTTCTTTGTTTATCTTTTGCCCTGAACATTCCTCATAACCTCCAATATATGTTGCAACTGTGATGCATTCTCAAAGTTGGCCTTCATCAAAATCAATGAATCATCTACGAATAACAAGTGCGAGACACTGGGTGCCTCTTGGCATATGCTAATACCTTGAATCATATTGTTTGCTTCAGCGTGTGTAGTATGTAGGCTTTTAGATAAATGGTAAGTGTTTCGGTGATTAATGACAACCGTATCATTGTGATTAACAAGATTGTTTTTAAGGGTATCAAAAATTTTAGTTCACAATAATAATTAGGTATTCTTGGTCCCTAAAGTAATTCTTTGGATGATCAAATGACATGAGCATCAAGATTAAAGATCTTCTAGTTCTAAGTGTCACAAGGAGATGAAGGACACTTAGAATAGTGTAGATCTCCTTTTTTTAGTCTTTTGACCATACTATAAAGAAGGGCTAAGAGTAGTAGTTTGACCTAGTTGGGTCTAGACTTAATTTGATGCACACTTGTGAAATTCTAACACTAGGTAGCTCAGAGAAGCCCATAATTGAGATGTCAAAAAGTTGGAGCTCAAGAATAGTTGAATTGGATGAGCTCAGATCAATTTGCCTCATCGGATGGTACGGTGTTAAAATAGTTGAACTCACCAGAGTACTTCTTGGCTCCGAACAAAAATCAAATGAGTTCACCGGATGGTATAATCGAGTTGAACTCACCAGAGCTTTTATTTGTGACACGTGTCCAGAAAAAGTTGAAGTGTTGCACCGGATGGTCCGGTGTTAGATTGGTGAGAGCACTAGACTATTTTCAGCATAAGTGAGCATGGAAACAATTCCACAAATAAAAATTGAATAGCATAACCTCACATATCCATTAAACATGATCATGCATGACAACAACAGCATTACAAAAGTACATATATCTGTCATCACATTTAAAGCATGATGAACCCATGGCTCCTTTGGATACGATCAATACCGTCAATAATCCTCAAATCATATAAGATCCAATTACAAAAGCATATGCACGACAATTAGACCACCAGGTAAACTCGTTTCTCGCTGTTCATACTTCCTTGGATATATTACTACTAGATTCTTGTAATGTTTAGTTGCTTAGGAATGTGAGAGAAGCACCACAATCTTATCTGGACGTCACCCCTCAAAGGTCAAGTCTACTCGGACTCGAGGCTGAACTCTAGTCGTGGTCGTGGTCGAAGTTATGGTTAAGTCTCAGGATAACACGTCAGTAAAATAGGCATAACTCTCTCATACCAAGTCCATTTTAGACGATCTTAGATATTCTGGAAAGCTTACAATGAGCCCTTTCCAATAGATATGAGCTTGACCAAATATTCCTTATAGTTTAGTAAGAGTCAAAGAGATAAAGTGCTATGCCACGTTTTGGACTTAGTTGGATCTTGTAATCGTATCGAGATCAGAGTCCAGGTTGTGTATGCCTCTTTTCACGGCTGCACAACTCTAGGTCGACTTCCTCACGTCTCCCTATAAATATATAATAGCCATCATAGTTTAGGCTCAAGTTTAGCTTAGATTATTCTGTTTTAGATAGTTTCATCATTTATCGGTTTGTTGAACCCTAACTCGAGTACTTCATCGGTAATCAGCAATATTCATATTGCATCTACTTGTTCTTACTTGTGTTCTCGATTTACTAGCAAGAAAAACCTTCTTAGTGAGGTCAACCATGTTTTGACATGGTTGATAACCATGGAGCAGTGGTTGTGAGGGTTCTTGATCTGTTTTGATTGGAGCCTTTGGATCATCAACGTCGAAACTCCACCAAATCGACTTATCATACTACCTACGGAAGATCGTACATCCCTGCATCAAAGCATCAAAGGAAAAGTAAGTGGCTACTTTAAGTAAAATTGCCCTCAGAAGATGAAAAACAATTGGCTCTAGGACTGCTATTGTCCTGCTCCCTAATTGTTTCATTGGACACATCATTAACTAGGATGAACATACAAATAACAAATCTTAGAATAGTAAAACTGCATCTGTTCTGAAACTTGCACTTATATTGGTGCTGTTCCACAAAAACAAAGAGCATATGCTGATATATTAGATTCAATACTGATCTAGTCCATCAACATAGCAGAGCTATCAGAGGGAATTGGAAAATCTACAGCAACACTTTAGTGCAAATATTCAGATTCAAGTGGTGCACTAACTTAACAATATGAATTGAATAACAAAACTAGGCACCAACAAGCATCTACCAAAGGCAGTCTGATAATCAACAAAATAACAGAGCCCAATATAAACTGAGACTAAGCTATTGTATCACAAGTGCAGCTCGGTTTCGATACTCAAATTTCATCATCAAGCATTAAGCCACATGCAACATTTCTGTTCAGATCAACAGAGAGAGGGAGAAAGAGGCGTTAAACCTCAATACTCATAGTGCAATGGATGCAAATGAATCAATAACCGAGGCTAGGCATGGCAAGGAAGCCGCTGTCCCAAAAATCCAATTCGCCATTGTTGCTGCCGGTGAGGAAGATGGAGATATAAAGCCTCACCGCACTGCGTCAGCACATGTGGGTGAGTCTCAGCACACACAACTCCAAACTACACCAACACTGAGCTCCTCCACCTGATCCCTTCAATCACCGAATCACCGAAATCCAAAGCCGTGCTCCTCTCGACTCCAGATCAAGTGTGACCACCAAAAAATCAAAGAGTAAAGAGTGAACAATAGAGGGGGAAAAGGATTTTTCTTTGCTTCAATCAGAGAAAAGGGGACGACCTTCAAATAGGTACGGCGTCGATGCCCTCTAGCCCCACGACCCTGAGGGAATTGGGGCGGTTACGTTGCTATCGCCCATCGACTGCAGCCACCCTCTCTTTTCTCTTCACGAGCAAAACCCAATTGCTTCTGCCCTAGCCGAGCTGCTGCCCCTTTTTCCCTTTCACCATGGGCTTGGGCCACGCAGGAACCAAAAGGCCAGCAAAAACTAGTAAGAGAAAGGCCCATGAAACATTAAATTCATGTTTTTCTTCAACAATCCCCACCAAATTTTAATGTTTGAGTTATCGATTTGATATACATGATTTGAGTAAATTGTACCTTTTAGGTTTGAACAAGATGCCTAGCTGCATATAAATTGACTCACACAAGATGAGGAGGACTAAACCTTGATCCTCAGCCTTGGTGTGAGAGCCTCCTTATATACAACGTCCTGTACTAGGCCGCTTTTGCCATAGCTCTCAGGTTGGATATTATAGTCATGTCCATGTACCTTAATTCATGAGTGCCACCTAGAGAAGTACTCACCTTCTCTATGATTGTAGCCCCACAACCACACACACATTGGTGAATTCTCCTAGATATCCTGTAGGACGACATCTATTGCCATACATCATTGAATTCATTAAAAGCTAACAACTCACCCACTCCTACAGAAGAGCAAAGCAACAAATATGATTGATTTGCTCTTGTATCCATACATCTTATTTTCCTAGAACCTAGTTTACGAGATCTCCAATCTTTTAGAATAGGTTACTATTGGTGTGAACCTTATCAATAGGTTAGTAATCCTATTCCTCTTAATGCTGTCTATATGAATTTTCTAGCCATTCCTTCTATGAAAGGATCTGTACAATTCCTTTCAGACTGAGTATAATCCACAATGATTATACTTGTCTCTGCATGCCTAAGTGACTTGTGTTGTCATTTTATATGCTTCGAATTCTTCATATTGTCCTTCCTACTCTTCATTTTAACCAGAACACTTTCATGGAGTGAGTAAGGACAGTCTGTTTAGATGACATCCAAGACACAGCTCCCCCTACTAGAGTGAAAACATATCCACTTGTAGCCTTCATATCATTTCGAGTTACTGATCCAGTTGGAATCATTGAATCCCTCTTATGACCGCAGGATGGTCAAAAAAAATGAATCCCTAGATTCTTTGTCCCCTTCAGATACTTAAGTCCTCTCTAGTGCTATCCAATGACCATCTCTTGGGTTGGACGTATAATGACTCAACCTGCATACTACATACGAGGCATCAGACCTAGTTTCACTGGCAAATACATGAGGGAACCTATCACCTATGAATATTTTAATTGGTCTTTACCATGGTCTATATTTTTCTTCAACTTAGCATTTGGATCATATGACGTGGCTATAAGCTTACGGTCTACCATTCCAAAATTTGTAAGCACCTTGTCCACATAATGGGATTAGCTTGAAGTTATCCCATTCTCGCCCTTTAGCAACTTGGTGTTTAAAATTACATTAGCCTTTCCTAGATCTTTCATGTCGAAGTTCTGAGATAGAAAAGACTTAGTCTGATTTATCATTTCCATGTCAGTCCCAAACAGCAATATGTCATCCACATATAAACATAGAATGACACCCCTCCCCTCACCATAATGATAATACATGCACTTATTGGCTTCATTAACATAGAAGCTGATCAAGGTCAGTGTAATATCAAACTTTTCATGCCACTACTTAGAGGTTTGTTTGGGACCATACATGGATTTGATTAACTTGCATACTTTACTCTACTATCCTGTTACCACGAATCCATCTGGCTGCTGCATATAAATCTCCTCATCCAACTCTCCATTAAAGGAAGTGGTCTTGACATCCATCTAATACACAAGGAGATTATGCGAATCTACCAGTGCTAAGAGCATACAAATAGTAGGTAATCTGGCAATAGGAGTATATCATCACCTTCTTTTTGCGTAAAACCCTTAGCCACCAGCTGGGCCTTATACTTTTCTATTGTACCATCAGGTATGCCCTTTCTCTTGAAGATCCATTTGCAGCCGACCGGCTTGCAGCCATCTGAGAGGTATGCTAACTCCCAAGTTCCGTTAGTGATGATTGAATGCATCTCACTACCGACTGCTTCCTTCCAGTACTCTGCTTCTAGAGAAGCATATGCCTCTGAAAGGTTTCGTTGTTCATCATCCACGACAAAGATGACAAAGTCATATCCTAGTAATTTTTTCAGTTCTTTGCCTCTTAGTCCTCCTAAGTTCCAATTCAGGAACCGTGTCACAGACACTCTAAGGAGCAGGATCATCAACTTAAATATGATGGATATCGGTCTCCTTCACTCACATAGGAAAGATGTGCTCAAAGAATATCGCATCCTGAGACTCCATTATTGAGTTGACAGAATGTCAGAGACCTCAGAACAGACCACTAGTAATCTATAGGTAGTACTCTTGTGTGCATACCCTAGTAAGACATAATCGTCAGTTTTTGGCCCTAATTTCCTTTTATTCGGTAGGGGAACATATACTTTAGCTAAATAGCCTCGGTGCGACGAAAGGACAAATTCAGTTTTCTCCCCTTCCATCCTTCATAAGGGATTGCCTTGCGATTTTGAGGACCAACCCTGTTCAGGACATAGATAACTGTGAGAACAGCCTCACCCCACCATGAGTTAACCATACCAGAACTTTGTAACAAGTTGTTAACTAAGTCACAAATTGTTCGGTTCTTTCTCTTGGCTACTCCGTTAGCCTGTGGTGAGTATGGTGGCGTAAACTCATGGATTATGCCACTTTCTTCATAGAACTCGGAGAAATCCCTGACAATATATTTCCCACCTTTGTCAGACCTCAGTCTCTTAATTGTCTTCCCTAACTAGTTTTCCACCTCAGCCTTATAGATCTTGAAATATCTAATGCTTCATCTTTTGTTCTAAGCAAATAGATATAACTGAACCTAGTAGCATCATCTATAAGAGTAAAGAAGTATCTTTTACCACCCTTTGTTAATATTTCATTCATCTCACAAAGGCCAGAATGGATCAACTCAAGTGGCGTGGTGCTTCTCCCCTCAACTGAATTCTATTCAGACTTAACATCATGTCTCCCATGTGTACACAACCTGCTTCCTTCTTTCTTAACGGCCTCTCTTTATTCTTTGAATTGTACCAGCCTCTCTACATATATAACCTCACCAAGGAAGGCATCTAATCCACATACCAATAATGTGTAATTGACTATCATTATTGTGTATGAGAACATCATCTTTTATCCTTCTTTGTCATTTGTTTGTGAGACAAAATTACAACCAACATCCTTAATGTCATTTTCATGTCAAAACATGATGGCTTCTAGTAAATCATGTTACCATGAACAACCAACTTCTTTCTTCAGTTCCGGTCTCTCCATATAAATTATCTCTCACACAGATGCCTAATTTAGGTGCCCATAACATACAAGTGTCAATATTGCCTGTGCAAATGGCAAAGTTCTTCATCCCAGACACCAACATTGACATGCGTGGCATAGTGCACCAAACTACCTAGTCTCTACTATATAAAGCAGGAGTTGGTCATACGTCACCCCTCCCATCTCCATTCCCCACTCCATCTAATAAAAAACCAGAAAAAAACTGAGGTAAACCCGGCCGACCCAACACCTGGCCTCGCCAGACCCATCCTCTTTGCATGCTTGACCCGCTCCCAAAATCACCGCCCGCCCATCCTCATCGCGTGCACAACTGCTCCCACTGCCGCCAGTCCTGCCCCTATCTTCTCCCCCACCCTCTGCCTTCTCTACACTCCCAGCGCCCTGTCGTGGGCCCATGGAGGTTACCTCATCGCCAGCACCGCCAAAAACACCTCACTGCACAGCGCCCCAATTACCATCGCGAACCCTGCTCTCTGGCTTCCCCGTGCCCCCTGTAAGTACCCCCGCATCGAGGGCAATACCACGGCGGTGGCTTCTGCCTCGACTCCTCTCCGGCTGTAGACACCGCTGCCTCGGTGAGTACTCATCCTCTGCCCGCATTGTGAGGTGAGTAGCACTAGAATCCATTTTCCTTTGCTCTCCACTTGTGCGCGTGGCTATCTATGGTTGTTTTGATCGAAGCTGGCTAGAATTTTGTCAAGAAAGCCAGTTTTTTCCAACTTTATGATGACTATCTCCTATTTAGTGTGATCCATAGCAAACAACATGATAAGGTTTCTTGGTTTGGCGCACGAGGTATTCGATCCTTGAATTTTTAAGCGACCGATTACCTACTGCTTAGGTGTGACATGTGATAGCTGCATTTTCATAGGCACCCATTTCTCCTAAAAAGAAATAACAGAACAGGGGATTCTCGCTATTCTTTGCTCACCATAGTATTCCGCATCTTGTTGAAGTGTATACTCACGGAAGTGCTATTGTTACCTTGATTTACCCCCAAATAAGCCGGGTAGCATTCACCTGCGTTGTGAGCCTGTGAATCTACCATCAAGCCATATGATTTTTCTTTCCCTTTTGTTTTTGTTTTGATGAAATTTATCTATCTGTCACCCTCATTGTGTGCTATGACTTTTAAAGAAGTTGTACTAACTGCAAATTCTAATAGAAAACATATTCTTCATGTAGTTGGTCAGCAAATGAGCAACCTTAAATAATGGATAATCACTCTAAATCATCTACTTATAGTTTAAATAGTGCACCTTTTAACCTATAGCTCCTCCAAACCTAGATCACAAAATGTAGAGGACCCGTTTCTTCTCGAGGTGGCACTTGCCACCTTTGGCTAGGCCAACCAGACTCCCTACATTTAGGCAGAGCCTTCAAAAAATAAGCACATTTATAGAACTGCTTAATCTTGTTGTCTCATCCTTATCCTTCTCCTCGTCAAACTTATCCTCTGACAAAATAAAAAAGATACCAGAATCTTATCATCGGTTCATCACCATCGTTGTTCCTCCATGAATCACATCAAAGATTTTTTTGTCTTTGAAGGCTAACATATCATGCAATTGTGCTTCTATTGCTGTTGTGATGCTTTTTTCTGTGTTGATTTATACATCCAATCAAGATTGTCGTGTTCTTAAATCACGCTTGTAATCTCTTACTCTCATCTTGCTTTTCTTGTGTCAACTTTAAACGAAAAATCAAGCTTACGTGCTGAAAGTGTTCTCGAATGCTTTCAATAGGTCATGCAATAGGATTTGTACACTTTCCATGCCTACGCTATCTAATAAAAAAAGCCAATATTAGTTTATTAAATTATTGATATCAGATGATGGTTTGATATCAGTTGAATTCTTTGTGTGTAGTAATTCATTATCAAACTATCAGCAGGAGGCGAGGTCTGCGAGGAGGACGGGAAGCAGGAAGGCGAGGTCAGCGAGGAGGATGCCGATCAACAACTACCTCCACTAGTGCGGGATCGGCATCTTTCACTCCGCCAAGGTAACACTTTGGAAAGCACAACACCAAGGTAAGGCTCTTCGTTCCCCCTTCGAATTTGTTGCTGTCTCTGGTCTTAGTGGCATCGTGATGATATGCATTTGGAAGCGATTGTAAAGAGAGATTTGTGGATGGCTATGGTTTGTTGCTGTGAATTTTGGAGCAAAATGTTTTGTTTTTCCTTCTGTCATTCTTAGGATTCCCCACACAAATTATATCAACAATTTAAGCATAATTTACAACACCCAAAAAATGGACAGCATTGGATTAACTTGATTTTAGTGGAGGTCAACATGGTGCTCTCACTTCCTCACGCATGATCCTATGACCACCGCACCCCTCCTCTGCAGCTAAAAATGCAAGCTGAATGCATCATAAAAATTGTATTTATTTATTACCCACTAAGCATCATCTTATTTTATGCAGAAGCTAAATTTAAGCCTCCAAGTGAGATAAACATGAAAATACATTAAACTGAATTTATTATCTTGCTTTTGAAGGAAAATACTCGAACCATTAAATTAAAGTTAGGTATGCTGTTGTATGAGCAGTTGTCTATTTGTTATTGAAGGATAGCTATCATATAATGTATCAATATGATCCTACCATTCACACTGGATAATAATCGAGTCTCTGAGGTGCTATGTGTGATACGTGTGCATGTGTTTTTTTGGGGTCTATTCTTCGTAAACTTCATTTTTGAGCTATGTTCTATTACATTTGAAGAGGGAAGTGGGAGTAGTGTGAATATTGAGTATGTTACTTCTTACATTAATTCTGTGGTAAGGTTAAGGAACAAAGAATGCCAGTCGACATTCGTTTGTTTTGCTGAGGTAATTTGGGTTTAGTAATTCAGCGTTGATGTGCATCAATGACTCATGGTCTTGTTTGGGTTGCTATATTTTGACTGGTGAGGCAATGTTCCTGAGTTTTCGATTCAGTCATATTGCTTTTCTCTTACACTCTGAATATTGTTTTTCCTACAAGAGTGGATTATGCCATTATCATGCGTCTTAAGGCCAGTTTCAGATAAGATGATTGATGTTGAGTGCTCGATATTCCTTGCTCGATATGAACCATGCTATCTTCCTACTTCATAGAAATACCACTTTAATTGTGAGGCTTAGAGCCTCAACAACCCCTATGTCCAGTTATTGAAGTTTTGTGCTTCCAAGTGAAAATAAATTTGTAAAGTGATGCAGAATTGAAGTGGTGAAACAGTAGGTCATTAAGGTAGAAAATTGTTCTGTTTCTTTTTTTTTTTTTTATGTTCTGGGCGTTGAGATTGAAACTGTTGTTGTGTCAGTCTGACTAATTTTCGTAGTGAGAAAAGGCATGTACCTTTTTAGCTGTGCTAAACTTTCTTTGTCCTGGAATTTGCTTTATGGGAAGGATAATTGATGCTCAAATGGACCACTAAATAATGTGACTTCAGAGTGGAATTTGCTTTATGGGAAGGATATTCTTGATTCTTTTACCATTGATCTCCACTTCGCTTTCTGCATTTCATTTGGGGCTTCAATTCTTCTTTATATAGTGGAATAAAAGCTGGATAATATCATTTGTGTTGTTCCTAATATGATTGTTACATGTATTTATTGTTATTCCTAAAATAAAATCACACTGTTGATGCTTGATACTTGCATTCATAATTCTACTCTCATGCAGAAATTAGCATTGCTAACCTCATGCCTGATTCTGAACCGATTACAATTTTTCTTCCCATAAAACTGACTCCAACTCATATGGCAATAACTCCACTATAAAATCATATGTCATTTTGTTGATTGTATCAATGTTATAATTCGTTACAAACAATTTAATATTTTATTTGTAATCATGTTTATGATGAAACAATCAAGAATATCGTTATGGTACATGTTATCTTTGGACTGGTTTCCTTCCGTAATAGTAGAATATGCATTCGAAACATTTACGTACCATTGCAACACGCACACATTATACTAGTAATGCTTATAAAAACGAACGGCTTACTCACAGTCACGGCAATAGGTGTAGTAGTGCTGATCAGGCGTCAATAGGACGACACTGAGTGCGCGATCGACCTCGGTTGAACTATGGTATAGAATGGAATGGATAACCCCGAGATATGTATGCACATTTAAAGAAGAATGTATAATTTGTTAAAAGGACACGACCTGAGTGGGACAGCACACTCTTCTTAGCCTAAAGGTGGCTAACTGGGCCGGGCCTAACGGACCAGTCCGAGGCACGAGAAAAATGGCCCAGCTCAGGCACGGCACGACACGGTTAGGCGGGCCGTGCCTGGGTCGGAGCCGCGGCACGTCGAGCCGGCACGACACGGCCCATTTAAGTTTTTTTTATTTTTCTAAGGTTTTATATAATTTGTTTAATAGGGTGTTAGAGTGGTTGTTTCCCATGTATGAGATGGTGAGTTCTATCCCAACATCCGGCAGTTTTTTGATGTTTTTTCCGATTTTCACGTGTTAATGGGTCGATGCGCAAAAAAACATCATTGGGCCTACCGTACCGCGGGCCAGCACGGCACAACCCGATCTTAAATGGTGTCTGGGCTGTAGCCACAGCACGTGAGCCAGCACGACACATCCCGTTTAGCTAATGGGCTGTAACGGGCCATGCCTAAACGGATCGTGCCTGACTGAGCCCGTGCCATACCAGGCCGGGCCGGCCATTTGGACACCTCTGTCTTAGCCTATACTTCTATGGTACTTAATCAGCAGGAAAAATCTGACCAGAGATGATTCGGAGTTAAAGCGAGAGACCATTTAGATTTAGATTCAGAGGTAAAGTGAGCGGGCATCATGGATCTTTGCCTATATTTAAGTTGAGTGAACTGCACAAAACATTAGTGTCATATTCACTGTTGTTCTAGGTTTTAGACTTTCTTGTAAAAAATATAACAAATTTTAGCTCAACCTCTTCACATTACACCACATGATAGTCAAACAAGTGTATTGGATGAGCTGAACAGTTAAGCTACACGACTGATAGACCTGAACTCTCTCTCTTTCTTTCTTTTTTCTTTTTATGGTGCCCGCATAGGCGGTAAAATTCCATCTCTTCGTACGGCCAAGAGAAATACGGTGGTGCCACCACTAAAAAAAACAAAGTGTTTCGGTCACATGGCTTTACCATCAACGTGTTGCTTAGATGTGGAAGCCCATATGGCCCATACAAAGCACATGTGTGACTACCACATGCGCTCAAGGCCAGTGAGAGTAAGCAAAGTTTAGAGCAAGAAGAGAGGTGTGTTGGGGTTATTTTACCCTCTATCTAAGGGGTCCTGTTTAGTCCTTCGTAAAGAGAAAAGAGTTTCGAGATATTTCCCCTGTTCAATTCATATTGGAACTTAATTAAGTCAGAATTATACTGAAACGTATGAACAAGATAAGATCCTTATCCATTACATACCTGTAGAGTCATTTTCCCTGTTCAATTCACATTGGAAGTTTGGAACTCAATTAACTCTGAATTATACTGAAACATATGAACAAGATAAGATCCTTATCCATTACATCATTGGAGATAAATAAGAGCTAAGATACTGGTTGCTGCACTGATGCTTCTTCCCTTGGATGTACCTGCAAGCACATACATGCACAAGAAAACCATTTGGAGTAAGAGAAGCACCCAGGAACACGGGATAGAAGTAGGTACGAGTATGTGTGTAACTCATAAAAGGCCTACAGGAAACACGATTATACGAACAGCCCAGCAGAAGAGAAAAGTAACGAAGTAGTCAGGCTGTCACACCTGTCAACTGATCTTGCAGCACCTTATGAAGTCAGCAGCGTTGATAAACCTAAAATCCCACATGTCAAATTCTTTAAATAATTGCATGCCAGTCTTTAAGCTAAATAATTTGTGACCATCAAAATTCCAACAATATAGAGCATGCATGCGCATCATGCAGCTCAGGCGCCTTGGCCTCACTTGGCCCCAGTGTGCACTTAAAACCAAGAGCATTATCAAACATAAAATTGTATTACTTATGACACAACTAATGGAAGTGGTTGAGGACAAAATGTGAAAAGGCAAATAGCAGAAAAGGTTCAGAAAGTGCTTACAATATTTTAATTAAGTTTTTTCCTCATTCAGAAGCATCAGAGAATTCCACAGGCAAGGTTATGATTCGCGTACTACGTCCGAGGAGATCATAAACTTCAAGCTACAAGGACCAAAGGAACATAAGTTTAATATTTTTTGTTATTTTTTCAATCATAAATGCAAAATCAACATTTTTATACTGCAAATAATTTCAAACATACCTTGAGATCTACAGTGGAGCATGAATCGGTGCTTCTCTGCAGGAATCCCCAACCAAGAGAGAGAAGATAATCTTCCAGCTGCAGATAAAGTTTGACCATATTAACCATACTTATATCTAGATGAAAATGATATATAAATATTAAAGATATTTTTCACCTGAGGTAGGGTGTGAACACGCAGCCCATCGAACGAAACAATCACATCTCCATATCTAATGCCAAGTCTCTCAGCAGTAGAGTCATCTGATACCTAGATAGATCAAAAGAGTTACAATATGACCACGTATCAACAATGTATATAGTCTCAATAGAGCTACATACAGACTGAACAAACTAGAGTCATACCTTATCTACAATGTATCCGCTGTTGATGTTGTAATCAAGAGATATCACCTCCTGGAGTGACACCTCCAGCAGTTCCACTGTCCTTAAGAGCAAAACCATGTACAGGTGAAAGCAATACGACTGATATAAGTTGGATTTAATCAATCAGCTGCTCTAAAAATTGAACCACAAATATGTCAAGCCTAAGACAGCAGTTCCATAAGACCAGATCACTGTCACTTAAATGATACACTAGCTCAAGGATATATTAGGTTAGTCTTAAAATACTAGGATTTCTATTGATATTGTTCCTATTAATTTAAGGGTACATCACTAATTCTAGTTCAATATCGTACTACGGGGTCACAAAGTTCCACATGTATCATGATTATTGACAGTATAATACTCTAAAAAGGGAATATGCATAGAGAAGGGTTTTTCTTTTGCCCAAAGCTTTCGTTACCCAAGCTTTAAGAGGTTACCGTTCAAAACAAGGTAGGTCTACCCGAGCCAATTGCAATTGGGTTTTCCCATTTTTTTCCCCTTTAAGTTACTTGTCTTGACTACATGTGGGCTGCATGTTTTTCCATTCAAGTTCCTTGTGTTAGATTTGGCTTCAAAGAGCATTTGCTCCTAAGAGAAATTCAATAAGCTCCATGAAGCTTCACGGATCAGGCTTGTTGAACTGAACCTAGGTTTTTACCGAAAGTTTGCATTTAATACCAGGTTTATGTACATAACATTGCAACTTATCCCAAGTCTGAGCCTACGCCATTATACTTAATGTTTCTGATAGATGGAGCTTAACTGATCCAAGCTAGCATGTGTTGGATGACATCAACGCCATCGGCCAATTTTCTTGTCTACCTAGCAGTGATGTTGTCACCCCACCTTATCAAACTTCTGTAGTATGCGGGCTCCCAGTTTTAGATTTATTAAACATAAGAGCACATATATTTCAACATGGGGTAAGTTGCTCAGGTCAGTGAATAAAGTAGTTTTAAATGCAAACTTCATAAACATTGGACAAACTGCGACAACACTGCATATAACTCAAAGAGTATGTAGAATTTTGAAACCAATTTAACTCAGATGTTACAGACATTAATCAAGTTCTAACATCAGTGCAACAACGAAAAGGGTCAACAAACCTGAACTTCATCCACATTTTAATGCATGTGAGGATGGTGGAGATAGCAAGAATAGTAGCATTCGGGCCACCATTGTCAAATGCCATCCCAGTGACATTTGCCATCATGGTCGATCACCGGTCCTCCAGTGCCACTCTGCATTAAAGAAATACCACTAAGTAAACTGGGTAATGAAGCAAGAATACAGTACGGGAAAATAATAATATAACCATTACCTCAGGGGTTTCACAGCTAAGAAACATGAGGTAGTTGCGCCCTAAATAGTCTGGTTCTTCTAACCACTTGATTGTCCCATGCCTAGCCATCAGGTTGCACTCTTCGCCCCTAGCCAACACAAAAACCTCCTGACCATAGTTTGGGTTAGATCCAAAAGAGGGGAGCTGCAATGGTAAGTCTGACTCTGACGAGATCTTCAATAAAGCAATTTCATAATGCTCATTGAAGAACAAAAGTTGTCCCTCTAGCACGATCTTATTTGGCAAGCGAACGTGTAACTGAAAAGGAAAAAAAGGTTTGATTAGATATAGTTAAATTGTGCGGAAGGGTCAAGGAAATAGTTGATCAGAAAAGCACCACAGAAGAAACAAGGAACTCTAGAAAGTCAAACAAGACCATAGCACTAGTTATGCGCAAGCTGGGCTGATGATTCTACAATGTGGCGCACAGGAAGTGTGTTGAAGGTTGTAAGTGTGTTCTACAAGTGTGTTGAAGGTTGTAACTGTCGATAGTGCCCAAAGTAGCAAGTCAAGGTCGTGGAAAGGGAGTGCAAAAGGACAATAGGAGATCAGCGTCATGAAAAATGAGGTGCAAACTGCACCTACCAAGTTGGAAAAAAGAAAAGAAAATAAAACAAGATATAGACGTGCAAGCATAATTAAATAGACATCGTATATCTGTAATTGTGACGCATTCAAAAATAAAAATTAGAATTGAACAAGCAGGATAAGATCTCAAACGAAAATGAACAGATGGTACCTGTGGGCGCCTTTGAGTGGATTCAAACCAGTAAAACATGAAAATAATCGGTACTTAAAGCCATTAAGGCGGACACCGCTCATACAGATGGGACGCTAAATTGCTCACAAAACATTCTGAGGAAAACATTCAAATTCTACAATGTAGTGTGATTGATGTGGCTAAGGCAAGTTGAAGCAAACATGTGGAGGGGTTGCGCAACGTAAGCACAAGAGAATGAACTATTACCTGCAGGCTGCAAGCACTACATTGCAAAGGAAAGGCTATCAATTTGACAGAGCATTGGACTTTTATTTGATTACACTAAGTAGATATTTTGCAAGAGATGTCATTTGGTGGCGAAAAAGCATGGCGAATGTGGTAACAGAGAATAAATATATGAACTAGAAGCACATGTATGCCATTGTGCAGCAACAAAGTTAAAGATAACTTGTCCTTAACATTAATTGCTAAAGTCAAGGCAAGCTCCACAAAATTAACACTGCAAGTTTTATTTGTACCTTAGGTTTGGGATCACGTCCACTGACGGTTTGAGAACTAGTCAATATTCTAGCGCACTTTTTGGTCTCGTTCCAACCGACGACAATGCCCGTGCATTGGAAAATGACCTTCCCATCTGCAAACATACATGGATGTTAATCATCAACTAGGAGGAATCAATCGGGTACAAGTTCATCAGCCACTTTTACCGAGCGCGATGGAGGAAACGCTAACGATGGAGCGTGCTGCATCCCGAACCAGCGCCTTGTCTCTTGAGCTTGCCACGCTATCGGCGGTGTATGGGTCCTTGGGCTTCACCACAGTAGGAAGATTTCTACGAGGATCTAAAGAAAGGTGCACCAGAAGATGCAGCAAAAGTTAGTTTTGCAGCAGGAACAGTTTCGAGTTGAGAAGAAGGTAACCTTTTGCAGCAAGCCTGGAGACCCTCCTGCACTCAATGTTCCACTTTCTCACATCTTCCCGCTTGCCAGACGTGGGGTATGGCGGACAGCGAGGAGGGAGCGGCGGGGTGTTGGTGGTGGGTGCAGCAGGTAAGGCACTGGAGCCTTCTTCTACTGCTGCATCCGCTGTCGTCCTCTGCTGCTTCTCCTCCTGTGTGTCTGTTTTGCTCTCGCCCACAAATTCCGTCGTCACCGCCGCCTGAGCCTTCTTCCGCTTATTAGGAACCGACCCCGGATCTCCCGACTCCGCCGTTTCGAATAGGTCGGCCAACGGCCCGGTACTGCCCCTGCTCGCCGCCATACTGGCATACTGCAACTCCTGTCCGCCAACCTATCACCTTCCGCCGGCCCCGGCTTCAACCTCTCGCAGGCCGCCCCCGGAGTTCTGGTCCCTGTTGATGCAAGCTAGATCCCTTGGCCTTTACCTCCTTGGTTTGGGCGGAATCCTCTGCTCACCGCTCGAGCCGACGAGGGTTGCATTGGGTAGGTGCTTCAGTCGTTGGTCTTCGCCTCTCTTTATATAGATCGAGGCCAGGGGCACCTGATGTATACTAGGACAGTAGTCGAACCTGAGCCCGACACGAAATCTGAATCCTCTTACTAACCTAAATCCGACACAGAAATCCGAACTCTCTTTCGGTGAAGGAGTGTTAGAATTAATCTGGTTTTTTTATGTGTGCTTCATATGAGTTGAGTTAGAGTTGTAGGCTGAGTTTAAATTAGTGTGTATGTTGCACAACTTAGAGAATTGATTAGTCATCAGTGATGCATAAAAGTGTGTATATGGTGAGCGGATCTGTAGGGCCAAATAGTAAGCAAGTATTACATAGACGTAGTCAAGTGTGTGGACGCAGTTAGTGTATGACACATGTTCTAAAGTTGTTCGTGAGTTTTAAATTAGTGGAGTGCATGCAAAACTGCTTAGTTGTATTAGTGGGCAAGCTATGTGAGTGGTTGGCCGAGTCGTGCGACCAAACGTGGCTTGGCTGCCTAGTGCGTGTGTATCTATATAAGTCTCTGTAATCAACATCGTGGTGTTAAGAGTAGTGAAGAGAAATACAAGTGAGGAAAGTGTCCTAGTGTGCAGAGCCGCAAAATCATTCTCGTGTGTGTTTCTCTCCTGTGAGCAAAACAACGTGAGCTTATTTAGAGTGAAGAGAGAAGACTGTTAGAAAAATCTTTCGTGTTCTGCTTGCTAGCTTTCTTTGTGGTCAAGCAGCTCGCGTGTGTGGTCGTGTGCACTCGCGTCAGTAGTCGTTTGTGTTTCCAAGTACTCACGCACTGCTCGGGAGAGGTCGAGCAGCTCACGTGTGTGGTCGTGTGTACTCGCATGTGTGGTCTTGTGTGTTTCCAAGTTCTCCAGCACTGTTTGGAAGTGGTCGAGCATAGCTCGTGTGTCCTCAACGAGGTTCGAAAGCCAATAATTGGTATCAGAGTCGGGTTGAATGAATACTGAAGATCATGCCAGGTGAGGGTCGCTAGAAAGTGATGCCACCGACAGTAGCGCTACACCGAGAATTCCCATGAGTAAGGGAGCTGTGACCCTCCAATACCCCATGCTCACAGAGAGCAATTATGGGGTGTGGGCTGTGAAGATGAAGATATTCATACATGCATAAGGTGTGTGGGCGGCCATGGCAGGCGATGGAGTGATCGACGAGAAGAAGGACCAAATGTCTCTCACCTCTATTGTCCAAGCTGTGCTAGAGGCTATGGTGATGACCATATCTAGGGAGGAGACGACAAAGGAGACTTGGGATGCTTAAAAAATATGCATGCCGGTGAAGATTGTGTGAAGAATGTCCGAGTATAAACTCTCAAGAGGGAGCTTAATGGTATGTACATGGATAATTTTGAGAAAATTAATGAGTTTGCCTTGAAGGTTACTACGATCATAAATGAGATACACTCTCTCGGTATGAAAGTGGAGGAGAGCACCATCGTCGAAAAGCTCCTGCACTCTGTCCCCAATAAGTTCGTGCTCAGCACCATCGAACAATGAGGGGATATTATAGAGATGTCACTGTCAGAGACTATTGGACGCTTGAGGGTGTTCAAGGAGTCCTCCAAGGGTCGGCGTCATGACAAGGGTGGGGAGCCGCAACCGTTGTTCACGCACACCGAATAGGAGGCCAAGTTTCTTGAAGAAAAGAAGAGCGACGAGGGCTCTAGCAGCGACATCAAGAAGTACGTTGACAAGAAGAAGTACCGCGACAAGTTTGACAAGTCGAAGATCAATTGTCGCAAATGTGTTCAGTATGGCCACTTCGCCAACGAGTGTGAAGTTGTGTAGAAGGTGAAGAAGGGTGTGGTGCACCTCACCCCGGTGGATGCTGGTGATAAGCTCGTGTTACTTTGAAGCCGGTGATGGGTACTCAAAATAAAAACCAATAAGATTATAGGGGTGATGGTTAGAATTAATCTTGTTATTTATGTGTTCTTTATATGCGTTGAGTTGTGTGCTGAGTCTAAATTAGTATGTGTGTTACAAGGCTTAAGATATTGATTACTTATTAATGATGCATAAAAGTGTGTGTGCATGACGGGGTCTGGAAGCCAACAAGCAGAGGGCCTGGGCGGTGGAGAGCGCCTCAGCCAATGGAGGGTAAGCTGAGGGGAGGAGGGACGGTAGAGGCCGATGGGGAAGAGGGCGTCTGAGCCACAGAAAGCTAGGGTGCCAGAGCCGCGGGGAGACAGTGGCACTGGCTAAGGATGGCACAGTTCAAAGCAAAATAGGAAGTGAATTTGGGAAGAAATCCGTAGAATTTCCAGAGTCCCGGTCCTTGCTTCATCAGAAGGACCTCGTCTTGGCACAAGATTCCGCGGCGCGATTATCTTTGGCGCCGTATCCGTAGGCACGATTACGCGGCATCCGATCCCACGTCAGGCGGTCATGGCGCCTGTGCGTTTCCTGCCGAATCTCGGGGCTCCTTGACTTCGACCCTTGCTCGCCCGGCCGCGGCAGACTCGCACTCACATGCTGTGATGGTGAAAGATGGACAGGATCGACCGATTGAATATCGAAAGGAAAAGGTAGGAGCGAGGTGTGCTGCAGCTACCTTGGAGATGGCCTTTTCTAACGGATGGATAAGATGGGATTGGACGACTTTGAGGGGCTGACCTTGCTACCGTGTTGTGTTAGGGCATATTTGTTTTAGTTTAGGATCACGTCTTTCAACTTTTATAATTTGAAGTAGACAGCTTTTTATATTTTTTTTAATAATTTGTGAAAGTCTACTTTACTAAACTGTTCATAATTTTTTTTTAGAATTTACAATTTAAAAGTTTTTCACAATCCAACTTTTTACAATTCACAATCTACAAGCTGCTTTTCAGAATCTCCAGCTGAAACAAACATGCTCTTAATCAAGCCATTATTTCGTCCAAGCAATCGAATGCATGCAACCATCTTAGCGCGCGATCTCTCTCACTAAACAAGGAGTTATGCGAGAAGGAGGTTGCAAATGCAAAATTCATGGGAAGGGTTCAGAAGTTTGAAGCATGAGAGAGTGATGCTACTGGTTCTGGCGGTGTATTGTGTTGATGTTCGGATGATGTTTAGTAAGTGAATGTAACAGGAACTTATATATCCTTATGTTAGCAAATGAAATGGAAATATGCTTATGGTGTCATATACGTTGAATTTATTGGCAAACATGTGTGTTAATAGAGTACTTTGTAGGTCACTAACATTAGGAACACGTTGACATAGACTAGTGCATGATGACATATAGATAGGATAGATAGGTTCATTCAAATTGACTTAAAGTAGTATATGATCAGACACATATAAACCGGTCTAAGATGAAACAAACGTAATGTTCATATATATATATATATATATATATATATAACTAACCAGCACAGATAAATAGATCATAAGTCTGACATTATATGTTCATAAGAAACACCGATACATAGACCAAGTCTAGGCATCTTTCCCTCGAAGGTACATTTGTAAAAAACTTTTTTCTAAAAAGGCTAACATATAAAAATTCCACCCTTAATCTGTGTTGGCACAAGCTCGGATCTTACTAGCATAGCGTAAAATCCCGGTGCCTCCAAATCTTACATTAGCGACCCTTTTGAACTTAGTCACTGATCAGTTGCTTTACAGGCACAACAAATTCCTTGATGCGCTTCAATCCCAATACTGTGCTTAATTAAGAACGCATCCCACACTTGTGATCATGCTAGCTAGTCAGCTTATCTTGCAACAATAATCTTCCTCCTCTGCATGTATCTCTCAAACTATATACCGTACATAATTAGTAGGACTAGATAAGACTCTCGAAGCATCTCGTTCCCCTCTCTACAGTAGAAAAGTGATTCAGAGGAATTTTTGTTTTCGGCATCGATCTGGCCGGCCTCTTGGCCCCGGCGGCTTCTCCGGCGTCGGTGGAGGAGGGGTGCTGGCAGATCGACGCCGGGATTTCCTTTTAGCTGGTAGGCTGTAGTTTGGTAGGCTAATGTTTAGGTTCCCGTGGCGCTGTCCACGCGGGTCATGTGGGCGTCGCGTTGTTTCAGTTTCCTCCGGCGGTGTCGTCCTCTCGGTGATGTCTTCGGCGTGAACTATCGGAGGTATGTTAGCGTTTTAGATTGCTTTGTGTTTGTATGCTTTTTGTGGCTGGTGGGAGCTTGAAATACCCTTTTATTTGGGTTTTAGGTCGCCAGTGTTTGGGCTGGTGATGGCTGAAGTTGTGTGTTGGTCCGTCATCCTTAGCGTGGCTGAGGGTGGCAGGGCCGGTCTTGTGCTTCCTCTACTGACTCCGGCGGGGATGCTGGCGATAACCATTCGTCGAGACAGATGCGGCTTGGATATGATTCCGTGTCGTTGGTTCTTACGACTTAACAATGGTTGGACCTCCTCGTCAGGCTTGGTAGGAGGGCTCATCGGTCTAATCTGCAAGGCTCCGGCTTGGCAGCGTGGTGACCAGCGGTTGAATTCGGCTTTGCAGTGTGGCGTCCGGCGGAAGAAGATGATGAGAAAGTCCTCGTTGTACTTTTTCGTTCTCTTTGGGGGTTGGGGGGGGGGGCTTATGCAAGATGGGATGTACTGTTCTAACAAATCAATTAAATCTCACCCCTTCCGCAAAAAAAAAAAGTAAATAATTAGTAGGAGTAAGTCTTGTTATACCTCTAATAGAAGTTGTGACTAGTCAAGTATCAAAGCATCTCTTTTTTGATAAAACAAAAAAGAGAAACGAAACAAAAAGAGTAACAACTGTCAACTGAACGAATGGATGAAGAAGCACTTAATCTCGTGAGATTGAAATGGAATGGACGTGATATGGATGTTCACAGTTGAGGTATATACACCTAGGGAGAGAAGGAATACTTTTGCATTGACTCACCAAAATGTAATAGTTGTACCGACAATCAAACCATGCTATGTATGAGTATGACTACAAAGTAGAGAGAGGTCTCTGTTCCATGTAACTCGCCAAGATGATCTCGTAGCATCATACCAGTCGCATCAGTATTTTCATCGGCATAGAATGCCCCATGAGTGTTGCATTTCATCCAGAACTCCGGCGGCGTGGACCATCTCTGTTGAGTAATTGCAACACTACTTTGCTTCGGTGGATGCAGAATGTACCGAAGATCAAACGCTGTATCCCGAGCCCAAGAAATGGATTCTCATTGATATTGCGGCTTCTTCGTGTCTTCTCTTATTTCTTGCCATCCATAGAGTCCACATGCTACAAAGTATTCCTGCCGCCTCTCTTCTCGAGCAAGTGTTATTGAACAACAGATCCCGACACCAGGACATCGGATGCAACTTTGGTAGCTTCACACCTGTCAATTCCTTGGCCTGGTCCCAGAACATACATGCCGCAGTACAATCTATCAGTGCATACTTGCACGACTGGACATCCAGGTGTAAGATTTGATGCTTCGGTAATTAAAAACGCGGCGTATCTCTGTAGTGCTCGATTGGAAAACGCAGTGCTGCTGTCCATGTTGCATACTCTATCAGCGCATACTTGCAGGACTGGATTCTGCCCATGATACTGTGTGCCACGGGTTATTTTATAGGTGCTAGCATGCTACCAGCAATGCCAAGAGCAGCTATGAAATGGAGCCAACGTGAGCAACGTCTAAAGGCCACTTATAAGATAATCTGATAAGACTGGGCACGCTAGTTCCAGCTGACGCGCGGAAGGGTAGGAGTTTGTGCATTCTGTACCGTACTTCTCACGCAAGGGACGCGAGGAAAAATTCCAGTACTTTGCCCGGCGACGTCGAGCGAGCAGTACGTGGTGGGGCCACGACGCGACCGCGGCCTTCCCGGTTTCGTGACGCTGGCCGGCGTTGAGGTCAGGTGTCTCGGAGAGCGTTCTCCGGTTCGTCTCACGCGGCCGGATGGGCCGCGACGTGCCCGCAGTCCTGCACAGCGAAAGCCACGTCCCCATCACTCAGTCAGACTGTTTGACGCACCAAAATCCGAAAGCACCGCGGATCGGACAGATAGTATGTGCGCGACACGACTGCCGTCAGATCTCTTGGCGAAATGGCGCGTACCGCCGAGTGGAGCGGGGCGGCGGGCCACCGGAGCCAAATCCTCGCGCCCTTGTCCTCTCGCGTGTGGCAGTCTCCTACGCTAGTTGGCGAGGACCAGCGAGTGCGTGACGGTGCAGTATGATCAGACGACTCACAGAGTGTGGAACTTTCATATTTGAGACCATGCCTGCCCTTACTATTTGAGGCTCGTATAACGGCGCCATAATGACCCGTGATATTTAACTACAGCGTAATATTATTTGACGCCGTGATTTTCACGTGATTCAGCCCACATCTAATGTGGCATATCACGACGTCAAATATTAAGTGCCGTGCAGTGAACTAACGGTGGCACGTGTGATGACACTATGAAAAGGATATATTTTGGACACCTTTTTTCTCGAGAATCTATTTGTAAAAAACTTTTTTCAAAAAAGCTAAAATATAAAAATT
Source organism: Phragmites australis (assembly GCF_958298935.1). Lineage (NCBI taxonomy): Eukaryota > Viridiplantae > Streptophyta > Magnoliopsida > Poales > Poaceae > Phragmites > Phragmites australis. The sequence continues at coordinate 34,157,777 of NC_084922.1, forward strand.
CCACGGATTCTTTATATGTGTATCTTGGTATTTGATGGTTGGTAAGTTGTTGCAGTTGTCTCTGCCAGAGTGGTGAGAATGTCTAGAGGTTGAGTTGTGTGGCATGACTTGTATGACCTAATAGGCTTCAAAGGGCTAGTAGTATGTCTGTTGTGTGGCACTGCAGATGGGTTGAATGGAGGGCCTGATGCCTATGCTGCACTGCTAGGTGAGGTTGATTGAGTGTTAGGTTTTTCTCCAACCATCCACACACGGTGCAAATATTTTGGATACGAGATGGATTGGCCCCATGTCATGTACCCTAACTATTCGTTCTCGGGATGTCGGAGAGATGTATCGATGTGTGCCTTACCTTAAGAGACAGAGCGATGTCATTTTTAGCCTTAACATTAGAATGGTGTAGGGTTTTTTCCTATGGAGTCAAGTCGGTCTTTTGCTGACCGTGGTGTCATGATGTGGTCAAGACCCGAATGGGGTTCTGAGAGTTCCTTGGAGTCATTTTGTTGAGGGTTATACTCTAGTCGTTAATGTTGTTGGGACATAATGTTTAAACCTAAGGGACCTAGTGTTTGTACTATCGTGTCTCTTTCTTTTGGTTTGAAGCATTTCTCTGTACTCAAAATGGGAATGCAATTTCTTGCGTGGTTGCTTTCTGTAGACGTAAAAGGTTATGTTGCAGTTTATGTGGTTGTTCTCAGGATAGCCTTGGTGGAGTGGTTCACTGGCCCTAGGTGTATGAGTCTATTGTTTGTGCTAGTGGTTCTATGTCTGTTATGTGGTGTTATATGTATGAAGTGCTGAAAGCTGGTGCCCGCAAGGCCAAGGTAGAGCTTTTAGTCAGATCATGGAGTGTTTTCTTGTGTTCTTTTAGCAAACCCCTTCATGTTGGACGTGGGGATTTATTTGTTATGGAGGAGGAAGCGAAGGTTATACCTTGCTATTAGGCGTGTTGGTGTTGTTTAGGTTTTTCCATAAAAGTGTTGTGGCCTATAGCATCATGATGGGATCTTTGGTTGCTAGGACGCTAATGCGTGTCCTAAGGGTGGTTTGTATGGTGGAGATAACCTTGGAGTTCGAGCGGTGAGATTAGTGTTATGTTCGAGAGCTAGTGGATACCTCTCTATTTATGGGAGTGTTGTGAAAGATGATGACCTTGTTGAGGTGGGCCTCTGTGGATTGGTGTTGTCTAGGAAGGTGTATCCTCTCTAGGGACCCAAAGAGGAGTGTGGTATGCTAGCGCTCAGACTGGTGACTGTGAGCTGATGTTGTAGAGTGTATTTCCTAAATTGTCTTTGTAAAGCAACTACTCTTGGGTTGGAATGACACATTTCATGTTGAAGAAGGCATGTCTTCATCCCTCTGCATGTGCTTTCCGCAGTGGTTGTCTTGTCAGTTGGATTAACTGACGTCTCTCCCGCTTTTGCGAAGGTTGTGTTGTGGATGCAATGTTAGTTTTAAGAAGTCGTGGTGTGGTTGCAGATAGTATGGCAAGACTGAGAGTGTGAGCAAGATGATAAGTTCTTTAGCATACCATTCTGGCATGTTTTTGGATGTGGCGACCAATGCAGTCTAGTAATTGGTCTGGCTCTCTAGATGGAGGTTTTTCAGCGTTTCAGTTGGAGTGTGCAAGTCTAAGCTTGTGCCTTGAAGGATGAGCTACTGGGTGTTCAGAACTTTTGTTTTGGGTAAGTGGTTGCAGTCTTCTGGTTGACCATTCTAGTCTCGGTGATGCATCAATGTAAGAGTGACCAGCTGAAGTTTTATGCCTTAAGGTTGTGATCGTCCTTGAGCAGATACCCTACTCAGGTGTTGGTGTTAGCGGTGTTTGTGGAGGTGGTGAAGTGTCGATGTTCCCGTAATCCCTAAACCATAAAGGTTTTAAGCTTCTCATTCCTTCGAAGGGTGAGGTTGAGGCAAAGAAGGATGTTTGTTCTTATCAGGGGTTTTGACCCAAGTTTGTGGTGTCAGTTGAGCAAAAGTTTTGGATGCAATTGCATCAAATGAAGAGGGTGTTCCTAAGTAGCTAATGCCTTAGTTCAGAGTTTGTCAAAGAGAATGTCTCTTGTCTTGTTGATATAATATTAGTAAGGACATCGTGGGTTATAGGATATGTTTTCTCCTTTAAGAGTGGGAATGAAGCGGATGACATAATCATCTTCTTGAAGAGGTTAGAAGGTGAGTTTTGGAAGGTGGATCTTTCGATCTTAATCCTGCTGGTAGTAAACTACGTGTTTTGAAAGTCGTTTTTGTGTCGCGATAGATTGATGTGAAGAGTGGTATCCTGTTGCAAATTCCCTGCAAGATAAGAGAAGACATGAGGTTGTTCCCAGCTTTGTGGCAGTTTGTGGTTTTTGTTAGTAGTTTTAATCTGAGCTTAAATGACCTGCAGGTTTATTGCAACCGTTGGAGGTTCCAGAGTGGAGTTAAAAGCTTTTTCGTAGAAGTCTACGTGGTTGGCTTGTCTCGCTTGCCTCAAGGTGGAGACGCCTTTTGGATCAGGGTAGACAGGCTTGCTAAGTCCATGTTTTCCTTTTCGTTGAGCATGACCAGTTCGACGTGGATTGTGGCTCCCTTGGTGCCAGGAAGAGGTGAGATGGCTTGGTGTGTCGAAGTTGTTTGTTTTGGATCAGGACTTCAAGTGTGTGTCACAGTTTTAGAGGAGTTTGTATAATGATTTGGGCACAAAGCTCTATCGTAGCACGACTATCCATCCTCAGACAGTTGGTCAGTCACAGCGGACAATTCAGACTTTGCAGGATATGTTGCATGCCTATAGTATGTCTTGGAAGGACAGTCAGAAGGACCATCTAGTTTTGGTTGAGTTTGCCAATAACAACAACTTTTAGGCAAGTTTTAATATGACTCCTTTTAAGGCTTTGTATGGCCGGAAATGTGTTTCTCCTTTTTGGTGGGATGATGTGAGTAAAAGGTATTTGCTTGGCTTAGACTTTGTTCAGCAGATTACAGAGAAGGTGCGGGAGATTCGCTAGAATCTGCTAGTTGCTCAAAGTCAATGGAAGAGCTATGCAGATGTTAGGTGTCGTGATCTGAAGTTTACTGTCGGGGATCATGTGCTTCTCAGAGTGTCACAGACAAAGGGCATCATTCATTTTGGTACCACTGGGAAGTTCAGCTCGTGGTACATTGGCATATTTCCTATTGTGGCCCGTGTTGACAGTTTGGCTTATCGTCTGGAGTTGTCGGAACTCAATGACAGGGGTGCACAATTGTTTTTTTTTCATATCTCTATGCTATGGAAGTATCTCCGCGACCCTGAGCATAAATTGATCTGGAGTCTGTCATAGTCGAGTGCCAGTCAGACATGCATCTTAGGCTCATTTTAGTGAGTCATGAAGAGGAGGACCACTAAGTATGTGAAAGTCATTTGGGTGAATTGGTCTCAGTATGAGGCAATGTAGGTACTCGAGGATCAGATGCAAAACAAGTACCTCGAACTCTTCGAGGCGGGAGAGTGATAGTTGTGGTTTATCATTGTATCTTTGCTCTATTGTCCTCTCTTTGTGTAAGGTCAGAGTGGTTAGATTCGGGGATGAATCCTTTTAAAGAGGGGAGAATGTAATATCCAAAAATGCTTAATTAACTATTAACTATGGGACCCACGAGGAGTGCAAAAATTGACTTTTTGAATCGATGCTTGGATGGACGATCGGAGATCGTGGATGCATAGATCTTATTGAGACGATTCTGTTTTGCTATCTAACAACTCGTTTGGACGCTCGGTGAAGCCACAACAAGCCCAATAAATTTATACCGTTGGATAAAAAATAAAAATGGATAAAGCCGGGTGGGATCGGTCACCACCCCGATCCCCACCCAGAGCCGCCTGACTACCTTGATGGCTTGCGTGCCTACGCCAAACCCTAGGCATTGCCACCACATGAGTTGCCAGCCCCGTCGACCGCCATCCATCACCGACCATGCCTCGCCAACTGTCGCCCGTCATGTCCTGCCACTACCTCATATCGTCTCGGCCTGCCGTCGCTGTTAGCCAGCTGCCTGCTATCGCGCTGCCCCTGTGCTTAGCTACCTAGGCCGCCCCTGTGCGGAGGCGCCCAGCTACTTGGTGAAGTCCGATAGCAGGGGGTGAGCAGGGAAGGGCCAGCCAGCCAAAAGAAAAGAAGAAAGAAAGGAAAAGGAGGAAAAGAAGGGAGAGAAGAAGAAGAAGAAGAAGAAGAAGAAGAAGAAGAAGAAGAAGAAGACGAAGAGGAGGAGGAGGAATTTCTACAAGTTCATCGGACTTCGTCGTTGATTCGAGACCACACTCCATATGTGACATCTTCGTAGTCCACAAACACTTGTAGATAGTCGATATCGGTCATCCACATTGTCGGATAGGTGTTGGTTGGCTCGATTAGTGAGTAGCGGGTTAATTCAAATTGAGGCCTAACCAGTGTCGAAATAGATTGTATGGTTATAATGAAAGTTGTAGGCCTTGTCAAAAGCTTTCCGATGGTGTTGGTTTTGTTCTTTTTGGATGAACAGTTTAGGAGTAATGGCCAAAACAATGTTGTCGTCCGTCGAGAGTAAGCTTGCACACTGTTTTTGTTGTTCGGCCATCGACCTTGTTAGATGAAGTTGTCGTTCGTCATCTTGCAAGTAAAGTAGTAGATGTCCCTCCGTCGTTTATTATATCACCTTCTATGCGGGGGTTTGGGGCATAGGAGCGTGCCTCCTTTTGCTTTTGTTGTTGCGGCATTTTTGGTGCTAAGTTATGCACTTGTTCAGGTGTTGCCGCTCTGGAACACTTATAGTTCATGTTTTTATCGTCAGTGAAGGCAAGTAAATGTAGTGATTGCATTATACTATAGTTTATTATTTAGTTGCCTCCATCTTTTAATTGCTGCAACCTCTAATAATCTTTTTTTTTAAATGTGAGCATATTACTTATGTCTACCTTCTGAAGATTTGATGATTTCATGGATTATGAGGTAAAAGTAATGGGATATGTTATTTACTTGCAGATGTTCATACTCTTTGTATGCAATACTTGAAGTATATTCATATGCTGGAAGTATGTCTTTAGTTTATGCATGAGCTTGTTGTATTAATATTTACTTTTTCAAAGTTTACTTGAATCTTGAATTAACAAGTGGATGAATCAAGTTTTCGCGCTTTGCAGTTGTTCTTTATCATAGTTATGAAGTTTTTGAAGTCTTAAGCATATCCTAGAAGTTATGTTGTTGGTTATGCACGAAGCATATCACTACTAGAGAAATTGATTTGTATAGATGGTTCGGAAACCTCGCGTGGGATACTTTTTTGAACCGTTTGTACTGAAGAGTCTGTACAAATCAGATTTGTATAGATAAGTTTTGAATCATTTGTACAAATGATTAGTACAGATGGTTCCAAATTAGAACTATTTGTACTAAGTTTTTTAGAGATAAAAAATCCAAAAAATAATTTTCCTACCCACACCAACCCCTAATATTATTTTGTAGGTGTGATCCTAAGTCACGTGATTTTTCACACGAAATAACATGCGTGTGTTTTCCAGGAGTTGAATCCATAACCTCTAATCTCACATGAAGCTTCCTTACCATCTCACCTATTATTGAATGCTGAACATTACATGAAAATAATATATATAACAGATAAGCTCCAAACGAGTGGGACACTAATAGTACAAACAGTTCCTAGCTTGAAACTGTCTATACTATTCTATTTGTACAAATATTTCTAGTTTAGAACCGTCTGTACTATTACTGCCTGCAGTACAGACGGTTATAAACTAGAACCGTTAGTAGAAATGGAACAATACAAACCGTTCCAGTTTGGAACCATATGTACTAGTACAAACGGTTGTAGTTTGTAACCATCTGTACTATTAGTACAGAAGGTTGTAGTTTGTAACCGTCTGTTCTTTAGCGTCTCACTTTGTTAGAATTTCTTGTTGTCATTTTCTCAAACGGTTCTAATTTGGAGCCATCTATGATATCATTTGTACAAATAAATCCATATATCCATCTATACAAGGACATCCTACTAAATAGATTATGTAGTAGTTGCATGTCATACATATGCATCTCATGCATTGGAAGCTTTGTCGCCGTCTTCTGGCCGCGACCGTACAGGTACAACACCGTAAGTTACCCGAGAAGAGGTACGATGCACACCCTTATGTTACTCGATGAGGGGTAAGGGTGAGGAAGAACATAGTATATGCATCCGTACACATTCTCATGGAAGAATTTAGTGTTGGAAGTTATGTTTTTACTTATGGTGAAGCATGTTATATATATCTGTTTTATGCATTGGAATTTATGTCACGCAACGTTCGCGACCGTACTTGTACAACATCCTATGTTACCCGAGAAATGATACGGTGCACACCCTTATGTTTCCCATGGAGGGGCAAGGGTGAGGAAGATCATGACATGTGCATATATGTGCATCCATATGGATGTGTTTACTTTAAATGCATCGATATCAATCTTTTGATGCCAGGAAGTCTTTGATATTTTTTTGGATGATACAGTTAAGATGAGGTCTTAACTAGCAGATGATAGCATGTGGGTGTTATATTATCATACTTAATTATGTTTTTAGATAATGTTAACATGTTCAGCTTAATATCATTGTCAAAGATGAATGTTTAATCAATTGTAGCTCAATATCTTGTTAAACCAATTTGCTTGCTGAGATTTTCGAATCTCACCCTTGTTATCTTTCCAGGTGCACCATGAGGTGATGTCAAGCGTTCGGGAGGGGTAGCATCACATCTTATGCATGATCACCTTCACCTGTTTGTCTTTTTTATTGTAATGTTAGTTTGGTATCTCTTAGTTGTTTTGTTGTTTGATAGTCTCTTGTCGTGGTGTTGAACTTAGTTTGAGGAATGTTCCTCGTTTGTTAGGATGTTAGTTTATGTTAGTGTGTTGATGATATCCATATATAATTGCATGTGTTTTTTTGTTTCCGTTATACTAGTTTTTAAGGGAGGTGCTACTGAAATTTTCTTGTTCGGTAGACCCGTATGTAGGTTGAGTGGCATTCCAGGCTTGTGTTGGTCCCCAGGGTGTTATAGAGAGGGAGGGGTCCCACCTGCCTAACTCGTCTGTAGATAGTATCTAAATACTAGATTTAGTTCTTCTTCCTTAGCTCTGTTTAGCTCCGGAGATTTGCAACCTTGGTGATGTCGATTGCCATACTCCTCTATGTGGTGGTGATCCTCGTCGGCTCCAGCGTACAGTTCTCCTCCAATGGTGCCTATTATGCCCAAATCGACATGGCGGTTTTCGTGGATTGCCCCTATATTGGTGTTGCTTCTGCCCGGTTGTCGTTTGCCCTTGTGCTTCTTTGCACGGAGGCGATTGTCTCCTTTGGCGCAGGTGCAGATATATGGAGCTTCTCTGATGTTTTTCCCTTGTGGTCATAGGCTTGATGTCTTTCGTCATCCCTGTTGAATTCCTCCCCGGTGGGTGTTCCTCCACCCCTTCCCCTTCTTTGTTGCTCCGGATTTGGTACTACTACATGGGGAGCTTGTTCTTGTGCTGCAGGTGTTGAAATCCATGGTGGACGCCCCTATTTTCCATTTGGGTTGATCACCCAATGTTGCTGATCCCCAGATTCGATGGGGAACCTGTCACGTCCCAAACCTGTAATCATGTCTTTAAGCATAATTATGCATCATAAACATCAAGTTTAATTATGAGCATTTGTTGAGTTCTCGTTAGTTTCTAATGGCGGCTTAACTTTGCGTAGAGTCTTGAATTTTGTCCGACCTTAGAGTTTCCTTTTAGTTTAAGTCTCGCTTAGGTATTTGGGTGAATCCAATTGAAATTGGGTTCATCTCATTTGTTATCGCAGCACAATAATTCCTAGAATTTTTGCAGCATTAGAGCACCTCGTGTTGGGTTAATGGAATGGGGGAGATAAAGAATAGAATTTTCAGCTAAATGGGACTTGTCTCTCAAGTAAGTGGGGCCCACCTAGCCGTCCCACCAACCCTCCCTTTCTTTGGGCTGTAGCAGCCCCCTCCCTTCACTCTCCCTCTCCCTCTTGCTCTCACTCTCACGTGCTCTCCCCCTCTCTTTTCCAACCGACCAAAGGCAGCAGGAGCTGCTGCTCTTTCCCTCTCTCTCAAACTCTCCATTTTCCCCAAAAAATCTCCCTCAAGCACTTGGAATCAAGGTATGCATGTCACACCATTGTTTTCCTCTCGTCCTTAGCTCTCCATTCCTCCAAGTTTCAGTCACATGCAAGATTTGAGTGAGTTCCAAATCAATTTCGTCCCTTCTTCACTGAATTTTTCATCAAGCTTGGTTCTCTTCTCTGAGCTTCTTCCTCCTTTTTCTTCCATACCCGAAGGTCACCAGCCTTGACAAGGACGGTAGGTAAGTCCCCAAAAGATCCCATGAAAAGGATGCACGCTTTGTTTTTGTTGATTTTGAGTTCGTGGGATGCCTTCTTTCACTTGCGAAACACCACTTTGTTCTCGTGGCTTGGAGCTAGTGGGAGGAGTGGGATGAGGTAGAGCTAGTGAATCGTGCTTGTGGAGTGGGTAAATTAGGTCTAGAACCAATGCATTAGTGCCAATGCAAGCTTGTGTGGTTTAGGTTTTGACATGCAAGATGAATCGGTAAGGAAAAACATCTCAAACCAGTTTCTGCTAGAACTAGAAAGTTCCGGGTAATCCTAGTTAAAACTACACGAGAACCTTTACCCAAAAATTCCTGGTTACAACCCAGAAGTCCCATATTGACCCGAGTTAGGATTAACCGAGAACTCCTGTTCAGAGCCTTACCTGGATGTTCCTGCCCAACCCGGAAGTTCCAACTTTAGTTTGAAACTTTCGGTTTAATCCAATTTGTTGCAACCTGAGGACCACTGTCCGGAGTGATACCCGAAAGTTCCGACAGCCCAGAAGTTCTAAACTCAATCCAGAACTTTTGGATTTCTATCAGGATTTCTGTAGTTGTTTGGATCAGAGACTTTGTTGTTCTTTTGCGTGCCTTCATACTATTAGCGTATTATGATGCATGATGTAGCATACCTCTTTGCGCCTCATTCATGCTCATTGCATTGCATGCTCTTTCTTAGAGAACGAAGGACCGGAGCGTGACGTGTACATGATTGAGGGCGATCCAGAGTTTGTTGCTGCTAGTTGTGAAGCTGAGCATCAAGGAAAGCATCTAAGCGTGTTGCACCTCTATTTTTGGATCCTATGAGTTTTAATTCGATAAAGTTATTACTTTATGTATGTCATGCATGTTTAGAGAGTCGATGTCGGGTTTTGTGGGTAGATCCTAATTGTTGCATTGACGTTGTTTGTCTCTTGATCCTTGTAGCCTGGGTATAATCATGTAAATGTCTAACTTAAAACTATCCGAATGCTTAGAAATGTATAGGTCCTTGCTAGAAGTCTAGTGGTGGTTCGACCATCGTTCGCAAGCTTGGGCCTTGTTTATTGTTTAAAAAGCTAATGATGATGTTGGTTGGTATGAGTTGTGAGGATGAGACGAGATGTGGGCGGTGCTAGGGGTAGGTTAGAAGAGGAACCCAAATGCTATAGAATTGTCACACCCGGTTTTAACGGACAAAACCAAGTGCAGCTTATGTGTGCCCATAAAGTTTAATACACATAAGGACATCATAGGTGAAGTAGCAAAAACAACACTTTTATTAAATAAACGTTCACTTCTTACAGAATAAAGACTTCACCTAAACAACCTCAAAAATTAAACTAAACGACAGCATCTAAACGACGGTAGCGGGACGAAAACATCGGCGACCAAGCACTCCACAGGCACCGACTGGAAGACATGCTCCTTAGAACACCAGGTCATTGTCTTGGAAATTTTCAAAATCTTCCACTGAGCAGCATATGTTTTTTAGGAGAAAGCAAGGGTGAGCACATAGAGTACTCAACAAGTGTGGGAAAGTAATGACATGCAAGCTTATATCAAGAATAGGCTAACACATGGTATATTTGCGTAAATGCGAGTAATGAAAACACATTTGGACTAAAAAATATTAAGCAGTTATTAAATGAATGTAACTCAAACAGTTCAGCATCCAGCATACAAGGCTCCCCACCTTGCACACCATAACCATCCAGTACTCCCTGTACTTTATCCAAAATCATCCAGTACTCCCTGTACCAAAACCATAACCATAACCTTCACCATCACCCTCTAATCATGCAAGGATCCAAGTCTCTCATATCCGTGAGCACGGCTGTTATAACAGTTTTACACTCTGCAGAGGTTGTCCATCTTTCCCCACGAGTGTCACGTCCCGAAATCCATAATTGTGTGTTTTAATCCTAAAACATGCAATTTCAGCTTCATGTTCCAGTTTGGGATCACTGGAGCACTTCACTTTGAGTCAATGAGGTGGGAGAAGGAAAAACTAAGAGAAATAAAGGAGCTGGAAGCAAGTCTGGACTTTCCTCTAGGTAAATAGGGCCCACTTGGGTGGAAAATATCTCTCTATAAGTGGGCAACAGCTCTCTCTCCCCTCAAACTTGCCCATACGTACTCCTCACCCACTCCACCAGATAAGGTTTTTTGAGGAAGCAAGTTGGAGTTGGTTGTCTCTCACTCTCTCTCTTAGGCTCCCTTTTTCCCCTTTTGGATCCCTACCTCTGGGAGCAAGATCAAGGTACGTATGTGGTACTCACGTGACCACCAGCTCAAGGACTACTCGTCCATCCAATTCATTTTCAGTTTCCCCGAAGGAATTCGAGCTGGTTCTGAACTTGTTTGGTGTTCTTTGGGAACAGCAAGGAAGCAGCAGTTTTTCCTCTCTTCTCCAAGCCATTTTCCGTCGTTTCCTCCTTCAACTGGCGGTCACCAACCTCAGCAAAGGACCTTGGGTGAGTCTGCTAGACTCCCATGGCATGTATGCTCATTTTTAGTTGGATAGATCTTGAATCTGGAACTAGGGTTGCAAGGTTCTTAAAGTTCTGCAGTCTGGGAACAAATGAGGATTTCTGTGGATTTGAGTTAGGAATCATGTTGCTAGGCGGTTGAGCAAAGTCTAGACCCTGTACACCCTACTAGTCATTTTTACTTTTGATTTAGAGAGACTCCCAGGTTAGTTTAGCCTAGTTTTTCCCTTCGTAATGGCTGCTGTTCTGGAGCTGCGCGAGGCTGATTTACTGTAGCGCCGAGTACTGTTCACCCGAGCACCCTGGTACTGTTCACCCGAGGACCCCCGGGTACTGTTCACCCGAGCACCCTGTACTGTTCACCCCGAGCACTCCCGAGCACCCCCGGGTACTGTTCACCCGATGACCGGGGGGTACTGTTCACCCGAGCACCCCGAGCACCCCGGGTACTGTTCACCCGAGCACCCTGTACTGTTCATCCCGAGCACCCCTGTACTGTTCACCCCGAGCACCCCCGAGCACCCCTGTACTGTTCACCCCTAGCAGTCCCGAGCACCCCCGGGTACTGTTCACCCCGAGCACTCCCCCGAGCACCCCTGTACTGTTCACCACGAGCACTCCCGAGCACCCCGGGTACTGTTCACCCCGAGGACCTCCTTGTACTGTCCACCCGAGCACCCGAGCACCCCTGTACTGTTCACCCCCGAGCACTCCCGAGCACCCCCGGGTACTGTTCACCCGAGCACCCGAGCACCCCCGGGTACTGTTCACCCCGAGGACCCCCGGGTACTATTCACCTCGAGCGCCCCCGGGTACTGTTTATCCCGGGTACCCCGCGAGTACTGTTCATCCCGGGCACCCCGAGCACGGTTTATCAGGCTTTCCTGATAGCTGATAGCTTGTAAAATTCGTAGTTAATTCGTAGGGACTCCAAACTTTTTGAGACCACTTAGAAAGTTCTGGTTTGGACAGTACGATCTTGGAATAATGTTGTCATGTATCGTGGAGCATATTTTTCTTACATGGTCGCATTTCATACATGCTCATTACATTGCACGCGTTGCTTTCTGTAGTGAACGCCGATCCGTCGATCCCGGAGGCCGTGGGCGATCGTGAGGCGTCCCACCTTTCTGATCCAGGGCAGCAAGGCAAGCATCGTTCATATTGCACCGTGTCTACTTGAAAATTTAATATGTTATCTACGCTTATGTATACATTGCATGTGTCGGGTACTGAGTTGGGTAGAACCTATGCCGATGCATTATCCCATTTCGGTCACATGTCATGTGTTGTTCCTAGGAGCCTAGTGGTGTCATCGAGGTCTAATTTTAGTTCGCTATGCTTAGTGGTACTTAAGCTTTTCGGTAGAAGTCGACGACGGCGTCCACCGTTGTTGCGAGCCTAGGATTTATTACTTGTTCACACTTATGGTTGTGTTGATGATGAGTCGGTTTGGTGAGTGGTGAGTTGAGACGAGGTGTGGGCGGTGTTAGGGGTGTCATCTGCTCACGAGGAGTCCTCAGGCAGTTCGGGGAGGGAACCCGGACACCGTAGACCGCTTGCACCGGTTAAGCACTGATCATCGGTGTAGTCGGCTTTAGCACATACCTTACTCACCACATGCTGATATAATGGTAGGCGAGCTGATTACCTTCGCAGACGTGGTCATGTGGGCCTCGTCATAGACGGTGTGAGTCCGGTTTGAGTCCGGGCTTTTAGCGGTATTAGTTTGCTCGGGGAGTAGTTCTAATACCGCCTCGCCGAGCTATGGTTGATCCACATGGTTGGGCCTGGTTGGGAAAGGTTGTCACGGGTACCCCCTTGTGCGCATCTTAGCGGGTGGCACAAGCCGTATGGTCCCTGTGTCGTGTGGGTCCAGGAGTATCCCCCTGCAGGGTGTATAATCAGTTCGAACTGCCGCGCTCTCGGTCATGAGCATCGCTATCGCTTATCTCCACCGAGCGACCATATTTTGGTCGTAGAGTTTCGATGTGGGTTGTGGCATGGTTGGATTGGGGTGGTTTGGTCGGTATGTGGTTGGTGGTTTGGTGGGAATGGTTTGCTTTTATACACTTGTTGTTATATATCTGTTTTGATCAGTTGGTTGGCAGGGTTTGAGTCGGTGGTTGTTTAAGTCAGTTGCTTACACCTAGAGTCTAGGTTGCTTACTGCTTAATAAACTTAAACATGTCTTAATCCTTGCTACAGCTTTAAATGCATGATCCTTGGAGTCGAGAATATATATACTCATACTGTGTAAGACTTGCTAGTACCTTCGTACTAAGGGTGCTGCCCTTAAGTTGCTTCCAGGTTCGCAGGTCGGCGAAGAAGAGGCAGTGTTCGGCTACTTTGTGCCTGCCGATCAGGGTGGCGGGCAGGAGTAGCACCTTCTACTCCGAACTCTGGCGCTTTTGGTATGGAGCCTAAGGGCATACGGCTCCATACTCTTTTGTTGTATAGGTTTTTCTTCCGCTGCATAGTAGTTGTTGTTGTTCCTCTTTTGTTGTAAATTGTGGAAGCAGTTGCTTGTTTAACAATGGTAATCCAGTTTAATTATTTGCTCTCTATTAAACTGTGTTGTGATATTTGAGTTGGAAGGCATGTGTTCCGATCCTGGGCACAAAACACGTGCAGGGACTACCGGAATGGTATTCTGGTTAATCGTCGAGGTTGTGATTATGACTAATGATCCTCCTGATGATTAATTAGAATACTATTTGGACGGTTCCTCACAGCTTGGTATCAGAGCCTGGTTTAATTTAGTAGCCTAAACATAATTAGTGCGTTGTTTAGTAAGTCGACAACTTCACCTAAATAACCCATGATTTATGTTTATGCCTCTTCATGTCTAATATGTATTAAACTGCTATCGTTTATGCCCCTAAGTTAAAATACGTATTATGAGTGACGTTTATACGTCTTATACCACATTGTTTTGCTTTCGACCCTGCATTGATTTATGTTGAGCATTGCATCTTCGGCTTTGCATCGTCGGAAGGTAAGGTACGACGCTCGGTGGCGGTTAATCACCGAGGGCTCAGCCGGATGCGAGGCAGGGGCCCGGCATGTTCCGTACGGTGATCCGTACGGGAAGTGAATACGCTAGCAATAGCGTATGAACATCCACCATGCGATGGGAGACATGGTCGTCTACTCGTGTGGCGATTACACGAGATGTCCCGTAGGGTCTACGGGAAGTGAATACGTCGTTGTCGACGTATGGATTGTCGCTTGTACGGCATGTGGTACAAGGGCCGTTCGCGCTCTTACTCTTTCTAGCGCGAAGGGTACGTTCTAGATGTTATAAACTGCCTGTGATTTTGATGTTTGCAGGTGCGGTTCTTATTTTGAGAAAGAAGCGGTAGCTAGGTTCGAGCATGCATTATTTCATGGCATTCATGCATGCATTCATATTTATACATGTATTACGGGATTCTAACAATATATCCGGCGAATGCTTTGTGCTGAGTCGGAATTTGACGTTTCCCCCTTTTATTTTGCATTTTAAGAATGGTTGTCACTCGGCGTAGTGGGGAGGTTCCGGAGGGTTCCGGTCAGAACAACCCTCCTCCACCGCCGACCATGGCGGATGTGCTCATGCAAATCGAGCAGAACCGCCAAGCGAATCACGCTCTCCTCCAGACGAACCAAGCGCTCCTGGAGGCTCTCGTGCGCAACGCGGCTCCTCATGGAGGAGGTGGGGCCGTGCGTCGAGACGACTTCTCGGACTTTTTGCGGACTCAGCCGCCGGTCTTCTCGCGAGCTGAGGATCCCCTGGATGCTGATCACTGGCTCCGGACGATCGAGCAGAAGCTCGCCCTTCTTCGCTGTGAGAATCACGAGAAGGCGCTCTTCGCCGCCCATCAGCTTCAGGGCCCGGCGGGTGCGTGGTGGTCCGGCTTTCTGGCCATGCACCCCGCCGATCACCGCGTGTCATGGGCGGAGTTTCGCGAGGCCTTCCGCTCATTTCACATACCGAGTGGCCTCATGGAGGCTAAGAGGCGGGAGTTTGAGGACCTCAAGCAAGGAGGTCGGGCGGTGATGGAGTACGTGCAGGTGTTCAACCACCTTGCACAATATGCTACCGAGGAGGTCAGCACGGATGCGCGCAAGCAGCGCCGCTTTGTGAATGTCCTGAACTCGAAGATGCAGGATCGGTTGTCCGCGCATAGGTTCGCTGACTTCAACGAGTTGGTAAGCACGTCGATCACGGTGGAGCTCAAGTATAAGAGCCACCAAGAGGAGAAGAGGCGGAAGAGGGGTTCCTCGTCTTCTGTGGGTGGGAGCTCGCAGCGCACCCGCACTGAGAGTCAGCCTCCACAGTTTCAGGTGCCGTCGGCTGGCTACCCACGACCGATGTGGTTTGTACCACGTCCTGCGTTCTCCGCCCCACAAGGGCAGGCTGCACGACCAGCCGGCTCCCAAGTGAGCGTGACCGGTGGCTCAGGCGGTCCGTGCTTCAACTGCGGTCGCGTCGGCCATTTCTCGAGGGAGTGCCCGTATCCGAGGCCGGGAGCCGCGGTGAGTGCCCCGCGACCACCGTCGGCTCAGTTAGCACCGCAGTCTTCGCAGGCGACTCACGTTCCCAAGCGTGGTCGAGCTCGCCACACTACCACCGACGAGGTTCAGGAGGGTGACACCGTCCTAATGGGTACGTTGGATATGAGTTTCAACTCTGACATCTTTGCTGCAGTGGTTTTGTTTGATTCAGGAGCCTCTCACTCCTTTATATCTTCGGGTTATGTTTGGAAAAGTGGGTTGAGAGTCAGTGCTACCCACACACCGTACCTTATAGACGCCCCAGGGGCCAAAGTTTTAATCAACCAATGTGTGAATAAAGCGGCGGTAATTGTCAACGGAGTTCCCTTCGTTGTCAATCTGTTAGTGATGAACTCGAAGGGAATTGATATTATTTTGGGAATGAATTGGCTCTCCAAGAACAAGGCTGTGTTGGACTGTGCTCGGCGGACCGTCACCCTCAATGGTCTGTCAGGTACTCGGGTCCAGTTAAAGCTAGAGGATGTCAAGTCCTGCCTGTTCGCCGTAAAGGCTGTCCCCACCAGGGTTATGGAGACCATTCCTGTGGTGTGGGAATTTCCGGATGTCTTTCCGGATGAATTGCCTGGAATGCCGCCTGGTAGGGCAGTGGAGTTCTCTATTGATCCCGTGCCCGGTGCGGCCCCGGTTTCGAAGAAGATGTATAAGATGTCGCCAGTTGAGCTAGTTGAGCTGAAGAAGCAGATCCAGGAGCTGCTGGCGAAGGGTTTCATTCGTCCTAGTTCCTCACCTTGGGGATGCTCGGCTCTATTCGTGAAGAAGAAGGACGACACTCTCCGGATGTGTGTTGATTACCGTCCGCTGAATGCAGTCACTGTGAAGAATGTGTATCCGCTTCCTAGGATTGACATCTTGTTTGATCAGTTGACTGGAGCCCGAGTCTTCTCAAAGATTGACTTGAGGCTGGGCTATCACCAGATCAAGGTCCGACCTGAGGATATTCCAAAGACAGCATTCTCTACTAGATACGGCTTGTATGAGTTCACCGTTATGTCGTTTGGCTTGACTAATGCGCCGGCTTTCTTTATGTACCTCATGAACTCGGTATTCATGGAGGAGTTGGACAAGTTTGTCATTGTTTTCATTGACGACATTCTGATATACTCCAAGACGGTACAAGAGCACATTGGGCACCTCCGTATTGTTCTGGGCAGGCTCCGAGAGCATCAGTTGTATGCCAAGTTCAGCAAGTGTGAGTTCTGGCTCAGGGAGGTGGCTTTTCTGGGACATGTTCTATCAGAGAACGGAGTGGCAGTTGACCCGAGCAAGGTGCAGGATGTGCTCGACTGGGTTCAGCCCCAGAATGTCAGTGAGATCCGGAGTTTTCTTGGACTTGCAGGCTATTACCGTCGGTTCATCGAGAACTTCTCCAAGGTTGCGAAGCCGATGACTCAGTTGTTGAAGCAAGGCAGCGTGTTTGAGTGGTCAGATGCCTGTGAGTCTGCCTTCCAGACATTGAAGAAGCTGCTCATGACCGCTCCAGTGCTTGCTCAGCCTGATGTGACCAGAGGATTTGATGTGTATTGCGACGCGTCCGGCATCGGTCTCGGCTGTGTTTTGATGCAGGAGGACCGAGTCATTGCATATGCATCCCGACAGCTGAAGCGTCACGAGGAGAACTATCCGACACATGATCTTGAACTTGCAGCTGTCGTGCACGCTCTGAAGATGTGGCGCCACTACTTGATGGGCAACTTGTGCCGTATCTACACGGATCACAAGAGCCTGAAGTACATCTTCACGCAGTCAGATTTGAACATGAGGCAGCGCAGGTGGCTTGAGTCGATCAAAGACTACGAACTGGAGATTCACTACCATCCTGGCAAGGCGAATGTGGTCGCCGATGCTTTGAGTCGAAGGGCTCATTGTCACTGTCTTGTAGCCTCGCCGATGGATTCCACGTTATGCGATGATTTCCGGCGTCTTGGGCTTGATATGGTGCCGGACGGTTTTATTGCCAATCTCAAAATCAAGTCCACGCTCAGTGATGAGATTAAGGCTGCACAGAGGGATGATAAGGGTATGGCCCGAATTCGAGAGAAGAGGAAGATCGGGCAGGCCTTGTGCTTTACTGAGGATGATCAAGGCGTTATCTGGTTTGGGGACCGTCTAGTGGTTCCGAGGGTCGAGGCGCTGAGGAAGAAGATCCTTGATGAGGCTCATGATTCGTTGCTATCCATTCACCCTGGCAGTACGAAGATGTATCAGGATTTGAAACCCCGTTTCTGGTGGACTCGCATGAAGCGGGAGATTGCTAGGTATGTGTCTGAGTGCGACGTCTGCCGAAGGGTGAAGGCTGAACACATCAAGCCTGCCGGCACACTCCAGCCTTTGCCCATTCCATCTTGGAAGTGGGAAGAAGTTGGGATGGATTTCATTACCGGCTTACCGAAGACTTCGAGTGGGTATGACTCTATTTGGGTCATCGTGGACCGGTTGACAAAGTCCGCGCATTTCCTTCCTGTCAGGACCACTTATTCTGCTAAGCAGTATGCGGAGTTGTACCTCACTAGAATCGTTTGTCTCCATGGAGTGCCGAAGAAGATCGTTTCTGATCGGGGTACACAGTTTACTTCTCATTTCTGGAGAAGTTTCCAGGAGGCTATGGAAACCGAGTTGTTCCACAGCACGGCGTATCACCCGCAGACGGATGGTCAGACGGAGAGGGTAAATCAGATTCTCGAAGATATGCTCCGTGCTTGTGTGCTCACTTATGGGAAGAAGTGGGACATATGCCTACCGTTCGCGGAATTTTCGTATAACAACAGTTTCCAGGCTAGTATTGAGATGGCGCCATTCGAGGCCCTCTATGGTCGGAGGTGCCGTACACCACTGAATTGGTCCGAATCCGGTGAGCGGGCTTTTCTGGGTCCGGATTTGGTCAAGGAGGCAGAAGACCATGTCCAGAATATCCGCAAGAGTATTCTCACGGCCTAGTCTAGGCAGAAGAGCTATGCGGATCGACGTCGCCGAAAGCTCACATTTGAGGTGGGGGATCACGTGTACCTGAAGGTCTCACCTCTCAAAGGCGTTCGTCGATTCCAAGTCCGAGGCAAATTGGCACCTCGGTATGTTGGCCCATTTCAGATTCTTGCTCGGCGTGGAGAGGTCGCGTACCAGTTGGACTTGCCTCCGTCTCTCTCCGCCGTACACAATGTGTTCCATGTGTCACAATTGAAGAAGTGTCTCCGAGTCTCGACGGAAGTCGTTGATGTTGCACCCCAAGAGTTGCAACCGGATTTGACATATTGTGAGCGACCAATCTGTATCTTGGATGAAGCCGAGCGTAAGACACGGCGCCATTCTATCAAATTCCTGAAAGTCCAATGGAGCAACCATACAGAAGCCGAAGCGACATGGGAGCGGGAAGATAAGCTCCGCTCCGAGTATCCTGAGTTCTTTGAGAACTTGTGAAAGATGTCGTAATATGGCATATTTGGAATCTCTCACATGAGTGTGCTCATCGTTCTCTCCACGACTCGTACTGAATCTCGGGACGAGATTCTTTTTAGGGGGGAAGGTTTGTCACGTCCCGAAATCCATAATTGTGTGTTTTAATCCTAAAACATGCAATTTCAGCTTCATGTTCCAGTTTGGGATCACTGGAGCACTTCACTTTGAGTCAATGAGGTGGGAGAAGGAAAAACTAAGAGAAATAAAGGAGCTGGAAGCAAGTCTGGACTTTCCTCTAGGTAAATAGGGCCCACTTGGGTGGAAAATATCTCTCTATAAGTGGGCAACAGCTCTCTCTCCCCTCAAACTTGCCCATACGTACTCCTCACCCACTCCACCAGATAAGGCTTTTTGAGGAAGCAAGTTGGAGTTGGTTGTCTCTCACTCTCTCTCTTAGGCTCCCTTTTTCCCCTTTTGGATCCCTACCTCTGGGAGCAAGATCAAGGTACGTATGTGGTACTCACGTGACCACCAGCTCAAGGACTACTCGTCCATCCAATTCATTTTCAGTTTCCCCGAAGGAATTCGAGCTGGTTCTGAACTTGTTTGGTGTTCTTTGGGAGCAGCAAGGAAGCAGCAGTTTTTCCTCTCTTCTCCAAGCCATTTTCCGTCGTTTCCTCCTTCAACTGGCGGTCACCAACCTCAGCAAAGGACCTTGGGTGAGTCTGCTAGACTCCCATGGCATGTATGCTCATTTTTGGTTGGATAGATCTTGAATCTGGAACTAGGGTTGCAAGGTTCTTAAAGTTCTGCAGTCTGGGAACAAATGAGGATTTCTGTGGATTTGAGTTAGGAATCATGTTGCTAGGCGGTTGAGCAAAGTCTAGACCCTGTACACCTTACTAGTCATTTTTACTTTTGATTTAGAGAGACTCCCAGGTTAGTTTAGCCTAGTTTTTCCCTTCGTAATGGCTGCTGTTCTGGAGCTGCGCGAGGCTGATTTACTGTAGCGCCGAGTACTGTTCACCCGAGCACCCTGGTACTGTTCACCAGAGGACCCCCGGGTACTGTTCACCCGAGCACCCTGTACTGTTCACCCGAGCACTCCCGAGCACCCCGGGTACTGTTCACCCCCAGGACCCGGGGGTACTGTCCACCCGAGCACCCCCGAGTACTGTTCACCCCCGAGGACCCCCGGGTACTGTTCACCCGAGCACCCCTGTACTGTTCACCCCGAGCACTCCCGAGCACCCCTGTACTGTTCACCCCTAGCACTCCCGAGCACCCCCGGGTACTGTTCACCCCCGAGCACCCCCGAGCACCCCCGAGCACCCCCGGGTACTGTTCACCCCGAGCACCCGAACACCCCTGTACTGTTCACCCCCGAGGACCCCCCGGGTACTGTTCACCCCCGAGCACTCCCGAGCACCCCGGGTACTGTTCACCCCGAGGACCCCCAGGTACCGAGCACCCCCAGGTACTATTCACCTCGAGCGCCCCGGGTACTGTTTATCCCGGGTACCCGCGAGTACTGTTCATCCCGGGCACCCCGAGCACGGTTTATCAGGCTTTCCTG
Organism: Phragmites australis; assembly: GCF_958298935.1. Taxonomy (NCBI): domain Eukaryota; kingdom Viridiplantae; phylum Streptophyta; class Magnoliopsida; order Poales; family Poaceae; genus Phragmites; species Phragmites australis. The sequence continues at coordinate 34,178,158 of NC_084922.1, forward strand.
ATAGCTGATAGCTTGTAAAATTCGTAGTTAATTCGTAGGGACTCCAAACTTTTTGAGACCACTTAGAAAGTTCTGGTTTGGACAGTACGATCTTGGAATAATGTTGTCATGTATCGTGGAGCATATTTTTCTTACATGGTCGCATTTCATACATGCTCATTACATTGCACGCGTTGCTTTCTGTAGTGAACGCCGATCCGTCGATCCCGGAGGCCGTGGGCGATCGTGAGGCGTCCCACCTTTCTGATCCAGGGCAGCAAGGCAAGCATCGTTCATATTGCACCGTGTCTACTTGAAAATTTAATATGTTATCTACGCTTATGTATACATTGCATGTGTCGGGTACTGAGTTGGGTAGAACCTATGCCGATGCATTATCCCATTTCGGTCACATGTCATGTGTTGTTCCTAGGAGCCTAGTGGTGTCATCGAGGTCTAATTTTAGTTCGCTATGCTTAGTGGTACTTAAGCTTTTCGGTAGAAGTCGACGACGGCGTCCACCGTTGTTGCGAGCCTAGGATTTATTACTTGTTCACACTTATGGTTGTGTTGATGATGAGTCGGTTTGGTGAGTGGTGAGTTGAGACGAGGTGTGGGCGGTGTTAGGGGTGTCATCTGCTCACGAGGAGTCCTCAGGCAGTTCGGGGAGGGAACCCGGACACCGTAGACCGCTTGCACCGGTTAAGCACTGATCATCGGTGTAGTCGGCTTTAGCACATACCTTACTCACCACATGCTGATATAATGGTAGGCGAGCTGATTACCTTCGCAGACGTGGTCATGTGGGCCTCGTCATAGACGGTGTGAGTCCGGTTTGAGTCCGGGCTTTTAGCGGTATTAGTTTGCTCGGGGAGTAGTTCTAATACCGCCTCGCCGAGCTATGGTTGATCCACATGGTTGGGCCTGGTTGGGAAAGGTTGTCACGGGTACCCCCTTGTGCGCATCTTAGCGGGTGGCACAAGCCGTATGGTCCCTGTGTCGTGTGGGTCCAGGAGTATCCCCCTGCAGGGTGTATAATCAGTTCGAACTGCCGCGCTCTCGGTCATGAGCATCGCTATCGCTTATCTCCACCGAGCGACCATATTTTGGTCGTAGAGTTTCGATGTGGGTTGTGGCATGGTTGGATTGGGGTGGTTTGGTCGGTATGTGGTTGGTGGTTTGGTGGGAATGGTTTGCTTTTATACACTTGTTGTTATATATCTGTTTTGATCAGTTGGTTGGCAGGGTTTGAGTCGGTGGTTGTTTAAGTCAGTTGCTTACACCTAGAGTCTAGGTTGCTTACTGCTTAATAAACTTAAACATGTCTTAATCCTTGCTACAGCTTTAAATGCATGATCCTTGGAGTCGAGAATATATATACTCATACTGTGTAAGACTTGCTAGTACCTTCGTACTAAGGGTGCTGCCCTTAAGTTGCTTCCAGGTTCGCAGGTCGGCGAAGAAGAGGCAGTGTTCGGCTACTTTGTGCCTGCCGATCAGGGTGGCGGGCAGGAGTAGCACCTTCTACTCCGAACTCTGGCGCTTTTGGTATGGAGCCTAAGGGCATACGGCTCCATACTCTTTTGTTGTATAGGTTTTTCTTCCGCTGCATAGTAGTTGTTGTTGTTCCTCTTTTGTTGTAAATTGTGGAAGCAGTTGCTTGTTTAACAATGGTAATCCAGTTTAATTATTTGCTCTCTATTAAACTGTGTTGTGATATTTGAGTTGGAAGGCATGTGTTCCGATCCTGGGCACAAAACACGTGCCGGGACTACCGGAATGGTATTCTGGTTAATCGTCGAGGTTGTGATTATGACTAATGATCCTCCTGATGATTAATTAGAATACTATTTGGTCGGTTCCTCACAACGAGTTAGTGAATTCCATGTTGCCGTGTTTGCAATACACTTAACACATGCCAGTGGTGTACCACAAAGAATCACTGCATGACATTTTCCACTAACTAGAGACTAATCCAGTATGTGTCTGCCCACTAGGTTTCACCGCCAAGCTTTACGCAAGTTAAGCTCCTACCCAGAAGCCCCCTTTTGTGCTGACCCAACACACACTGGATAGACTCTAATCAGTATGTCACGCCTTACCCATATCAGTCTCGTGGTTGGTACGTTACTTCTTGGGTTGTCGCTCCACGAACCGGTCCTTACTTAGGTTACTTGAGCAAATACTAAACCAACATCATAACCATGATAACCATCCAAACCACTTTGCTCAAGACCTAAGATTTCATGTTGCTAGACCATTAACAAATTAACGACCATTGTTGTATTTGTTCATTAGTCAATATTATGACATTTCTCAACATCCCAAAAGCATGGCTAAGCAATCTACCCATAAAAGATATCTAGCCATAAACCATCTAGGTTCCAAGAGATGATAAGGAAAAATCTAAGAAAAACCCTAACATAGGTGATTACCCAGTATATTGATAGACATTGCATGTAGTTTATTAAAACCAAAATATTTAAAAACATAGGTTCAATATGATCAAGGACACTTGCCTTCTCCATGCTGCTGCTCAGTGTATTCTTGCTCCTGGTCTTGATGTCCCTCAAATTGATCTGGGGCATTGTCAGCTAATCGCATAATAACCGACAAACAAACAAACAAGATACACTAAGAACAAAGCATAAAACAAAAGAACAACGAGATAAAATTTGTCTAGAAAGAAAGAGCACTGAGAAACGAATCTATCAGCGCAAGAATCGCTTAAAACGGAGCTACGACAAAAAAGTTAGGGCTAAAACAAATCTAGGGTTTAATCTGAAAAAGAAAAGGGCTTATTTTGAATAAAAAAGAAAGTTTAGGGACCTTTTTGTAAAAATAGGGGAATTAATTGTAATTATGAAAAAGATCAGGGACTAATATGTAAAAAGGCAGGTGCTTTTTGCTAAAAATAGAGAAGTTCGGGGGTTTTCTTGCAAAATTACCAATTTCCAGGAATTATCAGATTTATTTCTATATTGAAAAACCTCTTTTATGACATGGCTGTTGACTGGTTTGACACATAGGCAAAAGGGTTGAGATGGCAGCTGAGGTGGCAGAATGACGTGCTAAAGCGGCTGACTGGGTTCAAGTATAAACACGTGGCGCTACGCTATTGGTTGCCGAAGGGGTACACTCGGATCTAATCTCGGACGCACAAAACAGATCTGACGACTCAGAGGAGCTCGGCTATCGGAGAAGAAGGTCACGGCGGCGCCGAGGGGGTTCGCGGCGGCGCACGGCCGGGAAACTCGCCGGAATCGGCTCTAGCTCGCCGGCGGCGATGACGAGCGGCGAAACAGAACCAGGAGAGCGCGGGAATCCGTTTTAAAGCGTACCACAGGCTTGGTGGCCTGGGAAGGCGGTCATCGACGATAGCGGCGGTGATGCAGCACGGGTTCTCGTCGGCGAGGGGCTCCGGTGGTCAATTGGCGACAGCGAGGCCTGGGAAAGCTTCTGGGCGGCACGTGGCTCCGAAAGAGGGCTTCAGACAGCGCCAGACGACTCTGGAGTGGCAAGGTGGCGAGGACCGATGAGTGGCAGCGCTAATGGTGGCTGGAAGCTCAGGTTTCGCGGAGATGCGATAAAATTTGGCAAGATGGCTTGGGGGAAAAGCTGAGGAGGGGTAGGACTGCTTATATAGGCGGCTCGGGTCATTCAGGGGCGTCGGCATACTCGATTCGGTCTCTAGGGCGACGGCGCAGCGCGTTCGGGTTGGATTCGGTTGGGAGTCTGCGAGGAAGACGACAGGGACGCGGGCCCACATGTCGGTGGCGCACGGCGAAGGCGGCAAGAGCAAAGGCGCGTTCGGCAGCGGCGCGCGACGCTGGGCCGGGGGGGGGGAAGAAAAAGGGCAGCCCGAGAAGATTTGTTCTTTTCTTTTTTTTTTCTAAATTCAATTTCAAATTCAAATTCAAAGCAAATCCACTTCAAATAAAATCCATCAAAAGCCAGATAAAAATCCTAATTGCCTAATTGAGCATGAATGCACAATAATCAATTATATCCTATGGCAAATATATTTTTCTTTTATATAAAATAGGATTGTACTCTTTTTAATTATTTAAACTCATATTAAATTCTAGAAAATTTTAAGAAATTTCTAAAGGTGGAAAAATTAGGGTGTTACAAGAATGCTTGCATTGATTAAGCACAATCTATTGTTACAGTTGGTTTTAGCACTTTTCGTACTACCATATATTCGGATTATGGACGAATGAGCCGACTACCATACACCGTGCTGACACTTACCTTGCGTCCTTATGACACGTAAGAGAAAAGGAATGAGGAGAAGTAAGATGGCGAGGAGTCATAGGTGTTCGGGACACACTCGCGGTAACCCTAGTGCCATAGGGGCATATGCAAGTGGGTAGTTCTGGGTATGAGAAATGTTATCTTGGAGGCCAAGAAGATGGACACGGGTCGTGTGGGTAAAGATGTACCCCATACAAGGGGTAAGAACAATTCGAATTACTGTGCTCTCGGTTATGAACATGCTTCTGTCCATTTGCATCAATCATGGAGTTTTGATATTGGGATGTTGTACTGGTATGTTGGGTTTTGGTTAGTGATGTTTGATGACGAGTTGAGATGGTTCCAATGAAAGATATGTTACGTTGATGATCTCAAGATAGAAGGGTACTTTGGCTAGGTTATAGATGCTCTCACACTAGAGTCTAAATCACTATTGCATTATAAATCCATTTAACCTTTATGGCTGATTCCTTGCTATGCGTACTCAAATGCATTCTCCTTAGAGTCAGGTTATTATAAGTACCCATTATGGATTAAGTCTTCCAAGTACCTTCGTACTCACGCTGCTTTTATAGGTTTTGCAAGTGAGGAATAATTTGTGTTTGGTTTCTTCACGCCTGCCGATGTTGGTGACGAGAGAGAGTAGTGCAATCTACTCGGGCGATGTTATTTTGGGGTGGTGTCTCGGGGTAAAAGGCTCTACCTATCTTTTGTAATAATAAATTTTATATATTCTGGTGCGTAGTATCTCTTAGCGGCTTGGAGGTCACACTTTTCTTTTGTCCTCCTAGCGTTCATTTTGGTTAATAGATGAAAAACTATAATAATTTAAACAATTGTAATATAATTTCATTACTCACTCTTTGTTATGTCTTCACGTGATGAAGCATGTTGTAAAGGTATGTGTTCCAATCTTGGGAATAAAACACATGCTGGGACTACCGAGATTGAATTTTGGTTAATCATTGTGGTCATGATAGTATAAATGATCGACCTAATAATTAATTAGAATACAATTTGGACAGTTCTCCACAGCATGGCATCAGAGTTTGGTTTAATGAAGTAGCTTAAAAATACGTAGGATGGGTTAATAAAATGTGTCAACCCCACTAAGACAACCCACTAAAGTTTATTTTTGTATCCTAAGTGTTTGCTCTATTTAATTCCTCACCTTTTCTTAGAGCTTTTCATACCTCTGCTTGTTGTTAATATGTTTAATCTTGATTTCTGACTCGTCTCCTTCTTAATGGGTTAAGGATGACCGCTTTTACTTTGGTGATGGCTACTCGTGTCGTGGGTGTGGAGGGTTTTCTACACTCCTCCGTGAGATGTTGTGGCGCGCAAATTTCACCTTTGCGCCGGAGTATGTGGTGTATGCTCGAGGATTTGGGCTGGATTTGGTGGACTACATGGCGACCATGGACATTCGAGCGTAGATCATTGAAGGCAGAGCCAGTCCACACTACTTCGAGGCAGATGGTACTTCAGAGGAAATGGTAGTTCAAGCGGTGGCTTACAAGGCGATGGCTACCCTTTGTGGCGAGTTGGCAGTTCTACGTGGATGGCCATTCATTTACTTTCCCATTCAAGGCAACAATCACAACAGTTTTGAAGATGTTCTGGATGTAGCCCCACTGAATGAGCACCATATGGTAGAGTTGGTTCGCTTCTTGGACCAATCCTACCGTTGCGTGGTGGCTAAGCTTTGGGAGACGCGAAGGTGTTACAATAGGCTACAACACGAGATGGAGTTGCAAGTGAGCCGCGGAATGGTGAACCACAAGGTGTTGTATGGAGAGGGTCATATGACGCTGTATAGCATGGCACCTCAGTATCACCATTTTTCGGTGGTGCTAGGCACACGGGTACCTCATCCCATGGCTGAAGTGCGAGAGCATCCAACGAATTGCAAGTGCCCCAGTTCCATCGTTTGGATGTCATGAGGGAAATGCTGTTAGGTGAACCGCATCCGCTCATGCACCCCAACGCCATTGACGATATGTGCTTTCCTCAATCTCATCTCTTGGATGAATTCTTGGAAGACTTTGTTCGAGATCCGTATTGTGAGTGGTTCTAAGTGGTCGAGTTAAGACTCGTGTAATAGGGTGTAGCTTCCTTTTTGCAAACTTTTGGATGATTAAGTTAGCTATACTACGCCCCTAAGTGTAATGTATTGTTGTTTGCTGCACCTAAATTGGTTGGCTGCTTTGCATTTTTCTTTATTATGATGTCATTATGAATCATGTTGCATCAACGCAATCGACCAAAAAGGTAAGAAGGCAAGGAATGCATCCCGACAGTGGTAAATATCTGGGGCTCAACTAGTGCAAGGTAGGAGCCTGGTGTGTCCCATATGGTGATGGTACGAGATGTGAATATGTTAGCATTAATGTATGAATATCTACCATACGATGGTGGTCATGGTCATCTACCCATGTGACCATTACATGGGGTGTCCCGTAAGGCGATGGTATGGGAAGTGAATACATTGGTAATGATGTATGAAATATCGCTTGTGCGGCGAGTTGCACAAGAGTTGTTTGAGCGAATGCTTTTTCTTCTCGCACGAAGGGTGATGATTGGTGGTTCTATATATATGCATGCCTATGATATTTGTAATCATGATGCTTGTGGGGAGTGATGAACTCGAGAAAAAACATGTAGATAGGAAATGATCATACTTTTATTTTCCTATCTCTCTCTTTGCATGCATTTACATATTATGGGCTGAGCTTAACCATTTTTATGTTGAATTATCCGTTTCTTGTCGTCCTAAATTCCTATTTATTATCTGCCTTATCGAGATCTTGTCATCACTAATCTTGGAATTGACGGCAGGATGAAGACCAATGGTAGTTTGGGTGACCTTCCTAAGGGTTCCAATGAGAACAATCTGGTGTCACCTCCACCGCAGAGCATGGAGGATGTCTTGATGCAAATCGAGCAAAACCGTCAAACTCAAACTTCTCTTTTCGAAGCTCTTGTGCATAATACGACCCCTTAAGGAGGAGGCGGGGCCACACGCCATGATGACTACTCGGATTTTCTCTGCACTAGTCCTCCCACCTTCACTCGCGTCGAGGATCTTCTTGATGCAGACCATTGGTTTTGCACCATCGAGCAAAAGCTTGCTCTCCTTCAGTGCAAGGACTATGAAAAGGCCCTCTTTGTCACCCATCAACTCCAAGGCGTGGTCGGCGTGTGGTGGACCAACTATCTTGCCATGCACGTCCCCAATCACCATGTGTCTTGGGTGTAGTTTCATGAGGCTTCCTGCGACTACCACATCCCCAAGGGGATAATGGATGTCAAGAGCGGGAATTCCTGGACCTCTAATAGAGAGGCAAATCTATCATGGAGTACATGCAAGTGTTCAACCACCTAGCCCAATATGCGTCGGAAGAGATCAGTACCGACATGAAGAACAAAGTTCATTTTGCGAATGTCTCTTCTCCAAGATGCAAGACTGTCTATTCGGCTCACGAGCTTGCCGACTTTAACAAGTTGGTGAGCACCTCCATCATAGTTGAGCACAAGATAAAGAATCACGAGGAGAAGAAGCACAAGAGGGTTCTATTACCTTCTGTGGGCGGGAACTCCCAATGTTAGCGTACGTAGAGTCAACCTCCTCCATCTCATATGTCGACTTTGCTGCTCCACGATCAATGTGGGTAGTGCAATGTCCATACTCCTCATCGCAACAACAAACTCCAAGACCTGTAGGATCACATGGGAGTGTGACTGGTGGCCCTGGAGGCCCATGTTACAACTGTGGGCGTGTCGGGCATTTCGCGCGGGAATGCCATTTTCTGTAACCGGGAGCCGTGGTGACTGCTCCAATACCATCAATGTCAGTGCAATGCCCTCATTAAGAATCCAAGGCTATGCAAGTTCCCGAGCGCGGCTGAGTGAACCAAATCGCCGCCGGAGAAGCTTGAGAGGAAGACAGCATCCTCGTCGGTACGCTACTCGTGAACTCCCACCATGCAATTGTACTCTTCAATTCTGGAGCATCTCATTCATTCATCAAGGAGGGTTACATCTCGTGTCACAATATGGTCACCAAGACTCTACCCTCTTCCTTTCATATCGATGCACCTAGTACCAAAATGCAAGCCAATCGATTCGTTCCTTTGGTGAAGATCCTCAATGAAGGGGTTTCATTCTCTGCAAACTTGATTGTTCTTGATACTAGGGGAGTTGATGTTATTCTAGGGATGAACTAGCTGACCAAATATAGTGCTCTTATCGATTGCTCTCAAAGGATCATCTCTCTCAAAAATTCAACTGGTGTCCGGATCCCCCTCCACCTAGGAGAGGGTGGTCCCTATCTTTATGCTTTGGAGGGTGCCGCAACAATGGATCTCTGGGGCATCCCCGTGGTGTGAAAGTACTTGGATATTTTCTAGAGGATTTGTTAGGGATGCCACCCGACCAGGACATTGAATTTGTCATCGAACTTGCACCCGGAATGGCCATGGTATCCAAAAGACCCTATCATATGTCTCCCAATGAATTAATGGAATTGAAGAAACAATTAAAAGAATTACTTGGGAAGGGATTCATTCGTCCAAGCTCCTCACCTTGGGGATGCTCAGCTATCTTTGTCAAGATGAAAGATAACACCTTGAGGATGGGCATTGATTATCGTCCTCTCAACGCGGTCATTATCAAAAACAAATATCCGCTTTCTTGTATTGACATCTTGTTTGGTCAATTGACCAGTGCTCATTTCTTTTTCAAGATTGGTCTAAGGTTGGGTTATCACCAAATAAAAATATGATTGGAGGACGTTCTTAAAACGGCTTTCTCTACTCGCTATGGCTCTACGAGTATACTGCCATGTCCTTCGTCCTAACCAATGCATCAGCATACTTCATGTATCTAATGAACACCATGTTCATGAAGGAGTTGGATTCCTTCATCGTAATTTTCATCGATGATATCCTTGTTTATTCTAAGACCAAAGATGAACATTCCCAACATCTCCAAATCATTCTTGAAAGACTCCGCGAACATCGTCTCTATGCCAAATTTAGCATATATGAATTTTGGCTCAAAGAAGTTTCCTTCCTTGGCCATGTCCTTTCTGAAAATTGTGTCACGATTGACCCAAGCAAGGTTCAAGATGTGCTCAACTGGGTGCAACCTCAAAGCATCACTGATATTCAGAGTTTTCTTGGACTTGCGGGATACTACCGTCGGTTCATTGAAAACTTCTCCAAAGTTGCCAAGCCCATGACCGAACTCTTACAGAAGGGCGTGAAATTTACATGGTCCGCTGCTTGTGAGCAAGCCATCCGGACCCTGAAAAATCTTTTCACCACAACTCCCGTCCTTGCTCATCCAGAGGTGAATAAGAGTTTTGACATTTATTGCGATGCTTCCCGTGTAGGCCTCGGTTGTGTTCTTATGCAAGAGGGCTAATTCATTGTCTATGCTTCTCGCCAATTAAAGCGCCATGAAGAAAATTATCCTACACACGATTTAGAGCTTGCAACCGTTGTGTATGCTCTAAAAATATGGCACCACTATCTTCTTAAAAATCTTTACAATATCAACACTGATCATAAGAGTCTCAAATATATCTTCACTCAAGCCGGCCTCAACATGAGGCAAAGGAGATGGCTTGAATTGATCAAGGACTATGAAGTGGAGGTTCATTATCATCCCGGAAAAGAGAATGTCGTTGCCGATGCCTTGAGCCGAAAGGCTTGGTGCATTTGTCTTATGGTCAAGCCTGGACATGCCACACTTTGGGATGATTTTTGGAGACTTAGACTCGAGATAGTTTTGGAGGGACTTCATGCAAATCTGGAGATCAAATCAACCTTCCTCGACCTAATAAAGAAAGCACAAAAAGAAGATGCTGGCATGAAGAAAATCCATGATAGGATTGAAAAAGGGCAAGCTAGATGTTTTTTTGTGGATGATCAAGGAATTTTGTGGTTTGAAAGACGTTTAGTGGTTCCTAAGATTCCTGAGCTAAGAAAGAAAATTTTGGATGAAACTCATGATTCCTTGTTGTCCATTCACCCAGGGAGTACCAAGATATACCAGACTTCAAACTAAGATTTTGGTGGACCCGCATGAAGTGTGAAATAACTTGATATGTCACTGACTGTGATGTTTGCCAGAGAGTGAAAGCCGAATATCTCAAGCTAGCTGGTACGCTCTAACCCTTACCTATTCCCTCTTGGAAGTGGGAGGAAATCGGTTTGGATTTCATCATCGGACTACCTAAGACCTCTCGAGTGTATGACTCAATTTGAGTCATTGTGGACTGGTTGACCAAATCAGTTCATTTCCTTCAAAACTATGTACTCAGTCAAGCAATATGCAGAGCTTTATCTCACTCAAATTGTTTGTATTCATGGTGTTCCTATGAAGGTAGTCTCCAACCGTGGTTCCAACTTTGTCTCTCATTTATGGAAGAGCCTTGATGAAGCCATGGGAGCTGAGCTCCTCCATAACACTGCCTACCATCCTCAAATCCATGATCAAACAGAGGGTAAATCAAATACTTGAAGACATATTGCGAGCTTGTGCTCTCACATATGAAAAGCAATCGGACATTTGCTTGCTATTTGCAGAGTTCTCATACAACAACAGCTACCAATCCAAAATTAAGATGTCACCTTTCAAAGCTCTCGGAAGTAGATGCCGAATACTGTTGAATTAGTTCAAGTCCAGCGAAAGAGCTTTTCCAGACCCAGATTTGGTCAAAGAAGCAGAAGACCATGTCCTGACCATTCATAAGTATCTTCTCACAGCTCAATCTAGTCAGAAGAGCTATGATGATCATCGTCAGCGTGAGCTTGTATTCAAAATTAGAGACTTCATCTATCTCAAGGTCTCTCCTCTCAAAAAAACCTAGCGTTCTCAAATAAAAGAAAAGTTGGTGCCACGTTATGTTGGCCCTTTATGGATTATTGCCTGACAGAGTGAGGTGGCTTATCAGCTGGAGCTACCTCCCTCCCTTTCCGTCGTGTACAACATCTTCCATGTCACGCAATTGAAGAAGTGTCTCCATGTTCTAACTAATCGAAGTTGTGACGATGGGTGACCAAGACCTTCAACCCGATCTTTCTTATTGCGAGCATCCAATTTACATTCTTGATGAAGTCGAACAAAAGACGAAATGCAGTTCTAGAAAATTTCTCAAGGTTCAATGGAGCAATCATACCAAAGAAGAAGAAACGTGGGAACGTGAAGATCGACTTTGTGCTGATTATCCTGAGTTTTTCTCCAACATGTGAGAATTGCTTTAGTTTCTATTTCTCACAATGTTTTATCCTGATGTCATCTACATCATTTTGTTGTTGCACAAATCATGAAGTTTCTAGATTCACCATACTCTCCCCTAAGCTCACCCAAATCTTTGGATGAGATTCTTTTGGGGGGGGGGGGGAGGGAGGTTTTTCACGTCCCAAACCCATAATCTTATCTTTGAGTATAATCATGAATCATATGCATCATGTTTAATCATGAGCATTTGTTGAGTGCTTGTTAGTTTCTAATGGCGGCTTAACTTTGCGTAGAGTTTTGAATTTGGCCCGACTTTAGAGTTTCCGTTTAGTTTAAGTCTCTCTTAGGCATTTGGGTGAATCCAATTGAAATTGGGTTCATCTTGTTTGTTATCGCTGCATAATAATTCCTAAAGTTTTTGGAGCATTAGAGCATCTCGTGTTGGGTTAATAGAATGGGGAGAGAAAGAATAGAATTTTCAGCTAAATGGGACTTATCTCTCTAGCAAGTGGGGTCTGCCCGGCCAGCCCACCAACCCTCCCTCTCTTTGGGCTGCAGCAGCCCCCTCCCCTCACTCTCCCTCTCACTCTCACGTGCTCTCTCCCTCTCTCTTCCAACCAGCCAAAGGCAGCAGGAGCTGCTGCTCTTCCCCTATCTCTCAAACTCTCCATTTTTTCCCAAAAATCTCCCTCAAGCACTTGGAACCAAGGTATGCATGTCACACCATTATTTTCCCCTCATCCTTAGCTCTCCATTCCTCCAAGTTTCAGTCACCTGCATGAAGATTTGGGTGAGTTCCAAATCAATTTCGTCACCCTTCTTCACTGAATTTTTCAGCAAGCTTGGTTCTCTTCTCCGAGCTTTTCCTCCTTTTTCTTCCGCACCCGAAGGTCACCGGCCTCAACAAGGACGTTGGGTAAGTTCCCAAGGATCCCATGGTGAGGATGCACGCTTTGTTTTGGTTGATTTTGAGTTCATGAGATGCGTTCTTGCATTTGCGAAACGCCGCTTCGTTCTCTTGGCTTGGAGCTAGTAGGAGTGGGATGAGATAGAGCCAGTGAATCATGCTTGTGGAGTGGGTAAATTAGGTCTAGAACCAATGTATTAGTGCCAATGCATGCTTGTGTGGTTTAGTTTTGACATGCAAGATGAATCGGCAAGGAAAAACTTTGCAAACCAGTTTCTGCCAGAACCCAGAAGTTCCGGGTTGCAACCTTGAAGTTTCGAGTAATCCTACTTAAAACTACCCGAGAACCCTTACCCGAAAGTTTCGGGTTACAACCCAGAAGTTCCAGATTAACCTAAGTTAGGATTAACCGAGAACCCCTGTTCAGAGCCTTATCCAGATGTTCTGGCCCAACCCGGAAGTTCCGTCCTTAGTCCAGAACTTCCGATTTAATCCAATTTGTTGCAACCTGAGGACCCCTATCCGGAGTGATACTCAGAAGTTCTAACAACCCGGAAGTTCCGACCTTAATTCGGAACTTTCGGATTTCTGTCAGGATTTCAGTAGTTGTTTGTATCGGAGACTTCATTGTTCTTTTGCATGCCTTTGTACTATTAGTGTGTTATGTTTTATCCTCATTTGTTATGAATCATGTAGCATACCTCTTTGCACCTCATTCATGCTCATCGCATTGCATGTGCTCTTTCTTAGAGGAACGAAAACCAAAGCGTGATGTGGGCATGATCGAGGGCGATCCGGAGTTTGTTGCTGCTAATTGTGAAGCTGAGCATCAAGGAAAGCATCTAAGCATGTTGCACCTCTATTTTTGGATCCTATGAGTTTTAATTTGATAAGTTATCGCTTTATGTATGTCATGCATGTGCAGATAGTCGATGTCCGGTTTTGTGGGTAGATCATAATTATTGCATTGCCCTGCCTTGACGTTGTTTATCTCTTGATCCTTGTAGCTTGGGTATAATCGTGTAAATGTCTAACTTAAAACTATCTGAAATGCTTCGAAATGCATAGATCCTCGGTAGAAGTTGAGCGGTGGTTCGACCATCATTCGTGAGCTTAGGGCTTGTTTATTGTTCACAAAGCTAATGATGATGTTGGTTGGTATGAGTTGTGAGGATAAGACAAGATGTGGGCGGTGCTAGGGATAGGTTGGGAGAGGAACCCGAATACAATACACCACTTGCATCGAATAAGCACCGTCCGTTGTTGTAGTTGGTTTTTGCACCTTTTGTACTACCACATATTCAAATAATGGACGAGAGCCAACTAACATACACCGTGCTGACACTTGCCTTGCATCCCTATGACGAGCAAGAGAAAAAGAATAAGGAGAAGGTGTCCGGGACACGCTCGCGGTAACCCTAGTGTCATAAAGGCATGTGCAAGTGGGTAGTTCTGGGTATGAGAAAGGTTGTCTCAGGGGCCAAGAGGATGGATCTGAGTCATGTGGGTAAAGATGTACCCCCTGCAGGGTGTAAGAACAATTTGAATTGCTGTGCTCTCAGTTATGAGTATGCTTATATCCATTTGCATCAATCGTAGAGTTTTGATATCAGAATGTTGTAATGGTATGTTGGGTTTTGGTTAGTGATGTTTGATGACAAGTTGAGATGGTTCCAATGAAGGATATGTTATGTTGATGATCTCAAGATAGAAGGGTACTTTCGCTAGGTTATAGATGCTCTCACACTCGAGTCTAAATCACTTTTGTATTATAAATTCATTTAACCTTTACAGCCGGTTCCTTGCTACGCGTCCTCAAATGCATTCCCTATGGAGTCGGGTTATTATAAGTAACCATTATGGATTAAGTCTTGTGAGTATCTTTGTACTCATGTTGTTTTTATAGGTTCCACAGCTGAGGAAGAATTATTGTTTGGTACTTCAACTCGCTGATGTTGGCGACAGGCAAGAGTAGTGCCATCTACTCAGGCGAAGTTATTTTGGGGTGGTGCCTCAGGGCAAAAGGCTCCACCTATCTTTTATTGCAATAGACTTTATATATTCCGCTACGTATTATCTCTTAGTGGTTTGGAGGTGACATTGTTCTTTTGTCTTCCTAGCATTTGTTTCGTATAATGGATGAAAAACTGTAATAGATTAAATACTTGTAATATAATTTTATTACTCGCTCTTTATTATGCCTTGACATGATGAAGCATGTTGTAAATGTATGTGTTCCGATCTTGGGCATAAAACACAAACCAAGACTATCGGGATTGGATTCTGGTTAATTGTTATGGTCGTGATTATGTAAATGATCAACCTAATGATTAATTAGAATACAATTTGGATGGTTCTCCACATAACCTTTAATTGGTCAGGCCTGGTAAAGCTCCATCAAGATCTACGGCTTTGACTCCTACTTCCAGTGCTTTGTCCGAGGTGACCATCGGGTGGACCGCCAGTGAGTTAATTGGCTTGCACGTTGAAGCCCAATGGTCATCAACTTTGCGGTGAATCGATTTTTGCAATCAGTACACACCGCTTGGTCCTAGTGTCGATGATAGTGCCCTTGCTTGGATCTTCGGTGCTGGCGTCTTGGTGGTTCTTTGTCGCTTAGCATGGGGTGTTGTGTCAGCAATGGCAAACTCACTCTTTCTTGTCAGCGATGCTATCCCTTGGAGGACTGGATTGTAATTTTTATTTTCTTTTATGTCTTCCTAGCCATTTTAAGGATCTATTTGTTATTTCATTCTTTTCTACAGGCTTTCATGTAAAATGGCTTCTGTAATAGCCCTTTGTTGGAGTATTGCCTTAAAAAATGTGCATGCAGCCCCTTAGGGTGTGTTTGGTTGAAAAGAGGGGTTGTATAGTCTAGCTTGGCTGAGTGAAAGCAGGCTCAGGGAGCTGTATAGTTTTTGAGAAGAGTGTTTAGTTGATTGCATGAATGGATGCAATGATGGATGCAGTGAACATGTGAATGTGTTTGGTTGCCTATATGAGCGGATGCAATGACGGTTGTGCTGTGTGGTCTGGTGTGTGTAGGGTTTGGAATCTAGTTGGGCCAAATTGGGCTCCTAATAGGCTCAGCTAATGTCGACCCAACTATAACGTTCTAGCTTATCATTTCAAAACATTTTGGATCACGATCCTCCACCCAAATCATCCTCCAAAGAGGTATACCTTGTTGTACCATGTTTTTAAAGGTGGTGTACCATGTCCATGTTTCTCTCAACCCCATCGACCCAGACACTGGATCCACAAGACTCGCGCTTGCCTCCCCATCATTGCTCCTCGCCAAATCCGATCCTTTCTCGAGTTGGTCATTGTACGGGCATAAGCTGCAGAGCACACGGTCATGGCTACCCGACCATCTATCATAGACCTCATCGGCAAGATCCACCGATTGCAGTCAATATCAGAAATAATCGAGAGGGACAGAAAAATCGCAAGGTAGAGGCTATTGGAATTTAAGAGGTTTTCCTTTTTAAATTCAAGTTTGAATTGAAGTCAAGTTTAAATTTAAAGAAATTCCAAAAGAAAAAGAAAAGGAAAAAGAAAAAAAAAGGAAGAAGGAAGGGCTTCCTAGCCTCCTAACTGGTGGGCCACTTCAAGCCTCGAGAGGACCGAGCAGCCCACTAGCTGGGGCTCTTATCATTTCGATGCTAGCCTTTGGAGATAAGAGAGCAGAGGAGAGGGGCGGCGGTGCTACCCGCTTGCCTGCTCTGCCCTACCTAGGCATGAGCCAAGCTGGGCGATGGAGCTGTGGTGGCGACATACCCCACCACGGCTCTCACGCTATATATATGCTCGGACTCCCTCTCTCTCGGTTGGATCTGAAGCACACGTTTTTCCCATCTCTACCACTATCATCTAGGGCTTGCCACCGACTGTGCTATTTAGGCCTCTAGCTGCTCGTCTACGTTGTGGATTCGTGGCTCGGCAGTGCCTGCGATGTCGTCCGATTGTCCCTTGGGTTGGTCCCATCGCATCATGTGCCATTGTGGTCTAGGTCTATCGCGCTCCTGGAGTGTTGCTCGGTCCTTTCTTCTCCGATGATCTTGGCTACTGGTCGCGCTCCTGTGTGCGCATCGCGATCACATGTTGTGTGACCTGGTGGTGTTGCTGGTTCCTCTATCCACGCCTTCATGCATGCTTTTTAGGTCAGGGACTCAACGTCGGCTCAGGCATTAGGTGTTGGTCGCGCTCGCTGTGTGCATGTGCGCATCCTTGCTCGGCTTGCACTGTCTTTGTCTGACTGCGCGTTTTGGTTGCAGTGGCTGCAAGTGTGTCGTGTGGTCCATCGCATTTGGCTACGTCCTCCTTGGCCCGAAGTTTGAACCCCTCGGTGTTATGGCCTTTTCTAATCCTCGAGTGCCGGCTGCGGTATGCTCTGTAGTTGGCAATACGACATCGTATTTTCAAAAACTACATGTTTATAAATTACCCACCACTGCCATTGCAAAAAATAAACCTAAAATTCCCTTATACCTACTTCTTTATTACCCACATATGTCATTATTAAAAAATGAACAGAAATTCCAGTAAAAAAGACAACAAATGACACACCTAAAAAAGGAAAAAAGACACTTGGTAAAAAAAGAGAGGAAAAAATGCACAGCTTGGGAGAAAACGCATGCCTAAAAAAGGAAAGCTGAGGAGGAGGGGACCCAAGCATGAGGTGAGGCCATCATGGATGGGAGTGTGGATAGCGATGCGGGCATTGAAGATGAGGACTAGCTTTTTGACCAGCCTGGGCGATAACAACGAAGCGAGAAGGAAACAAGCGATAGCTAAGGAGAGCATAAAATATTGTTGCCGACTAAGGGTCTATTTGTTTTAGCTTTCAGGTTGTTTCCTTCCAATCTGCAAGCTAAAAAAATAAGTTAGATTATAAAAGCTAGATTTTACAATCTAGCTCTTAGATTGTAATAATTCAACAATTAGCTTTCCACATCCAGTTTTTATAATCTAGTTTTTTACAATCTACAATCTATAAGCTGCTTTTCACAATCGACAGCAGAAATAAATAGACCCTAAATTGGATGATTTTTAAGCCCCGTATGTGATGAGGACATCCCAACCAACACCACACCAAAACCGGTTACACAAGTATTAGAAGGACCGATTACGCGCAACCGAGCAAAGAAGCTACAACAACAGGTGAACGCGCTCCTCTCTGAAATACATTTTAATATTGATGAGAATTATATATTGCCTAAGTCGTGTACATTGCTCTTACTCAGATATATGCGTGAGGCTACTCTGGAACAAAAGGATTCCGAGAAGATGGAGATGGATTACGCGGGAGACCGGTTCTGCCAGCTGACACATGCCTCCACTCCCACGAGTCACACCACCTAGCCTGTTGTGAATCAGTATGCATAATACACATGGTTGGAAATCTTATCAAGTCTATTTTCACCTCCAAAAAACATCTTGTCATTTGGACTTCCGAGGAGGGAGTAATGACCATTTAACTGAAGACTGCACAGGAGCCAAACAAACGCGCGGGAACTCGAGAAGACATATTGAATGACCAACAATCTGCTCCTTTTCACCTCCCAAACGTGATGAATTGTATTCATACCTTGCTGGCAGGGTTGTTCCTAGTATAATACCTCCTATGTTTTACCAAAAAGGGGGGATGATTGGATAAACCAATATATGGTATTGCAGCCGAGCTGCTAAGTGTCTTACACCTTTGTTCTTGTGAGTTCTCTTGGGCTTGCGAGAGATCCCTCTGGGATCCCCTAATTCATGCTCCAGGATTTTGGGCCTTTTGTGTGGATTAGTCCCGGATTGTGGTTCTGTGATCGTTCGGAGATTGAGTTGGAGTCCAAGAGGCTTCGGATCATTTCTCCTGTCGCTTGGTCGCATCCAACCTTGGCAGGTTAAAGCTATTTACCCTTGCTGTTCGCAACTAGTTATCCTTAGTTCATCCACCTACTGCCGTGAAGATCGGGGCACCCCTAATGTGTTCCCACCAATATGGGAGAGCAATGGTGATTGTGGTGGCACCAAAAAGCCTAATAGCGGCGAGTAAGAGGAATAACACAAGCAAACCATGACCATGGTGAGGCTCAGGTAGGCACAGATAAAAGGGAATGAATTGAGTTGGAGGTGGACAACTTGGATGATTGGTGATGGAGACGACAAGCAGAGGTGAGATTAGACAGTATTGGTTGTCTAGCCGCACAAATGTGTGGGCTAACCTACTAGTTAGTAGTTGGCTAATAAACAAAGACTCCTCCTTCTCTCTCAAGGGTTAAAAATTGATGATGACCAATAGATAACTACCATAATCGGATACACCAGGGTTTCTCGTAATTATGTGGGCATACCTCTATATCCGAGAATGGGATCTTTGATGAAAGGAAAGCGTCCTTAGGAACCCAAGACATCTCGTAAAGATGAAAGTTTATTTCTAAAAATAGGAAAGAAGATTTTAGAGGATGTACGACACACCCCTATATATACGGAGCCTAGGGACCTTGTGGAGAATAAGTAGAACAAGTCATTAGAGGTCGCACAAGCCACAAGCCATTAAAAGCATAGCAAGTTGAGCAAGAAAGTCATCAACTTGGTTCAGATCCATCTAGGATAGCCACGCATCCCCTTTGTAGCAGGCTCTGATCAATACAAGATAAACAAGACATAGAGTTATTATCCTAAGAGAGGTCCGAACCTACATAAAAACCCCTTTAACTGACAAGGCAACGATCGATCGAGTGGACCTCAACAAAGAATTATCTGGCGATGACTCCGGCAATGAGGTAAGTCGCTTTATGGATTAGTGCGCCAAGGAATACGATATCAAGTTTGAACCACTTGGCTACCAAGACAATAGCGAAAGCGATATTCACCACAAGTCGGGATCCTCCCCCGTAGCTTCCGATAACATGGATTACCGAGATACCTACCCGGAGAAATGGCAATGACAAATCCATGATGGATCTGGACTCCTCCTCTAGTGGAGATTACCCCCGAGAAGTCTTCACCATCGGAGATGAGGATGCCGGTCTGACCAATCATGATGACAATGATCCCGCAAACATGCGGGCCCTCGCCGCTCTGGTCCCGGGCGATGGCCATCTGCTCGTGGAATGACAATTAGCTATATTCTAACGAGAAGGGAGATATCTTATGTTGCAACTTCGGGGTTGCGAAGTTCTTATCTTGTACTCCTCATGTACTCTATATATTGTCCACATAGGCTACTATTAAATACAAGTTGCTATTTCTAACACAAAGTTTGTAATTGGCGTGATCCTTTCCTATGGCACAATATATATTAGCATGATTCTTTGACAATGTTTCTATGAAGTGGCAAGCTGCATTTGCTAGAATGTTTCTGTGGTTTGTGACAGCCTTAAATTGCTATTGTTATTTTCTTGTTTGACAAATTAAAGTTCACTGGAGAATCAAAATACAATTCAGAAGAATCAGTTGAACAAGATCCTGGTTTCTTTTGTCTATGCTAGCCAAACATGGGCTAAAACAGCAATATATGTACTATTATTCTTATTCATACTGGTCTCGGAACTTGTGTGAGAGAGATGTTGGGTGCTGCAAAATTGAGAGAATCCTTCTGTTGGTCCTGAATCGAAGGACGTCCCTTATTTGGTTCCTTATATTGGACCAGCTCGTCCAGACTAAGGACGTTCAGATTCTCAGAATATACCTAAAATATTAGGAACCATGGAGTGCATCAGTTGGAGAGGATTTTTAGAGACAAAATCTCTAAATTTAAATATAGGGAGTTATATTGGCTTTCTCTTGGAGATACTCACCTCCCTAATTAAGGCTAAATCTTGTTTGATAATTTGTTGCCGTGGCCATTATGTTGCAGTAATTTTTTAGCCTGCGTGCAGTGTAGATTAGGTCGACTTATGGAGATTTTTTTAGGTCTTATTTGAGGATGTCATGAACTAGAAAGTTTTAGAGCAATACTTTACTTTTCCACATATTATGTTCAGTTCAGTACAATAATACAGTGGAGAGAACATCGCGTTTGTTAGAGCTTCTAAATGCATTTAGTAGTAGTATCCTGAATTCCTGTCAGATGATTAGTTTCTAATTTTCGGATTGTATTTTGCGCATTTGAATGTAGTTCCATTTTTGCATCAGATTATGTTTGTGCATCCTGTTCTTTCGGTGAATTGCATTTAAGCTATGTACAAAGTAATAACACATGGTCAGAGCTCTCAGTTTTCAGGTAGTGTTGTGTGTGTTTAATATGTTTCAATGCAATCTAGAAAATATTGTATTCAACCTTGACTGAATTTTGACCACAAGTTTGGTAGTTATTTTTCAGATGGCTAGTTATTGCTAGTTATGTGTTTGGTTACTCACAGATAAGCTTATATGAGATCATTTTATCACATTTTGTCAACTGAATCTCTGTAGTGTTTATCAGTACAACATGCATACATTATATACTAACTTATATGTTTTTGCATTCCTGTGCCTAATGTAGATTGACCAGATGAGGTTTAGAAGGAGAAAAATCAAGCTGCTCATTAGTGTTGTTGGATATTTGGCTACTAGTATTATGGTCTTGCTACTCCGATCTAGATTACAAAATAGGAGGTAACCTATTACCTATGGTTCAATAAAGGAGAGAGATAAACATAGTATCAATTATCTAAATAAGAGAATTTGGAGGAATGATACTTCTTGTAGTGGTGTAAAGTTTGTTCTGTTGCAGTGCAAAAACCAGCAGGGTACTTGCATAAAAGTGTTATTTTTTCCGTAGTTTTCGGCCAGAGTGAAGCATCTGGCCTCTGAACAACTCTCTAAACTACTTTTCTTGCATTTTTACATTTTTCTAAATCCTGTTGACAAACGTTTTTTCTATTATTTTTGGGTCTTATGCATGTTGATTGTGACTTTCTTCACTGATGCAACTTATTTTCATCTATTGTGATTATTTTTTAGCACATGCATATTAATTGTGCCTGATGTTTGCTTGGTACATGTTATTATCGAGCAGTTTGATATGTGGTTATTGAGAACCAATAGGAAGAAATAAATTATGATTGATATATCAGATTGTCATCTAATAACAACAGTATCCATATACAAATGAAGCTTGTAATCTAAAATTCACAAGGAAGTTCAATAATCTACTTTATTGTTGCCTGGGAGAAAAATAATCACATTGTCAAGCATTGCATATTGCTTATGTACGCATTGCACAAAGCTGGAGTCAACCAAGTCATGCATGTAAAAAAAAAAAGAAGAGGCATAGAGGAGGTAAACTCATCATGTTCGAGAGAATGTTATCATATCACTACAGATTCAGGCAACCAAATATAAGTATATACGAGATCGTTTCATTCAATACAACTAACTAAACAGAAATATATACCATACTATACAATCAACTAAATATCAGACCTGTCCTGTACCAATCCATCTAGGATTAATTCATCTAGTTGAATCATCTCATACATAATCATCTTACGTAGCAGCAAGCAAACACTACCTAAGTTGGGTCATTGAAACTAAGATTGTTAAACGGAAATCAGCCCATGGTTGAGAGATAATCAAATGAGTTGCCAGCCCAGCCGTCCGGTGCCCAAACCGCAAAAGCTTATGTCTCTGCATCCTCATCTGAAAAGAGAAGCAATTAAAATGCATCCTTTCAGAATAAACAGGGCTTCATCTCCGGTTAATGGGCCTAGACGATTTTAATTCTATGATGGAGGAGTTGAGAGTTTCATAAAAAAATTTAAATTTTATTCCCATAGTGGCATAGAGATTGCCAAAGGGAACCAACCAGGGAATGATTTTCAGGTATATCAACTTGACTGTCGGATCAAACCGACGGCCAGACCAACATGTGCTCTTTTGTTCGAAATCCACGAACTACATGTTACATGACGTGGGTTTATTTTGGTTTGTATAAGATTCAATTCTGCAAAATAGGTAACTCGCGTGTCCACAAACGTTTGCCTAGAATACTAAAACATAACTTTTACGGACGCATTCTTTGTCAGTATCGATTGATACACTGCATGTAAATGGATTTGGCAAGTCTTTTTTTTAAAAAGGAATAGATTTTTTTCTTTGATAATATGAACTATTTTGTGATTTAACCTACCTTCCCCAGACCGGACTAAATAAAACCTCAATGCAATTCAATTTGATTTCGCGGCAAGTCCATCCACGCAGATCAGCCAGCACACACATCATTAGTACAGGCAGTTAACTGCACGAAAGTAGAAAACCCAGCGCTCCCAGGCCGATCGGCACCGCCCGCGGAGTCCCGGAGCGGAGCGGAGCCGAGCCGAGATGAGCACTTCCGTCCCCTGTTCAAGTGTCAGATGAAGGGCACTTGCACTTCCCGCCGGTTCGCCTCTGGCACTGGCCCCTACTCCCCTACCATGCGTGACCATCCCATCCCAGCAGGTCTACTAGGTTTCTGTTCGCGCCGGTGGTCCTGCACGCAGGATCGCCGATGCTGATGTACTCACTGTGCAACACAATTCGCCATGGCACCGCAACCGCCGTTGCCATACCAAGGGCTAACCGTCTCGCACGATTGACCGGATCTGTGAAAGGCACAGGTAGAGAGACTAGAGAGGCTCTACTGTCAGCCATTGAGCATGGGCGTTGATCACCCGGCCCATTTCAGGTAGCCTGCACTTAGCTTGTCACCAGCGAGCATCCATGATCTCTGCTGCTCCCGGTCAAAGGGAGCACGTACTGCTGTAGAGCTAACAAGCAGCGGATCATGTTCACGGCTTCACGTACGTACGCACGCACGCCTATCTCCAATCTATTTCACAAGGTGCTACTACTACCAATGGTTGTGTGTAGGCTCGTTCTTGTGGAAGGGCTCACGCCGCGACAGCCATTTCCTGCAGCTACAGCTGCAGCACATCACATGCTCCTTTCCCTGTAACCACAAGCCACAGCGCCCCTCCCTCCTTTTCGGCACGCTTCAGGTCCAGCAACGGGGATCGCTCGATCAGGCCATGACACGGATGAGGACGACCGCGTCATCTGCTGGTTATCTCGTGTCCTTTTCCGTCGGCTCCGCGCCACGCGAGCCTCGAAGCCGGGACGGACGACGTCCCTCCGTGGCCCTGGTCCTCCTCTTCTCTGCTGATGCGCTTTTGCTGCGACCGTTCGCGCATCATGGATCCATGAAACTATAGCGGTTGGAAATTAAACGACCGATGGAGCCAACGAACGGGGTGGAGAAATGAGTCCATATAAATTTTTTATATATGATTTATCTTAATCGTCCATATATCTTATCTGAGATTAATTTATCTATTAATTTTTTAATATGTTTTATAATTTCTTTCTCGAATCTTAATATAAATGAATGGTTCTGATAAGTCATATGTATAAGAGCCGTGAAAATTTCAAAATGATGTGAAGGCGAGTCAGACGAGTCCTATGTAGAGATCAAATATAATACTCCTCGCTACCAAAATAAAAGCGTTGCCCGATTCTTGAGATGCATGGGGTTTGTCTCGTTGATCTAATCTTATCGGCCTCTTTAATTTGGCAAACACCGCGAGCAAATAGAGTTGGCTCTGTACACTAAATTTGCCTGCATTGAAATCTGTAAACGAGGTGCTACTCTTTTCGCAAAGCATATATCCAAACGGCTAGATTATTGAGCTTGAGCAATTTCTTGCATCGTAGTGCACCGGGAGGTTTGCTAGATACGCCATGCATTTCTTGCTTTTTCAAGTACCAACATTTTTCGATTATTAAGGTTTGAACGTGGAATTAAGTTAGGAAACAATATAACAAAAACTATACGTCTCATATTTTGAAATGATGAAAGGGAGTGCCACCTAGCCTCCCCTTTCTCTTCAACTATAGCAAGATGTGCTAGTTCAATCCTACCTATCTTAGATAAGACTAGCAAAAGCCACCAGGATCCATTGCAACTGCAGCAAGTGATTGTAGCAACCAGGAGCCTCCCGTGCCTGCGTCTAATGTGCAAGTCGAGTGGGAAACAACAAATTGAGTGCAAACTTGGAAAGGCTTTTCCGATTCAGTAACAAATCAACACGTAAAGTACCGGGAAAAAATCATAGATAAAGTCTCCGGAGTGCTGTAGCACCCTTTCAAAGTTTAAGTTCAAAGCTCAAAACATGTTATGAGAAACAGAAAAGAGAAGTTTGATGTGAATGGTAGTTTCGCTCATTTCCCCTTTTTTTCCTAGTTTTCAACAATCATTGTGAAAAACCCTTCATTTCAGTTATTTCCATGTTACAACACATATCGAATCTAAACTTCAGTAAACAGAGATACAAACTTTAATGCACATATTCATTTTTTATAACTTTTTATGTTGACTGGGAGCTCGATCGAATATATCGAGCCTTCGAGTTTTTACTGAATTTGTGGCTCTACGCAATATGTTGCCCCGACGACAAATTGAAGCTCACAATAAAGTTTAGGCACCAAAACTGAAAGTTACAAATTATTTAAAGATGCACGACGATAATCACATATATACTCCTCACCATTGGTCAATTGTGATCGATTTGCTGTGGCAGTACTCATAAGAATCTTTGAGCTAGCTGCAATGATCTAGTGCACTACCAAGGAGGATATATACGAATGTGCTAAAAACAAATAACTAGAAAGTTAAATCCCGTCCAAAAAAAACTACTCCCCGTTTATTCCGCTCCCACTATTCTATCCCCTCACAAAGAAAAGGTCGTAATCTCCTTCCCTTCTCGCTAACCTCCCGCACATCACCCGCACTTATCTCACTTAAATACACCCCACCACCACCATCCCGCTTCCCTCAGATCACCTCACCTGACCTCACCCCAACCAACTCGGCTCGCCAATGCCCACCACCACCCCGGCCCCGCTCCTCGACACGCCGCCGTTGAACGCCACCGCCAATGGCGCGTCGCCCGCGGCGAGGCGGAGGAGACGGCTGCTGCTGTGTGCCAACTACGCCGCGCTGCTCGGCGGCTCGGTGGCGTCCAGCCTGCTGTCCCGGTACTACTTCGCGCACGGCGGGCACGACCGGTGGGTGGCCACGCTGGTGCAGTCGGCCGGGTTCCCGGTCCTGCTCGTGCCCGTCTACGCCGGGCGGACGGCCGCGCAGCCCCGGCCGTTCGCGTGGTTCACGCGGCGGCTGCTGGCGGCGTGCGTGGTCATCGGCGTGCTCATGGGGGTGAACAACCTGCTCTTCTCCTACAGCTCGTCGTACCTTCCCGTGTCCACCTCGTCGCTGCTGCTGTCCACGCAGCTGGCCTTCACGCTCGTGCTGGCCGCCGTCATCGTGCGCCACCCGCTCACCTTCTCAAACTTCAATGCCGTCGTGCTCCTCACGCTCAGCTCCGTGCTGCTCGCGCTGCGGTCGTCCGATTCGGGCGAGCGCCCCGACGGCGGGAGCAGGGCCAGGTACTTCGTCGGCTTCGCTGTCACGCTCGGCGCCGCGGGGCTGTTCGCCGCCTACCTGCCGGTGATGGAGTTGGTGTACCGCAGGGCCGTGTCCGGCGGGTTCCGCATGGCGGTGGAGGTTCAGGTGATCATGCAGGCCGCGGCAACCGCGCTGGCGGTGGCCGGGCTGGCCGCGGCAGGCGGGTGGCGGGAGGAGCTAGCGCAGTGGGACCTGTCGCCGGCGGCGTACTGGGCGGTGGTGGCCGCGCTGGTGGTGACGTGGCAGGCCTGCTTCATGGGCACCGCAGGGATGGTGTACCTCACGTCATCGCTCCACAGCGGCGTGTGCATGACCGCCGTGCTGACCGCCAACGTTATCGGCGGCGTAGTCGTGTTCCACGATCCGTTCGGCTCAGAGAAGGCCGTTGCCACGGTGCTCTGCGTCTGGGGCTTCTCCTCCTACTTGTACGGCGAGTACAGCACGCAGCAGAAGCCACAGGAAGGCGACGGCAAGGTGGCCGCCGCGTCCAACGGAGGCGGCGCGCTCAAGAGCGTGACAAGTGGTGACGCGGGAGGAGGAGGAGGTGCAGTTGAAACAGTTTGAGCTAGCCAGCCCTTTTCATTTCTAGAGCACATAGTATATGTGACATGGAGATGTTAAGAGGAGTAGAATACGGTGGGAGAAGGATCATGAACCGTACAAAATCCATTGTGTCTAGTTGCACAATGCATGGCACATAAACTTAGGCATGCATGGCACAAGAGACCAATGTTGTGTACATATAGGGTTGAACAGTCCATGGGAGAGAGAGAGAGAGGGGTTGGTGGTTGTGGTTTGTAAGGTTTAAGGTTTTGTGTAAGCAGTGTGGATGGATGGATGGAGTGGTAGGTTATATAAAAATGTTACAAGTACTGCTCCTATGGTGCAGTACTATAACCTGGGTTGATCAACCGGATCAGCAATTGCTTTCTTGGAAAATTGGTTGGATTAGTACTACGTGCTGGCAGTACAACTATGACCCGGTCTAATTTTGTGTTGAGTGGTTTTTCTAGCACAACAATAATTTATATTCCTGAGTTGTTCGGTCATTATTGTGAACATCTAGATGATTGTTCCCTATTGGGATGATGTTACCTTAACATAGATGATTGTTCACTATTGGGATGATGCTACCTTAACATAGATGATTGTTCACAATTGGGATGATGTTACCTTAACAACTACTATATTTTAAATAACATTTGTTCAAATAATGTTTTGAAATGTAGTCTTTGGTGTTATGGTTTGTGGTATGGACCATCTACAACAATGTAATTTGGAAATCCACATGTTCGTTGTTAATAAGTAGATAATTCATTGCATAGCTAATTTTTGAAAGGTTTTTTTTCACTTGAAAAGTGATGGTTGCACAACAATATCACTACATCATCAAATCCAAAAAGTGTTTATCATTGCTACACAAATATTGCATGATTGCTTAATTTTGCCCACATACTTCACTGTAAACATATGTTTGCGCTTGACATGAGCGTGGATCATTGTTTGAGGTATACATCATCGTCATCATTTGGGTGATCACTGAAGTGGATTGAATTGATTGCATGACATCTAAATGTTAAATACAGGGTTTGTTGGTTGTCCCACTCCACATTAGAAAATAGAGGTGAGGAAAGCGATATGCAGGTTGGGTTTTCCCATGGGGAAAAATCAGCAACCTCAAAACTAAGAGGTTGTTTGGTTCTTGCCTCCAAGAAGTCAAGTCAAAATTTAGTCATACCTAAAACATTTAGCTTTTGTTTGGTTTAATAAGATCAAAACTTGATGGCACCCCAAAAAATATAAAAAAACTAAGCAAGATTTGGGCACCTAAAATGACAGCCCTAATTTTTAGCCGACTAAAATTTTAACATGGTCTCAAACCAAACACTATTTAGTATGACTCTAATTTTAACATAATCAAATTTTAGCTCGACTTTCTGAGGGCGAAAACCAAACAGCCCCCCTTTATAAGTCCATATAAATCAAGGTGTGGACTACGCAGTGACCATACAGTTAATACAAATGATGATGCCTCTAGGCATCAAGTGAGAGGGCCATCAAGTGAAGTTGACATTAGCAGAAGCAAGAGAGAGAGGGGCGGCCATCAAGTGAAGTTGACATTAGCAAACAAATGATGTCACAGCTGCAACAAAATGGCAATGCACGAATTGGTGTTTTTTAATAGCAATTGAACTTGAGTTAATGATCATGACGTACGTTTATGTGCTAATAAATGCTAACTTAACTATTGTGCATTTTGCTTTGCTAAGTTGACGTAAAGGGAGAGAAAACCAGGGGCAGAGACCCGGGGGGGTGGGGGAGGGGGGGCTGGCCCCCCTATCGTACTCATTTTATGATGGGACCCCCTGGCTAATCTGTATGGATTAGCGTATATATATGCCCTCCTCGTGTGAATGCTATTGCTTAGCATACTAAGGCCTATATATAAGCCCAACTGCCAACCAATTTCTCAAACAAGTTACCCTGATCATTTACAAACGAATCGTTGGATTGGCAATTCCTCTCGGCTGTGGTGTCGCGCCGCCGCAACGCCCCTCGCTCTCAGGGCAAAATCTTACCGCCAATCCATGCGTGTGTTCTTGCCACCGGAGTACAGATTGATTGCCGGTTAAGTGGCAACCTCTGCAATAAGCTATCTGCCTGCGCAAGTGTTGAAGTGCATTCTGCCAGGAGCCAGCCACGCAAAGACAAAGGGCAAAGGTATGTAACGCCTGGTCTCGATGATTGATTTATTCTTACGATTGATTAATAATTAGTATGTTAATTTGAAATCCTTTTCTAATAAAGTTCTATGAGAGCAATATGGCCTAAAGTTGAAGCTAGGAAGGTACTTCTAGTGATAGTTCACCATATTTTTTTAATGGTTCTCACTTTGTTAGCACACAGATTGGTTCTTTGTCTGTAGCTTTCAATTTTGTATTTTATCATTCCAATCCTAGTTTGCCATACAAGCATCAACTAGGTACAAACTGCATTGAAAAAGCATTTTTTTTTTTTATGGTTCAGTTTGTAGCATTGAAAAATCCAACGCATTTTTTTTTTTTGCGAAGCGGACCAAGGGAAAAAAAAGCAATAGATAAATCACCATTAACATATAATTATATGCTTTGTTGTGCATGTTATATGTGTTGTTGGAGGTGTCTTACTTTTTCTTCTACGGCGGTTGTCAACTCCACCCCTGGGAGGAAATAATTTGTTCCATTGAAAGTTGTGCTTAGCTTGTTGTGGCAAAGGAGAGATGTATGGCTTTAATCAGAAATTATTGTTGAGCTGAGAGAGAATGATGTGTACTGTGGGTGGGAAGTTAGCTAGGTGGTTATGATGTTTGTTCATCAAGCGTCGGCAGTGTTATAAAAAAATCTCTGACAGTTACAATGACACAAACTTCTACAACAAAAGTGTGTCTTTGCATAATAGTACTATAAGATGCATTTTTTTAGTTTCGTGTAAAGATAAACTCCCAGTGCTGAATTAAGAATGCATCAGCCTTTCCCATTTTTTTTAATCTTGGATGATGAAGTGGACGGCCTCCTTAAGTGTTCTAACGTCGTTCTGTGGGGAATAGAAAGTGAGAGGGACGTGCAATTTCTATAGACCATATCCATTGACACCCTAGCGTAACTAAGCTATAGTGGGACTCCGTGAATCGTCTGTTCCCCCCACATGGGAACGCTAAGCTCGTGCTAATCTCAATGATGTTATGGGAGCCAACAGTGGTGGACAGTAAGAGCTTGCACTTCATGGCCGCCTCTATATCGTCGACGGATATCTCTTGCTAAGGACCTCTTTTAGAATGTCGTCAAAGGGAGGTTACCTTCAAATCCGCCGATAGAAAAGTCATGTTGATCAAGCATGATCGTTATCTAGTGCAAATGCGCAGCTGCTTCGGTGTCGAGCCGGTGGAGATTCAAGTGTCATGGCTGCATCATGCTGTCTCATTACTCGTACTCGCTCCTCGACCCGTTGTTTCATCCTTTCTGCAAGCATATCTATCTGTTCTTTCATCTTTGCTTCGACCTCAGCGATAATCTCCTTTCTCATCTGTTCATGTTCGGCTGCTTCACGCTCAGTTTTGTTTCTCCTTCGGCTCCTATATAAATCAGCGTCATCAGGGAATCTCAACTTCTATGGAACGGAAACACCTATACCACACACATGCGACCTGGATGCTCTTTGTTCTCTAGAGCCGAGGTTAGTATGTCTTTTTCCTAAGATGGCTAGAATGATTCTCGAGTGGATTCTTCCAAAAATTACAGGATCCTTTGAGCCACTTGCTCGATTTCTGGCTTCCTAAAGGTGACGGAACAATCGTTCAAGCGTATGGCCCTTCCTCGAAACCAGTTCTGAGCCCGCCTATTAAGAATCTAAACTCAAGTTCATCTCCATACACCATCTTTTAAATAGGAAAAGTCACATGTTTATTAGGAACTTAATGGTAGAAGATTATTCACATAAATAGAGGAAAGAAAGAAATCAAGGTATGTGTTTTAAACTTTCAATTATATTTAACATGTGTATTAGATTTTGCATTAGTTAAAGCTAACTTTGATGTAAAGTTATCTTATCTCAAAAGATTAACAAATCCATAACTTAAGCTCTAGCTATGTGTACTAAGATATTGCTAATTTCCAAAATTCATCTTATGAAAGAAAAGAAACAAATACCACACATAGAATACAAGTCCATCATACTCCTTTCAATTTTATGAAGTGATTATAAGACAATATGACTTGAGTTCAGATTCCTTCAAAATAGAGTTATTTTGAGATAGACAGATACCTAAGTTAGAAAATATGAAGGACTTTACATATTAATCATAGATGAATGTTCCCAAAAGGAAATAATGAAGCACTATGGAAGTATCTCAATGGACAGTCATAATTATTTCAATGGATACATTTGCGGTTACATTTTGGCAACAACCCTTTATAGCATAGCATAATAAAAAAATCCTCCAGACAAGATATGAAGTCAATATCAAAGCATCTGAAATATCTATACAATCATAAAGACGTCAATTGTGCAAGTTAGCAAGAATGGGTATTTTTTATAATGTATAATAGATTAGTGTATGGTGACTACAACACTGAGCGAGCATGGTAACTACAACACTTCACACCCTCACTATTGTCAAATGAATGAATTAGTACAAGGAAAAATAGGCCATTCTTCTTCACTAGGAAGTGTTACAAGGGATAATCATTGTGCTACATGTTTATCTACAAACATTTAGTTGCATGACAGGCCTTCCAAGAGGTATGTGAGTGGCAGGTAGCATGAATTTTCACAGCACTTACCAACCATTTGATTCAAAAACTAAAGGGGCTACATGCTATAGATAAGAATAGATGGATTTTCACACAAGACATATTCCAAGTTCAAGCAATATCAGAAAATCATCATCGTGGATGCTAAATTCATTCCCAGACACATATAATGGGGCAATGCCAAAACTTTTTATCGAAATGTACAAGATCCAAAGTACTAATCTTGGGGGATCCAAAGTACTTAGTATTCTTATTGAAAGAAACAAAATAATGAATAATCAGGAACAACATTGCATCAGTATCAAATTCTGGATTTGCCATGGTAGGGCAAGACATTGATGTTAGCATGTCGATAACTTCCCCACTGAAGCTTCCAATACATCATGGCATACATCATGGTGCAAATTGCAAATTTCATACATCACAGCATTCCGAAACCAATAAATATCACAAATGTATCAAATTGACAAGATCAACGGACAGTAGTTTTGAACAACAAGATGAGGTATTAAAATTTGCTCTCAAAAGATTGTAAACAGCTAGCCCCAGAACTATAGAGTTATGCTCCCTAGCTGATCTTTAATCATATCACAAATTAGACAAGTAAATTGAGATCGCACCTAGATAAAGATCCTAAACAAAAGTTCTCTGAATATACTATAGCTTCATGGACAAGGCTGCAGAGCAAGTGCCCAAACACTACAAAGAAACAAGCACCGGTATAACATGATAATAGCAACACAATAGACCAGACCATCAACACATATTGCTCTCCCATATATCAATCAAACAGGTTAATGTCAAACTATAGACAACAACAGCACATGTCCAGGAGCTCAAAGCAACTTAGCAGTGAACTAAAAGACTACGGAATTCCAAAATATATACATGAACCGATCAACTAGAAGCAAAGTACAAAATAGAAGCAAAGTACAAAACCCAGTTACTGCATATGCCTTTCAACAATCAGAGAACTAAACAGGACCTCATCTACTGTACTCAATTAACTAGTCCAATTTCAATGTGCTTAATCATCATCAAGCATACATAAGCAACCAAACTATTCAGATCATCATCGAGCAAACAAACCTGGCTAAATCCAGAAGCATTAAGACCAAGCTTGATCCATTCAAATGAAGCCACGCAAAGGCGGGTCAACAGCCGCGTGAAGGTCTTACCAGTTTCTAGCAGCGAAGTGGAGGGTGGCTGGGTGGCGAAGGGGACGGAGGTCACCGGGGATAGAGGGGCGCCGGGGAGGGAGGAGCGTCGGAGATGGAGGAGCGTCAGGGGGGAGGAGCATCGAGGATGAAGGAGCATCAGGGGGGGAGCGTCGGGGATGGAGGAGCGCTGGGGAGGGAGGATCATGGTCGCTGGGGTCGTGAGGGAGACTGAGGCGGCTAGCGTTTTTAGGAAAGCACTTGATGTGGCGGGGGTTGGACAAAACCATATTTATAGCCACATAGTACAGATGAGTCATAACTTTCAATCATCTGTACTAATATTATTAGTACAGATGACTTTTTAGTGAAACGTCGTCTCTATAAATAGTGCATACGGTTTATAACTATGAGACGTTTGTACTAATATTGTTAGTATAGACGATTTTTAGTAAAAGCCGTCTATAAAAATATTACAGATGACTTTTAGTAAAGAACTATCTATACTATTGATTTTTTAGACAAAATATTAAAACCTGCAAAATTCATAATGAGAAGAAATTTGTATATAAATTTATCATTAAATCTGTACTATCAAAAGTGAACTAAAACTAGCAAAATTCATAACTAATTCATACAAACTCTAAATTAATGACATAAATTTTTTTAAGTAAAATCATAAGTAATTTATTTTTACATATTACATTGCAAAATATAGGTACATAACAATCGATTAACATCATACAGCTTTAACAATCAGCCCTTCTTGATGATCGATGCGCAGATTGCAAGCAATCTCGGTCGGAAGTTGTTCTTCGTTAAAGGTGATGCCATCTCCAGGAGGGTACTCACCAAATTGATTGTACTCTTCTTCGTCCACGACATTCTTAATTATGAAAATCCTTCTTTTTCCCTGAAGGACTACGTGAAGCTTTGGATTTGCCGGGTCATGCACATAAGAGACCTGGACAACTTGCTTGGCGAGTACAGATGGTTCATCTTGGTATGCGACACGTTCGAGGTCGACAGTAGTCATTCCATATTTGTCTACCTTAACACTTGAGAGTGCGGCCCAACAGCACCGAAATAAGGATATCTTGAAACGTAAATAGTCAAGTTCCCAAATCTCTTACATGTGCCCATAGTACTCACAGACTCCACGTTTGTCCTAGCAGGCATCTATGTGCACATTGCTATTCTATACTGTGTTCTTACTATCTTGTACTTTGGTATAAAAATTGTACCCATTTATGTCGTATGCTTCAAATATCACGACTATGTGACTTGGCTATCTTGCCAACCAACCAATATTGTCCTCTGTTGAATTATTATTACTGACTCATGCTGCCAATCAGTTGTTGAAGCTGCGGTTGTGCTGTTTTGTGATCCAAGCCTCCGTACGGCTTGGATTCTCTCTGTGTAGCACGTCCTCATGTCGATATACGGGGATACTTCAGTCATATGTGCAAGACTGTGAAATGGGCTTTATATAACATGGCAAAGTCAACAATGATTAGTTTCCTACCTATGGTCCCCCTCCCATCCAATCTCCCCTCATGGTGAGACATGGGCACACCTATTGGTTTGAGCTGCTCCATGTAATTGATGCAAAACTTGACTACCTCTTTGGTTGTGTAACCTTGGATGATGCTACCCTCTGGACGAGATCGATTCCATACATACTTCTTGAGAATTCACATGTACCTCTCAAATGGGTACATCTGATGTAGGAATACTAGGCCGCATATCTTTATCTCTCTCACGAGGTGAACAATAATATGTACCATGATATCAAAAAATGACGGAGAAAAGTACATCTCAAGATGATATAGTATCTTCACCACATCGGCATGTAAAACATCAAGTACTTCGGGATCAATGACCTTCTAAGAAATTGTGTTAAAGAAGTAACATAGCTTGGTTATTATGTCTCAAAAATAGGTCGGCTAGATATTTCGAATTGCAACAGAAAGCATCTGTGTCATCAACACATGGCAATCATGGGACTTCATGCCAACTATTCAAATCTTGCATCGAAACAAATTTTGAGATGTTAGCGGAGTAACCGGATGAAACATTCACACCATGCAAGCATCAGCACGGTTTGGTTCTCTCGGCCTTTTTCAGATTATAGCAGGCAGGAGGATGCCTCGTTCTACCTTTTTCGGAGGCTCAGGTACCAACTCGGGCCTGATCTTCAAATCAACCAAGTCAAACCTTGCATTGAGGTTGTCCTTCATCTTGGCTGGAATATTAAGTAAAAGACCAATCAAGCTTTCACACACGTTCTTCTCTACATGCATGACATTGATGCAATGACGAACTTCAAGGTACTTCCAATACGGTAGCTCCCATAATATCGATCTATTCTTCCACATTCATCGGTATCCTTAGATTTTTTACTCTTTCCGAACACAACATCAAGATCTTTAACCATATTATGCACCTCTTGACCATTGTAATGCCTTGGACATAAATCTATCTCCCTCGTTCCGTTGAATTGTTCCTTCATGTAGTGGTACGAGTGATACCTGTTAAGAAACCTATGGTGGCATATGAACATCGTTTTACGCGAGTGGGGCAGCCACATACTCGTGGTACCATCTAATCAATGAGGGCACACCATGTCTACTTGTTTACTCTAACACAAAAGGTTACGTAGTGCATTCAAATCATTGATTGTGCAGAACAACAAGGCGTGTAATGTAAAATTCTCTCTTTTATACGCATCTCATAATTGCACCCCTTCATTCCACAATGTTTTTAGATCTTCCACCAATGATCTTAGGTATACATCAATATCGTTTCCAGGTTATTTCGGACCTTGGATAAGCAGTGACATCATCAAGCACTTCTGCTTCATACACAACCGAGGTAGGTTGTAAATACTGAGAACAACTGGCCAAGTAATGTGCTTGCTGCTCATGTTCCCAAAAGGATTCACCCCGTCCGTGCTCAAAGAAAATATTATATTCCTCGGTTCTGCACTAAAGTCATCGAAGATCGTGTCGATGTTTCTCCACTGGGGAGAATCGGCAGGGTGACTTAGCTTTCTATCTTGCTTGCGGCCCTCTGAGTGCTAACACAACAATTTGGTCTCTTTTTGATTCGTAAACAAACGCTGATGATGCATAATTATAGTCAGATACCACAGTATCTTAGCAGGAATTTCTTTCTTCACCTCGCCGTCGTCTGATTGACTCTTACACTTGTATCGAGATGCTTTGCATACTGGACATGAATGCAAATCTGATAGATCTTTATGGTAGAATATACAGTCATTCAGATATGCATGTATCCTTTCTACATTCATCCCTAATGGACAAAGAGCCTGCTTTGCTTCATATGTGCTTTTGCGTTTCCATCTGGAAGTATGTCCAATAAGACTTCTAATAGCGTTGTGAAACTCTTGTACGAACAACCATCGCTTGCTTTCAATTTAAGCAGTTCAAGCACGGATGACAACTTTGTGTATTCCTGTTTCCATCTAGGGAACAACGGTTTCTTCGAATCCTCAATCAAGCACATGAATTTGTTAAAATCTCTCTGAGTACTCAAGTTCACGTATGCATTGCACAATATCTGATCCAACCTATCATTGTCGCCTGCAGCACCACAGTCATCATCATCTGCACCAAGTTTCTCATCATCTTCTCTTCTTACGTCGACTTCGGGTTCTTCAATGATACTAACATCTTCATGTAACACATTATGCTCTTCACCATGTTTGATCCAATACGTGTAGTCTAGTTTGAAGCCCCTAATAATCAAATGCGCTTGGATCTATAGGGTTGCGTTATGTCTAATTTGCTTCCACAATTGCAACAAGGATAATATATAAATTCAACACCATTCTCCAATTGATCCTCCTCTACAACTGCCAGAAAAACCATCACACCATCAAGTTACCCTTGGTTCGTATGAGAACCGTACATCTAGCCACGATCCATCTACAATGTATGAATTAAATTAATATCAAATCAATCTAATAAAAGGGAGCAACCAAGCTTTTTGTCAGAAAAAATAGAGCTACCATGCATGAATGAACCATACAAATGACAATTATTTAAAAAATAATTAATGATTACCATTATATTATATACATGAATACCTAAAAATAAGGGTAAATATTAATTCAAAACTTGTCATTAAATATTATATAGTTATTGATAATTTTATATTTATATATCAAAAATCCAAAAATTATCTGTAACACTAGATTAAAGCTAGCTATTTATAGTAACACATAATTAAACATCCATCTATACTTTGAGCTTCATATATACTTAGAACAACTAATATATTCTAGATCATTATGAAAAAAATCTAAATTTAGATATAGATATAGTTGATCTCTCAAGACTAAATTAGAATACAAATCTTAATTATCTATATCATCTAATGAATAGAATAAAATTATGTTATTATGAAAAAAATCTAGATCTAACTAGCTCTCCAAACTAAAATTTAGACCATCTAAACCAAAATAGAATATAATAATTAACTTGGAGTAACAAATATCAACGAATCTTTAAGTTTTCACTGAAATCTAACAATATTTTGGTCAAAATTGTCTCTCTCCCTCCAAAAGCTGCGTACGGTTCTTCACTGTTCGGCTGCCACTGTTCTGCTTCTATCTGAAGATAAGGGATGATGTACTATTTTAATAGTATAGATGACTTCATGTTTGGAGCCGTCTGTATTAAAGCGTTCCACCTCCTCCGGCTATTTTCTCAGGTGGGTTGTGTTTGGAGCCGTCTGTGATATTCGTTTTATTACAGATGGCTACAAATATGAGCCATCTGTAATATTCGTTTTATTACTGATGGCTCTGAATACGAGTCATCTATAATATTAATACAGATGGTTACTAATAGGAACCGTCTATACTAAAAACGTTTCACCACTTTCGGAAGGGTATCATTATTATCCCAGACGGTTCTTCTTTAGAGTCATCTGTGATAACCTTTGCACAGACAATCTAGAGAACCGTCTGTACAGGGACATCCTACTAAACCGTTTCTGTAGCAGTGTGACCATATATTATCTCAAGATATAAGAGCAAGTTTCAAAAAAAAAAAGTTTACTTGCAAGAATGGCGAAGAAAGTAGAAAGAAAGCTAAAGAGCATAGAGAAGCATGGTATGTAAATAAGGAAAGAATACCATACCCATGAGTCGCTCGAATGTTTCATAACTCGGTCGTTCTATCTCATTTCGTTTATTATCACATAGACAAATGACACACCATCGAAATACTCCCCGCACCACTTGGACAGATCCTTCCAAGACCCTGAGTCAAGGTACGAGCTGAGAAGAGGAGTTGAACATCAGCAACACCAGAACAACAATCTGGCATGCAACAGATCACCATATGCAAATCAACTCTTCTTTTTTAAAGGGATTTGCACATCAACTCAACAAGTGATTCATGAGGATGTAATTCGAAAGCTATAAACCAAGTCAAAAACCATGTCATTCAAGAAATGTGTGTGTGAAATAAAGAGAGAAGACCATATAATTGTTTTTAGCATTTTTCACAATGATTGACTTCCATTCTGTTATTAGCTCATCTTCATCCAGTTACTTATCTATACATATGTGGAATTCAAGGAACTGCAATGATACCAAAATTCAAAAGAATATGAGAAAAATTATAATAATATAATATAATTTTCGGTAGAAAAAAGAAATAAAATGAAAAAAATCACACCCTTTATTTTGGTGTGTCCAGATTAGGTAGATTAATTAAAGCAATTGTAGATGCATACAATAAGTGCAAAGCTTTTAAAACACATTTCAGGTTTAGCATGATCACACATCATGAACAATACCTAATATTGCTCAAGGTGACGAAATCATCTTTTTTTTAAAGATCTTCTAGATTTTTTGAACGATCAACATGCTCCACTTTTATATACTTTCAAGATTCACCTTGCACCATGCCCCCACCATTATTAAGTCCTTTTCCAGCTAGAAGATCTTTCGCATGAAACATTCTTAGTGTTGTCTTGACATAAACGCAGTGGTGTCCATCCACGTGGCCATCGTCTAAGATTAATGCCTTCCACCAGATGAGCATACATATATAGAGGCAATCGAAAAGTAGATAGTGATGGAAAATTAGCACCTTCAGATTTAATTTAATTCAATTTCTAATATAACATGAACAATAACCTATGAAAAAAACTAATTCCGATTAGGTTCCCGATTAGCTCTAACGAGTCCTGACTAGATTTCCGAGTAGTATTCCGACAAGCTCCGACGAGCCCCGACTAGCTTTCCGAGAAAAATTCCGACAAGATATCTATAGCGAAAATAACCCTATTATATCATGATTGTGATTTTGGTGATTAATGATAATATAGTAAATGATACTAACATGTTTATCAAAAATATATATTAGTAGGTCTCATGGATGCAATACATTAAAAGCCACCACAACTGGGACAAAGTTGGTTGAATTGGAGAAGTCCTAGGAAAAATGACTACGCCAGAAGGTCCGACAATCGGTAGTATGCATGCCGGAGTATACACCGAAGCAATTATTGTAGAGAGGATTACAACAGTGGAAAGACCAAATGACTACACACCGGAAGGTCCGGCAATTGAAGTGAGCACGCCGGAGTATACGATGGAGCATTTGTTGCAGAAAAGATGTCAAAGTCCGGTTTGGTGTAGTTTAACACGCCGGATGGTCCGGTGATGAAGCAAAGTAACGCCAGAGTATTTTACACTGAGCAAGGCGCGGGATGGCTCAGTTGAATACGCCGGAAGGTTTGGCGATAGAGCTAGTGAACACGTCGAAGTATATGGTGTTCACATTGGTTTTGAGTGGAGTTCCAAGGTAGTTTTTGAAAGGTGTACATGCCAACAGTTCCGGTGAGTACAATTTGTCTACACCAGAACATCCAGCGTATACAGAGAATTTGAGCTATTGGGCCAACAACTAGTCTAGCGGGTTGATGTTATAAATACCTCTCAACTCAGTCATTTGAATGTGCTAGAGTCTAGAGAAGCCTATATACACCTGAGGAGAAATCTAAGCCATCAACGTGCTAAAAGTGATCATCTAAGGTGATTAACCACAATATTAGAGAGTGATCAGTGCTTATAATCCTAGAGAGAAGTGTTGTTAGGTGCTACAACTTATAGAGTTGATCAAGGAGTGATCCAACCTAGTATCAAGAGATACGTCAACACCTTAGAGTCTTGGTGATTCGCTGGCACCTTGAGCCTTGGTGGCTCAAGTTTGTTGACCCTCCAACTTGGTGTGGAGCGGTGGCTAGAAGCGTGTATGGGGACGCTGAGGCCCTTGCCTTGGTGGCTAAAACTCCAAAGTGAAGACGGAGTACAAGTGACCGGAAGAGAGGTTTGTGGTGAGACCTCTCCTTGGTGACTTGGTTGCTTATCGTGCTTGAGGTCTTGCCTTGGTGGCTTTGTAGCTCATGAGCTGTGACTGGAAGAGTCTTGACGACTGGGAGCATAATCTTTGTGGAGCTCTAATATGGACTATGGGTAGCTTGTGTGCCACCGATACCATGAGATAAAAATCCCTTATACCAAGTTTGTTCTCTCTACCTTATTTACGTTTTCGCATTTACATACTTGCAATTTACCTTTCTAAAATAGGTTGCGAACCTTTTTAAACGGTAAAGTAAACACACTAGATAAACCTATAGCACATTTAGATATAAATTGATATAGATTTATCTTGTGAAGTTTTTTAGATCCATTAGTTTATAAGTGTCCTAATTCACCTCATTCTTAGCACGTCACCGTTTCTCATAGTATCTAATATATAATATAGACCATAGTGTGTACCCAACGATAGCGTAAGATGCAGAAGCCCCCATGATGCTGATGCAGCAGATGACAACATCGTAGATGAAGTAGATCGCGATGATGTAGATGAAGTAAATCATGAGCAGTCACATCGAGCGCTTCCCAAAAATCTTATCCGCCCTCTCCAGGTGCAGGATCCCAAGAGTGACTGGTTCCAGAGACCTTCTCTCTCGTTCGTCAGTACAAGCCGGTGCAGTGAAATAAAGTAGACTACATGCGGTAGCGTAACAAAGAGAAAATGGGCAAAATCCTAACGCGTGTATATTATTTGCGATGGCTACTGCCAGATTTATATAGAGCAAGAATCAAACAGTTGAGACAAACCACGATCAGACTCTATAACGTGTCACAATTGGATTCTTAACCGACATGATTTTCATATATTTATCTATTTACCCATATAGTAAAAAGAACAAAACTGCAAAAGGAGATCGAACCTACACAAACAACTGAACTCAATTTTGACAGACCATTCATACAGGTGGCGTGCACCACCACCCGACGAGGCGAGTGAGCGTGCGCGTGTGTTTTCCTAGTTCTCTCATTCACACATGTTAAATGGATAGAGGAGATAATTCCTTATAAGTTGATCTTCCTGCACCTCCACTAGTTAGGTGAAATTAAAAGATACACACTCACCTCCACTTGTTAAACATTTGAGATTTAT
Source organism: Phragmites australis (assembly GCF_958298935.1). Taxonomy (NCBI): domain Eukaryota; kingdom Viridiplantae; phylum Streptophyta; class Magnoliopsida; order Poales; family Poaceae; genus Phragmites; species Phragmites australis. Next base: position 34,218,921 of record NC_084922.1, read on the forward strand.
TTAGAACTTCCTTAAATATATTGGGCTAAACCTATATATCTAACAGATAAACCCAAACTCACACGTAATCTTAGTGATTCTCGCATTTATTCTAATGCCAAATTTTCACAACAATTATCGATATGATGCGTAGAAAAAAAGAAGTGCATGTGCAATGTGTGGTTAGCAAGTACTTGGTGGAGGAACTTTATTCTCAATGTCTTTTATGGATTTACTCCTGATAAACGAACGCACGCGCTTTCGAATGAAATGCTACCGACGTTTATCTTAAAGTAGCCACTATAATACATATGAAGTCCATCTACACAACTAATGACTGATCCTAGCTACTTAACCTCTGAAATGATTCTACATATTGAAAGAAGAATAGAGCAAGATTAGGATGCATATCAGAGAAAATAACTGTTCCAAGCAATGATTAGGCACCACAACTGGTTCTTAGGGAAAAGTATTGGGACACCACTCATTCAGTTGCTTCTGCTAGTAGCTCGATCATGAGACGCGTTTACGCACGTACGCCCGAGGGACAATGATTCGGCTGCGCGGTATGTGCCACAAACGACAAAAGCCACAAAAACAGGCACAAAAGGCAGGTTAGGGACGACATTTTCAGAATATGGCAGCCTGCTTATGTAAATAAAGGGGCTGACTCACTTTGCATTTCAAGTGTGTGTGTGAGAGAGAAATGATCATTATTCTGATAAGGAACACTTGGGCAGATAGTGGAGGGGCCACCACCAGGTCTTATATAGCATTGACAAATCAAGGGGATGCTCATGAGCTGATTGGTGGCTGGCTTAATCAAGGCAAAAAGAGACGGCAATTTGTGAGAACATTTTGACTATGCACACTCATGTTGCCTAAGAAAGAAGAAAGCCACACAACCACTTAGGGCATGCTATGCATGTACTTGACTCATTTCTCAACGGTTGCCAATATGATCTGTCTTGTCTCTTTGTGTTATACCACTGGGCATAGGCCGCCTATGTTTGTCGTCACATGTGTATGTCTTGTCACTGTAAGAGCTCTCCTTGAGGACATTCACTGACCTCCTGTTACCTACATACAGTAAAGAAAACTAAACTTACGATCTCGTACGGATTAGTCATTCTTTATCCTTAATATTACTTTCTAATAAGCAGCCTAGTTGCAGCCTTTTGCAGATTTGTCAACGTCTGATACGAGAAGAGCTGGGTAGTTATCCATCGTGAGAAAGCCGCTAGTTGTTTTCGCTTAGAAAGAGCCCCAGCACACGCGTGCGTCTGGCACTAGCCAGCACTTATCCTCCTGTTCCTGAATAGTGCATACACGTTGGAGTGGATTGAGGCGCGAAAGGAAAATGTAGCTAGCTACCTAGCAGGCTTGTGTGCTTGCCATTATCTCCGGCTCTAGATATCTTACCTGCTCTACAAATGGTCATACAAACCGATGAAACATCTCCCCATATCTGAAAACTAAGAGCATCTTTAACCGAGTCTTTATCCTATCTTTTAGCAAAAAATTGTTCAAATAGTTCTTCAACCGATCCCTCTTCCGGCTCTTCATTTTTGAGGGATCCCTACCTCGCATTCATCGATCCTCAGATTTAGGAATCGGCTGTTGGCTCCCTATCCCTCAATGATTGTTCCTTCCCGCCATGGACATCTCCTTCACCGACCACGCTAGTTACGTGCCGCCACTCCTCGGTTTTGTCCCACACCGTTGGCTCCTCCGCTTGCCCCACGCCACCAGCCCCCTTGGCCGCCCGAGCCGTCAGCTCCTCCATTTGCCCCGCGCCGCCGGCCCCCCGCCCCCTAGATCTGAGTGAGAGAGGGCCAGGAGAGACGATGGCTGATTGGGAGAGAGAGAGAGGGCCGGCACAGAGGGAGGTCAGCTGGGAGAAAGGGAGGCCGGCTAAGAGAGAAGAAGAGGGAGGCCGGTTGTGAGAGAAGAAGAGGGAGGTCAACTGAGAGAGAGGGCATGCACAAAGAGGTCGATTGGAGAGAGATGGAGGCTGGCTAGGAGAGAAGTAAAGGGAGGTGTCGAGGGTTAATCCCTGACAATAATTCTGGGGTATACCGGTCGAGGAGCGCGTGAACAACGCTTGCGGTGTATGTGTGTTTGCGTGTGTGATGAACTCAAGAACACATGAGTTATCCAGGTTCAGATCTCCCGAAGGATAACAGTCCTATGTCCTGTGTATTTTGTTATCAAAGTTTATAAACTGGTTACAGATGAGTTTTCATAACTCCTCCTTCTACGTCCCTCTACAAACCGGGTCCTCCTATCTTATATACTAGAGGGAAGGAGAACTTATAAGTGAGCCCCGTTTAGCAGACTCATGCCTGGCTAGATATTCTACTCTTGGATCATCATCATGGAGAACTAGGTAATCCTAACTTGCTCCGAGAGCTTTGTGTGCCCATCCCATCCGTGGAACACCTCCCTTTGTGGACCCCAAAAGCTCGTCCTGTCCCATCGTCGTGTGCCACAAGATCGTCTGCCAAACCGTCCCGTCCCTGCGCTCCGCAAGTCTACCTACAAAATCTTCCACTTGCTTGATCATCCTACAAACCCTGTCATGTCTATCGTACAGCGCCACATCGATCCGCAAAGAATCATCACGTAGCATTAAATGCTAAAGGACAGGACAATGCCCAATTGAGTCGGTCATGACTTTGTTCACCGGATGGGGTGCCTGGGGAAGAAAAACATTTGAGTAGACAACAATAAATGCGATTAGACGAGTTAGGTAAGGACTGACCTTTGGGACTAGCAAGGACTAGTGGCAAGATCACACAATATCACTAGGAGACAGGTCGCAGGATCGCATAATATCGCAAGGAGGCTTGTCACGCAAGCTTTGCCCTGGTCGTGCGAGTCTCCACCTAGTCACGCAATGGGCCATGGGTCAGGAAATATCTCCTGTCAGCTACCATATGCCTCATGGGTCCTGTCAGTCAGGATGCCCCCTCGCCCAATACTCTAACAGTAGCCCCTAAGCTTCCCCATGGCCGTGGTCAGGTCTGGTTATACCACTTGGGCATCGAGGGAATATAGTCCCTCCAGAGAGTGGTCTTCAACGCCATTAGCTTTCAGAGTTTGACTCTGAAATTCATGTCATGTGGGGAGGTTAAGATTCCTGAGAAAAAGAGAGAGATATTGATTGCAGCTGGGCCCAAGGGACATTCGGTTCCCCATGAGCGCCCCCTTGGATTTCGAGCAGTTCTGATGCTGCACCGGTTGAGGTTCTTCAGTACTTCCTAGAGTGAGGTGTCATGATGGGATGTGTATAGAAAACTAAGGTGTTGGTGCCTAGACGCTATCACGCATGCACGGGTTTGACTAGGGTGTGGCCATGAGCCCCTCAGGGTAGTAAATGAAAGGATCAGAGACATTTACCACTGTGATTCTGCCTTCCACCCCAGGCGTGAATCAATGGCTGGCCGGGCTATAAAAAGCAGGAGTTTACCTAGCTAGCCATTCATCGAGGCTTTTTACAAGGCAAGAAGGCAACTCTTCCTATGGATCATGGCATCCTCCTCTCATTATTCGTCGGGAAGGTCGATGATTTTGGAGGATTTGGCAAGGGCCGAGTCACCTATGATGCCAGTTCCGCTTGCTACAGTGCCCCCTTGGGGTAGACAATCTCAAGGTCCTGCTTGTAGAGTTGGAGCCGGCCACCATCGTACTTCCCTCACTATAGAGAGGGTCTCCCCTGCCACTCCCGCTCGAGCGGTTGCTCCAATCGAGGTTACCGACATCTCGGACGAGGAGAAGGAGATTGACTACGACCTTCTGAAGAAGGAGACTGACGAAGAGGAGAAGACGGAGGAAGAGTAGAAGGAGGGTCATCCAGGTTCGTTAGCACTAGTCAGTAGCTCCAGTAGGGTCTTCACACCAGCTACCCAACTCGACCCATACACAGGCCATCGTTCGATTCCCGGGGCAACCGGCTGTTATCCCAAGGAATAGTATAAGAGGTTCCTCGACTCGTTCAAGGGCAAGTAGGGGTCCGCATACTTCTGAACTCTTGAAGGTGGTGGATCTTCACTACTTGTAAGAGTTAGGAGGATCCTTTCGGTCCACCTTGCGCTAGCCACGTTAGTCAAAAGGGAAAGAAAAAATATGTAATAGGATAGTAAGTTCGATCGAATGTATTCGATCCGCATGTATCTATCTTATTTTTGAAAGAAAATACTAGGGTCTTATGATGTCCACCCTTGTTCCGGCCCTTTTTGAAAGCCTCGTTGATGGTCGGTAAGCCACGCAGGAATCCCGTGGTTTTTGGACCGTCTGGTTTGAACCACTATTCAAAGTGTTTAGAGAGTTTTCCCTATGTTGTCATGGCGAGTAGGCTCTGATTGTTCCGCCCTAGTCGTTAGTTAGGCTTTCGAAGCACAGGATATCGCTTAGCATGACAAGTCCCTCGGTGGCGAACAACGTCTAACTCAAGCGGGGACTTATGGCCTTGTGGTTGTTATCCTGAGCCGTTCACACCTTTGACAGTGTGCAAGTAATGATCCCACATTGTTCTAGAGCTCTCGGCCATCTAGTCGTTTTAAATTCCTAGTCATTAGGTCCCGTAGTGGCCGTCGAGCATTGTCATGTGTTTTGGTCGGAGAGCCAATCTGGCAGGGATCTGACATTGGTCGTAAAATCCTACAAAAACAGAGAGTCTGGTCTTTTAAACTTAAAAACTTATAAATCATATTTCACGCTCGTCCGGAATGTTCTACAAAATAGAGAAACATGCCTGTCTCCAAGCAACCCTACACATAGAACTTGCATAACATGGCGCTGTTTCAGGAGCTGTGCAATTCACGGTCGTCCAACATGGCTAGCTTTATTGCACCAGGTCGGGTGACATCGACTACTTTGTACAGCCCTTCCCACTGGGAGGAGAGTTTATTCCGACCGGCTTTATTCTGAATATGCCTAAGGACAAGATCGCCTACGACCAGTCTCTACTCCCACACCTTACGGTTGTGATAGCGTTTGAGGCTTTGTTGATATCGGGTAGCTCAAATTAGAGCACGCTTGCGAAACTCTTCGATCAGATTTACATCATCATCTCATCGCACCACTTGATCGTCGTCCAAGTAGTTGGCCACTCAAGGCAACTAAACAGCGATCTTGGAGGAAAGCATTGCCTCTGCACCAAAAACAAGGAAGAAAGGGGTTACAGATGTAGCCTTACTAGGAGTCGTTCGCAACGACCAAAGTATTGTGGGTAGTTTGTCCACCCAGTGTCCTGAATAGCTTTTAAGCTGATCAAAGACCCGGGTTTTGATCCCTTGCAATATCATCCTATTTGCCATTTTGACTTGTCCGGTGCTCTATGGGTCTACCACCGACACATAGCAAACTTTGGTTCTGATCTCTTCGCAGTAGTCCTGGAAAGCATTACTGACAAACTAAGTCTTATTGTTCGTAACTATATGATTTGGACTGCCAAAGCGCACAACCAGCCTTCATATGAACTTAATCGATGCTACGGCGGTGATCTTCCTGATGGGCTCGGCCTCTATCTACTTGGTGAAATTGTCCATTGCCACGAACAGGAATTCAAAACTGTCTAGGGCTTTAAGGAAAGATCCCACAATATCGAGCCCCAGATAGCGAAAGGCCAAGAGAGTGGTATAGTTTGTAGTGCTTAGGCTGGTAGGTTGGTTTGTCGGCCATGGTACTGACATTACTCGCACCGTTTCACCAGCTCGCAAGTATCCTGGAGGGCAGTGGGCTAATAAAATCCTTGCCATAACACTTTTTCAATCAGAGTACGGTACGAAGCGTGGCTACCACATATGTCTTTGTGGATAACAGAGAGCATTGTGCTCCCTCTTCCTGAGTGATGCATTTCAGTAAAAGGCAGTTGCTCCCCCGGTGGTAAAGGTGTCTCTCTACCAGGGAGGATCTGCGAGCTTACCGTGAGACATTTTCTGTTGACGTGTCATCGTCAGGGATTGCTCAATTCTGAAGGTAGTTTGTGATCTGATCTATCCAGGTCGTATCCGAATCGAGTAGGGCGACCACATGATGGTCACCCAAGGTTGATAGCACTGAAGGAGGCGTTGCCTCCAAAGGTGTTACCTCTGGTGCTCTCTTTCCAAGCGGATCATCCCCTTCACCTTGGCTCGAGAGCGTGGTGGATGGTCGTGTGAGTCTTTCTTCAAAAATTTCAACCAGGACAGGTTCGCGAGAAGCTAGACGAGCTAACTCATCGGCTAGGAAGTTGTCCTTGCGAGAGACTTGCTTGACTTCAAAACCGAAAAAGCATCACTCCAGTCTTCTCATTTCGGCGAGGTATGCTATCATTATTGGATCTGATCACTGAAACTCCTTATGCACTTGGTTAACAACCAGCAGTGAGTCCCCTATTGTTGACAGGAGTTTAATCCCAAGTGTGGAGACTGCTCGCATTCCAGACAAGAGGCCATCATATTCCGTAATATTGTTAGTGGCTAAAAAATATAATTGAACTACATACCTGAGGATGTCGCCTGTTGGTGAGGTCAGGACCACTCCAGCCCCCGCTCCCTTCAACATGAATGATCCATCAAAGTGCATGGTCCAGTGCTTGTCTGCCTCTAGTCATTATATCTGCTCGGGCTCAAAGAAAGATCACTCAGCCATAAAATCGACCAGTGCTTGGGACTTGATAGCCGTTCGGGGGACAAACTGAAGATCGAACTCCCCAAGCTCTACTATCCACTTTGTTGTTCTTCCCGTTGCATCCCTATCGTGTAGAATTTCTCTAATTAGGGAGCGAGGAGATTACCTTGATTTTATGGGCCTGGAAATAGTGCAAGAGCTTGCGACAAGCCATCAGAATGGTGTATAGCAGCTTTTGAGTCTATGGGTGTTGAGTCTTCATGTCGTATAGGACCTCACTGACATAGTACACTGGTCGCTGAAGACATTATCGCTCGACACACAGTACTATGCTCATGACCTATGGGGTAGCTGCAACATAGAGCAAGAGCTTCTCGTTTGGTCGAGGTGCGGTCAGTATGGGAGGGGAGGAGAGGTACCTTTTTAGATCTTGGAGGGTCATTTCTACTTCTAGGATCCAACGGAAGTGGTCACTCCTCTTCAAGAGTTTGAAGAGCGGCAACCCCCTCTCTCCTAGCCTTGAGATGAATATGCTCAATACTGCCATATATCCTGTTAGTTTATGGACTTCTTTTAGCCTGGTCGGGGATTTCATCTGGTCGATGGCTCTGATCTTGTCAGGTTTTGCCTCCATTCCTTGATTGGAAACGAGGAACCCGAGCAACTTCCCCGATGGAATGTGGACTTCTTAGAGTTTAGCTTCATGTGGTACTTCCGAAGGTTGTCAAACGTTTCCTGAAGGTCCGCGACCAGGTCATCCCGGGTTCTACTTTTCATGACCACATCATCGACATACACCTCGATGTTTCTACCGAGCTATGGTCGAAAAATGACCTGAATACAACACTGGTAAGTGGCACCGGCACTTTTTAAACCAATAGGTATTTTTACATAGCAAAAGACCCTAAAGGGTGTTACAAAAGCAGTCTTCTCCTCATCTTTCCTATAAATTCTAATCTGGTGGTACCCAAAACGGGCATCTAAGAAGCTTAGGAGATCACTGCCAGCGATTGAGTCAACAAGCTAATCGATCTGAGGTAGATGGAAGAGATCTTTCGGGCATGCCTTGTTGAAGTAAGTGAAATTGACTCACATCCTTCACTTACCATTGTATTTTTGGACCATGACTGGGTTAGCCAGCCACTCTAGGTAATGTATTTCTCGGATGAAGCCTGCTTCTAGGAGCTTGTCGATCTCCTCACGAAGTGCTTCCTTTCGGTTGGCTGTGAACCGACAAACCATTTATTTGACTGGTCGCGTGTCAGTTCGTATTGAAAACTTGTACTCGATCATGTCCCTAGGAACTCCGGGTATATCAGACGATCTACAAGAAAAGACGTTCACATTCGCCCTGAGGAAAGTGATGAGCATGAGTTCCTATTTGGGGTCCATCCTGACCTCTATTTGGATCGTCCTGGATGAGTCGAAGTCATCGAGGCATACTACCTTGAGCCACTCATCCTGGCTGGCAGCAACATGGACCTTCATTGGGCGACTACTAGGTGTAGCGTTCTCCGGCTACGACCAGGGAGTTAGCTCGACCATGTTGAGGCTCCTCTTATTGCAGTTCAAGGCCGTCTTTGCGTTGCCAAAGATGGTGATGGCCCCGGTCGAACTGGAGATCTTGATCGCCTGATACGCGTAGTGGGCGATGGCCATGAAATGGGCCATCATTGGTCGCCCCAGGATCACGTTATAAGAGGTCCTGAAGTCCACCACATCAAACAGGACCTTTTTAGTCTTGAAGTTGCTCGGCAAGCCGAAAGTGATGGGAAGTTCGACCTGCCCTAAGGGTTTAGCCGAAGAGCCCAGGGTAATATCAAAGAAGAGGGGAGATGGTTTCAATGTGCACCTTGGGATTTGTAGGGCGTACAACGCGTCGGTGAAGAGGAGGTTGAAGGAGCTCCCTCCATTGATCAGCACGTGACCCAGTCGGATGTTTTGAATGGTGGGTTTGACCACAATAGGGTAGTGGCCAGGTTACTTGACACTCGTGGGGTGGTCGACCTGACTGAAGGTAAGTGGCACCTCTGACCACTTCATACATGGGCTTGGGTCTGGCGTGGTCGCCCACACTTCTCGGACCACCGACTTGTATTCCCTATTTGAGGAATATATCCGGCACCCCTGAAGATGTGGTGGACCATGTGATCGGTCTGCTAGTACCCTAGTGTCGAATAGTTGGGGTTGGCCCCATCCTCGTCATGCCTGGATTTATGCTCTCCAAGTTCCTTGTCGATGATGCCCTGCATAACCTTACACTCAGTCAGGTCATGGGTATCTGTGCGGTGGATCTGGCAGTAGCCACAACGCTTCTTCCCCTTCTTTTTTCTCAAAGCGCTGACGTGGTTGGCCAGTCTACTCAACTGCCATGACGTTAGATGGTCCTTCCTTGTGTTTGTTCCTCTTTTTCTCCTTCCGGCTGACCCCTTTGGAGGAGGCGGGATGGTTGGAGGTCGGCCATGACCTAGCATCAATTTGATCCTCTTGGGCCTCAGCGGCCTGTGCACACTTGTCTATGAGCTCAAAGAGCTCGGTAGTGCTTCAAATTTGCTTTGTGGCTAGCTTCTCAACCATCTTTTGGTCTCTGATCCCTCTCTTGAATGCTATGACCATGGATTCACACGTGATCTTTATAATGGTATTTTGGCGCTCGATGAAGCGTCAGATGAAGTCTCGCAATGACTCACCTTTTCGCTACTTGACCTAGTACAGGTCGTACTCGACCTCGAGTTGGGCATAGATCCCCTGGAAGTTGGTGATAAACTGGTTGCACAGATCCTCCCAGGAGTGAACCGACTCACGGGGGAGGTTCATAAGCTAGGACCAGGCTAAACCTATCAAGGCGGTCGGGAAGTAGTTGGTCATGACTTTCCCATGGCCTCCCAGGGCCTGCACCATGGTGGTGTAGATCTACAAGAACTCCTCAGGGTTGATTGGGCCATCATACTTTCAGCTAGGACTGGCCGGTTCTTGTCCGGTCAATGCACATCTAGTAACCGGGCTGATAGGGTGTTACACCCCGTTCTGCAATGGGGAGTCACCCGTTGATGGGTGATGGCGCGTGCTCAGGAAGAGAGACGATGGTCACATGGTCCTAGGGGTGAGATGGAGGAATCGGACGCCTCCCTGCGTAGGGGAGGTGAGTGGTAGGGCTGCTTGCCCTTTTCTTGCTCTCGCTGGGCCCGATCCTCCTGCTCTCAGGTGGCTAACTGGCTCTGGATCACGCCGTGGAGGTTGCGTTGGCATAGAGAGTCACATAGGTTAGAGGGTTGTCTATCCCGATGCGACATGGGTCTCTTGGCTCTCCCCGTTACCGAGAGAGGACAAGATCTTAAATGCCATGAGGCCTACCACGAGTCTCGACAGACGTGGTGTTTGCCGCCGCAGTTTAGCGTCGGACAATCTCAACTAGGGGGGCGAGATCATGCAACCATGGTGCTAGTGGAGAACCCTCTGGTACTGCTATCGATGGGTGACTAAGAAGCATTCGTATGGTGCAAATTCTGTGCAGACATCATGGCCTCATAGTCAAGCTATCGAGGGCAAAGTGGCGACACATCACGAGGGGGGAGCCCCCAGCACTTGTGCGGCAGGACAGCCTTGGTGACGACACTACCAAAGACCGCGTCATCTACGGCAGCTCCTTTGGGCGACGTTGTGGTGGTTGCGGCTATGTCAGAGTGTCCCTGTGTTCGGTACCGGTCTGGTTCCCCTCTGGGCGTGTGGCCTGGGGATCATTGCTAGCATCCGGAACACGAGAGCCTCTGCTACACCCCGTTGCATGAACTATCATGAAAACTTCATGTTGAGCCTTGGAGCCTTCGGACTCTGATTCGGTGTCCCATACCTGGAGCACACTAGCTCATCTGGGTCGTATCCCATGACGAATACCTCGCAGTGACTAGGGTCTTCGGAACGGGACTCAACTGTTGCAATGGATCAGCCATAGGTAGCCCAATCTAACATTCAACACCTACCAAAACGCAAAAACGTGCGCCCCTACCTAGCACGTCAACTATCGAGGGTTAATCCCTAACAATAATTCTGGGGTATACCGGTCGAGGGGCGTGTTAACAACGCTTGCGGTGTATGTGTGTTTGCGTGTGTGATGAACTCAAGAACACATGAGTTATCCAGGTTCAGACCTCCTGAAGGATAACAGCCCTACGTCCTGTGTATTTTGTTATCAAAGTTTATGAACTGATTATAGATGAGTTTTCACAAGTCATCCTTCTCTGTTCCTCTACAAATCGGGTCCTACTCTCTTTATATACTAGAGAGAAGGAGAACTTACAGGTAGGCACTGTTTAGCAGACCTATGACTGACTAGATATTCTACTCTAGGATCATCATCATAGAGAACCGGGTGATCCCAACTTGCTCTAAGAGCTACGCGTGCCCGTCCCATCCGTGGAACACCTCCCTTTGTGGACCCTGGACGTCGGGCATGTCCCATTGCCGTGTGCCGCAAGATCGTCTACCAAATGGTCATATTCCCTGCTCTCTGCATGTCTACCTGCAAAATCGTCCACTTGCCTGGTCGTCCTGCAGACCCTATCCTATCTGTCATGCGGCGCCACGTCGGCCCGCAAAGCCTCATCCCGTAGCATTAAATTTAATGCTACGGGATGGGGCAATACCCAACTGCGTCAACCATGATTTTGTTCACTGGATAGGTTGTCTGGCGAAGAAAAATACTTGAGTAGACAATAATAAATACGATTAGACGGGTTAAGCAAGGACTGGCCCTGCGACCAGTAAGGACTGGTTGCGGGATCGCACAATATCACTAGGAGACTGGTCTCGGGATCGCATAATATCACAAGGAGGCTGGTTGCGTAAGACTTGCCCTGGTGGTGCGAGTCTCCACCTGGTGGCGAATAGGCAATGGGTCAGGAAATATCTCCTATCGGCTGCCATATGCCTCGTGGGTCCCCTCAGTCAAGATGCCCCCTCACCCAATACTTCGACAGGAGGGCCGACCTCCTCTGTGCCATGATACAATTTTGCAATACTAGAATTTGATTAACTTTATATTTTGCAATCATTAGAAATATAGCAATTAGAATTAATTTGATAGTTATAGGAAAGTAGTAAAATATGGATGAGATAAATATAAGGGGTCAAATTTAGGAGACCGGTTAGAATGCATAGAGAAATAGAAGATCAGTCTGGATAGAGAGAACCCCTATATAAAGATATAGAAGTCAAATATAGGAGACCGGTTGGAAATGCTCTAATGCCCATGGCTCAGACCAAATATAATCTCATTGGGAATTGCTCCATCCGGTTATAAATGCACCTTTGATAACTATTCTTATTGTAAAATTTTGGACAATGATATCATCTTCAAAATATAGCTTTGACAATTATTTTTATTGGAATATACTTATAAAAAATCTGATACAGTTACAAAATATGGAACTTCATTTCAGAACAAATGTTTGCGTTTGATTTTAAAACTACATATTTTGATAAAAAAAAATTATCCATAGTCAAAGTTTCAAAAAATTAACCGAAAACCTGCCCAAAACGTCATGTCCTTGTTTGTGCAAGGTGTATTAAGAAACCAAACAGTATTTCATCTAGCATTTTCTTTGGGAATTTTCAGCCGAAAAACTTAGGTTAGTTCTACCCCGAAAAGCCCAATGTCATATGTAGGAAAATTATTTCTCTTTCTCTCACTTATGCGCCCTGTGTGTGTCGCCATCTTCCACCTCTCTCGTCACTGTCGAATCTCTCAAATCCCATAGCGGTTGAATGGATGTTAACCTACCAAGGAAGTCAACCGGATGATCGTGAGAAGCACAACCAATCCGTACGAGAGGACGTCCTTGTCATCAAAGAGCTTAGGGAAATGGCGTACGTATTAACTATTTTCTTACAAATACTCTAGAAGTAACTGTGCTTAGCAGCTAGCTTAGGTGAGTATGAGTTGATGATCAAATCTACAAGAGAGTGCCCTCCGTATAATAACAGCAACACAACAAGCCTCTACTTTCCCCGTACTACAGTAATGAGAGGCAACTGAGCGATGAATCTAGCACCTGTGTTGAATTCGTTGCTTACCCCTCCTCTCCAGCGGCCTTGCCGGCACTGAAGTGGGAGGGAAAGCGGGTTCTGCTGTCTATTATGTATATTTTAGGTCTAATTCGTAGATCTTGGTAGGAATTAGGTGCTAGGTTAAGGCTTTCCATGGCGGCTCTTTCGCATGGGATTTTTGGTGTCTTCACCATTGGGTCTAGTGGCGGCGTATGCTATGATGGCGGTGCAGTGAAGCTTTTGTTCCTCCAGTGTGCCTCCGGCGCCGGTGACTTCATCACCGACATCTCCGAAAGACCTAGGAGGTTACTATTTCCCTACCTCATTGCAGAAGGGTGGGAAACTTCGATTTCCCCTGTGATGGGCATGAATTTCGGGTTGCCGATGTTCTCGGCAGCAGCGGAACTACTTTCTAACCGCCGGCTTTGTGGCTGGCGGAGTCGGATGTTTTCTTCCTCTCCCTTCCTTGCCGAGGTGATGGTCGATGGCCTTTCTTCAGAATCAATGTGCCTCGGATGGGCTGAGGTGTTAGCTTTTGCGGTAGATCTAAAGTGTTGATGTCCCTTGTCGAGGTGGGAGATGGACCTGGTCTGATTCCGGTATTTGGCAGGAGTGGCCGGCAATGGTGACGATGACGGGAGCATCCTAGATGTTGTGTGTGTTAATTTTTGTTGTACCATGGTGTTCTTTGTAAAATGGTGGGGATGTAATGTGCTTCCTTTTCAATATTATTCCCCCATTTCGCAGAGAGAGAGAGAGATAGCCCTCCATATATTTTTCAGTCATAGCTGGAATCATGGTCTTTTATATATTTAGCATAACTTTAGTTTTGGTTTTCCTACACAGTACATGATATATACTTACTGATGATTTGTTTCACTAACATGTTCATAAATACTTATCCAGCAAGCTTGCATGTTCATTTTGCTTTTGGCGAGGCAGGAAGCTCGCATGTTCGTTAATCCTGTAAGCTACTAAGTGTAATCCACTAACTCGCTTTATATAAACCTAAATTGCACAGTGTAATCTACTACTCACTGCATCAATGCAAGTTATATAAACCTAAATTGTACAATATAATGTACACAAAAAGTCAAAAAAGAGTTACACTTACGACACGCCTTTGGCTGTAGTCTAATATGCAATCAGTCTTATATACAGTGTACATATATACAACAACTATGACGACATGATTCATCAGCAACCTGATATTTCTAGTGCATGATGACCCAGCAATGAGCTGAAATGGTGAATCACCCCCGCGCAATTTCCCGCTGATAGGACCGGCAGCGCACGCAACGATAGCGCCACGTTCCCATAAAATTTTCGTCGCCCAACCACCGTGAGCGTCGCGCGAGACCTCACCTGCCTAGCTTTTCTGGGGGTTTTAATCAACTCCTGCCAACCAAATTCGTCCATATATAATAGGCTCGTTGCACGCCAGAGTCCAAACAAGGAGACGAAGAAGAAGAACCTAGCTAATCGAGTACTGATATATTGGATGCTTCGCTCGATCGCTTCTTAATTAATAATTTGGTTAATGGGCCGATAACTGATTGGATGCAAGTGGCAGTAGTGTATTTGTTGCACGGAACACTATGCTCATCGCAATGAGCTATCTGTATTCGGCACAGTAATCTTAGTGTCAACTAGGCAAAAGCGATATTCTCTTCGCCAGATAGCTTTTTGCGGAATAATGGAGTCTCTCCTCGATCAGCAGCCAACTTGGTGTTTTAGTATTGAAGATTCTCCAGACGCATTGGAAGGCTTTGCTTGCAGTTTTGACAGCCTAGCCAATGACCTCAACTGTTTAACAAACTACGCACAAAGCTAATCTTTTCTGACTGATAAAATAAGGTTCAGCACTCAACAGCCTCTAGAACGAAGTGGAACAAAGTTAAGTGAAATCAGGTAGTCTTTAATCAGTTGTATGTCCACTTTGCAAGTCTTGTGTGTCAACCATTGCTAAGGGGAAAAAATGATTGTTTATTTGCAGGCCCTTTTATCGGGCTGCTGAAATAATACATCAAGAATGTATGGCTACTAATGGAGCCAAATGTCCATGCACTTCCATGGAGACCATGGTTAGCATTTTTTTTTTGTCATTATCTATCTCTCCTGTTAAATGTTAAAATAAACTGCGACACGAGTATATATAGATCATTATGCTCCGTGTATAAAGCGCTGAAAATGCATTGGTAAACGTGGCACAAAGTACACAGACGAACTGACAATAATTGCCCCATAATGGCCACTAATTAGAATCGCACAATGGAAAAGGGACATAGCAATGCTCGTAGCCACGGGAATCGCACAAGAAAAGAAAGTAGAATTGCACCACAATGAGCAAGAACCAAAGGCTAATACTTATCTACATCGATCTCGAAAAGAAAGCGCTTTCCATATAACTGAGTAGCGATCAAGTACATGAGACTCCACCCGTCACCCTGGAGCATCAGCACGAGAGACAGCTCGACGCATCATCGGTCAGATCAAGCCAAGCCAAGCTCTAACTTTTGCCTCAGGGCTTGCAGGTACGATCCGATCGATCCCAAGCTGCAGATACGGTCTGTCTGATGCAGGAGTATAATACTGGCGCATTACTTGGTTCAATATGATACATGTCACGGTCTAACTGCGCAAACAATACAGCAATTTGGCATATGCTCATCCCAACGACAGGGCATCTCTTTTCCGCGAAAGCGAGATGAGCGCTGGAACCGATTGGAGGAATGAGCGCAGATAGCAATCATGGCGGGAGTAGTTGGTCAGAGAAACAGCCGAATATTCACTCACTCTACTCTCGGAGACAGGAAAACGAACGAGCACGATGACGACGGACATGTAGCGTGTTAATTGTTTAGAGAGTAATAATCGGGGCCAAAAAAAAGGACCCTTATGTCGTCTGCAGATGGCACCTAATTTGGGGCCCTAAAATATGTGATCCGTTGCATAGTCTAATGGGTGAGCGGGTGATCGAGAATCTTATGCGCTGGGAGTAAACAAGGGCGCCACTACATGTGATATGAATTGTGCGAAAGCTGGGGGCTAATCCTATCCTAAATTCCTGCCCGGATAGGATTAGCTCTTGCACGCGAGTTCTTAATTTGATGCACTCGTGCTGGCGTACGGTCTCTGAATCACCATGGCTTTAGCATCATGCCAGATAATCGGCACGGTGGACACTGAATTTCAGCTAGGATTTTGTTGGCACTTGGAGTGGCAGGAGTAGATCGATTTGTCACGCAGTATGGATCTTAGCATGTGGATGTGATTACTCTAGACTACAGTGGAGAACATCATCATTGATAGATTGCACATGCTCCAACTGTGGTTTAGTGGATGCAGAGTCGACCAATCAGCTCTACATGCGTGCTCTGATGAGATAAGAGCCCTCGCGTTGGTGGTGTAAACCGCGGACCGGAGGCAAGCATATATAGTGCGCCAGACGCCGTGACCCAACCCCTCGTCCGCGGCACGCGCGATCCAGCCCATACAAGCACGTCGGCCCACCGCGTGCCGAGCAGCGCGGTTCAGGCCCATCCAATAACGCGCGACGAACTCGTGCGCCGAAGAGACGCCACGCCCAACACCTGACCGGGCCGTGCGGTGCGGTGCGGGCGTGCGGCCTCACAAAAACTAGCCCCACTCGGCGCAGATTTTCTTTATTTTTACATTTTCTAATATTAATATTTAAATAAATAGATTTCGATAGAAAAAATTGCTTATCCTAAAAGGAAAGATAAAAAAATTGCAGTACTGCAACTCTTTCAAGAAAACGATAAACATATCATAATAACACGAGCATTTTAAACCCATAATTTACCGTCTTTATATTTTTACCATCCTATGACAGAGCTTATCCTGACAGGACAGATAAGCTACACCTGAGCGCACCGCACCATCCTTTACGAGAGCGGTTAGGCCCTTGCCCACTGCCAGGCGGGCTTCCTCAACCCCCGAACGCCCTAACCAATCCCGGCGTTTTTTTATTTTTATATTTTTTATTAAAAATTTAAATAAATAGATTCCTCGCAGGAGAAATTGTAAAACTAGACGTCTGCAGTCCTCTCAGGAGGTTAGCCCCCTTGCCGCTCTCTCAGGGGGTGGTTAGAGCCTTTTTTCCCTAAAAATGTAATTTTTGTGTAATTCAAGAAATAAAAAAGGGCTTTAAGAAAATTTAGAATTTTAATTTGGAGTTGGTTATGTAATAGTCGGAGAATAAAAAATCAGTAATTAGCACTCGCAGTATTTTACGTGAGTATGGGGTGCGAACGACGACAAATATAGTATTAAACATAGGGTGAAAATATTATAATACACTGTAACCGCGACGACACGATGAGAAAATAAAGGTGGCATGTACGGTTCGCACTAAAGACCTACTTATTAGTGCGCCGATCCTAATCATAACATGCCTTAGGGAGGAAAAGTATATCAGGTTACATTAGATACTCTCTACTGAGTGCATCTAGGATACTTTCCCTTTCGGAGGGTATCGGGACCTGCCGCCTTAGCACGGGGGCTCTCTCCCGCTTCCTTTCCCTCTCAGCCTCCCGAGCCTGAGCCACGGTACGGTCGTGCGCCGCCTTCCTCATGCGCTCTTCTTCCTCCCGCTTGAGGCGAAGTTCCTCTTGTTGTTGCTCGTACTTCCGATGTGCGTACGCTTCCCTTCTCCACCTCATGTTCATGTCGACACACTGCTTCTGTGCGTCATTTTGCTCATTGTCAAGCCATTGACTAAAATCACAGAGCAATGGAGGGGACTAAACAAATAGAACAAGATGAGCGGTTAGTAAAACAGGGTGCAAAATCGGAAGAGATGAGGCTGAAATCTGTTGTCGTACCAGTCGATAACCAGTTGTTGCATGTTGAGGCTTGTCATACTCGTAGTTGGCACACATGAAGAAGCGCAGCCCATAGGTGTATGAGATGTCCTGCGACTCGCGGAGCTTACAAAGATCACCACATAAGCACATTGGTGGTTCGAAACCTTCAGGTATGGTAGTCCCCCAATGTTTCTTTGGTGAGCTTGATGGAGCTGAGGAAGATATTGCACTTGAGAGATCTGAGAAATGAGTGGTGCATCAACGTAAGGAGGTTCGGCTATTTATAATTGGGGGAGGCAGGAGCATTGGATTCGCTCTTGAAGAAAGGAGTGAGTGCAGGGGTGTAGCTGGTGGCAGGAGCATCGGATTCCATCTTGAAAAATGGGAAAGTTGTGTCATTGATCATGGTCAGAGATTTCACATTTATTGGTATCCATGTTGTAATTTATTGTTTGGAAAAAGCTGGGTAGTGTTGTCACTTCTTGTTTAAAGCCTGCGCAAGGAGGCATGTGTTGTCAAGTCATGGTTAAAGTTCCGTAGTGTGGTCACTTCTTCATTAAAGTAACACTCCCAACAGAGGAAGCGAGGTCGTCCTGCGTGGGCTGTGTCCGGAGGGGAGCACTAGGTACCTAGGACTGCTGGAGGACGTCGTAGTCAGGTGTGCCCCCGAAGAAGTCATGAACGAGGTCGTATGCGGCGTCCGAGCCAGCCTCATCCTCCTGACTAACGAATATTGTTGAATATTGTTCGAAATTAAAATTCGTACCAAGTTGCTCCGAGCCTCCATAACGTTGTAAAAGGGGTCGTGTGGGTGCCGACACGGATGAACGACGGTGCACATCTGACCGCTGAGACGACTCGGCGTGGACACCACTGGACCTAGGAGGCACCCCTGCTACATCTGTGGTAGATCGGCAGGAGGTTAGCTTTAAGGCGCGCGCGGTCTTGTCGAAAACCTACTTGATGAAGCTTGCAACATCCGACGCACTGAGGTGCTGCCCTTGCCGGAGGCGATCCATGGCACCAGCTGCATCCCTATGTACATCATAAATGATATATGCCTGCGGATACGAACAAGAATAAACAATTACAATATATGGTTTTGTTTGTTGAGTATGGACTACTGACTTGAAAGAAAAACTTACCGCTAGTGCAGCGTCCTCGTCCCAATTCATCGGGTATGTCTCCGTTGTCGACGCGATGTGGGGCCGGACACCCTCAGGGGTGTAGGTGACACGTGTGCGTGTACGTAGAATGTACCACTGTAGGTACTCGTTGAAGTTCCGCTCGTTGTGGGAACGGGCCTCCTCCACGACATTCTGTGGCGCTTGGGCCCATGTTGCCACGTAAGGGGCCAAGCGTTCTGCCCAGAGGTTGCCAGCTGGCTGGCCTTTTTCGTGTGTACCTGCATTTGAACCACGGTAAATATAAGACACAGTAAAACGAAGGTTACAAAAACTGTAATTTTGCATAATACTTGTGGACGTGCACGGGGACGGTACGTGTCGGAGGATTAACTCCTGTCGCAGGGATCCCGAGAGACCCCTTTTTAGAGATTCGGCAGGGCGGATGATACTGAATAAGTTTATCGGAGAAATGAATGAGAGTAAATGCAACGGACGGTGGTGGGGGATGATGACCTAGTGCAAAAAGAAGTAAATGCACCGGAGTTTAGACAGGTTCGGGCCGCACGGGGGCGTAATACCCTACTCCTGTATGGATGCAATAACTGTCCTGAGGGAGATCCCTCAAAGATGTAGCTGGTTACAAGAAATATGATCTAACTAAGAGCTTGAAGCTCCCTCTTACTTTTCTAGAACTACGCTCTGGTCTTGTGCTTTGTGTTCGTCTATGGTTCGGTCTCTGATGCTTGGACGCTTGTTGCTCTTGTTCGGGTCGGGTCTCATTTGGCCTCTGGTTCTCTCTTTGTTGTCTATCCTTCTTTCTTTTGCTTGTGGCTCGTGGCTCCTTTCTTTGTTCCTCTGTGCTACCGGCTCTTTTAAGCACTTGCCGGCTACGACATGCCCCGAACGGGAAGGAGGGGGGCACAAGTTCCAAGACGCCATCACTGGAAAAGGCGTCATCATTTCTTTTGGGCGAAGTGACCGGAGGGAGGAAAAACGCCGCCCGTCCGGTCACCTATCACTGTGAACGCCCTAGCAACGGGCGCTATGGAGAGGGCCCACCGGGCAGCCGCAGAGCAACCCGGCGTGCCCGTCCTGTCTTGTTCCTCTGCCACAGCAGGGCGGCAGACGGAACGCAATCCTTGCGATGGTACGGGTGATACGGGACGGGACCCGTGCAATTAATACCCCCACGCCCCTCTACCAAAGCATGGCAGGAACTGACGCTGCGGCGGGAGCAGTTGGATGTGTCAGGCCATGCACGCTCATTAAATGCGGCCTCGGACCTCTGTTTGGCGGACACCTCATCAGTGGGCCCCTCGGGGGCCTCTCTGGGTTGTCGGGGAACCGAGTGCTTGGGGAAACTGTTCACCTCCCCGAGCACTCTCTCCCGGGAATACCTATCTTTGTCTTCGGGGTACCGGGTGCTTGGGGGTACTGTTCACCTCCCCGAGCACTCTTGCATGATCCTTCGTGGAACCGAATGCTCGGGGACCGCCAAGTGCAGCCCCGAGCACTCTTTGTGTGGAACCTCAGGGAACCGAGCGCTCGGGGGCTGCTGCTCGTACCCCAGAGCACTCTCTCCTGAAACTTTAGCTCTTCTGGTCATCGGGGGACTAGGGTGCTCGGGGGTGACCTGGCACCGGCCCGAGCACTTTCCTTCCCGGTACTTAGACTCCGCGGATCATCGGGGAACTGGGGTGCTCGGGGACCAATGACTGTGGCCCCGAGCACCTTCTCCCGGGACTCGAACTCTCCTTACCCCGCGGGAGAGACCTCGCGGGATGGCGACACGTGACGGATGGCTGGCCTGGCCTCGGGACTCAGGGACCCCCGGTTCTTGATACACCGACAGTACGGATGTGGACGAGAGGGAATGCCTGGTGACGACCAAACTGCCGCATGACGTGGTGCGGTGAGTATTCTTCGACGTAGATGTCGAAGACAAGCGGCGCCTTCGTGAGCCAGTAAGCCTCGTCGTGGATACACAACGGTGACAAACCCAATCCTGCACGCCCTTGCACGGCCAAGATGTTGTAAGGCTCCCATACCACGTCGTCCGGATTTAGCCTGTCGAACTGGGTATGAAAATGCTCGTAAGCGCTGCGAGGCTGCTCATGCGGCTAGTGTGGCTGCATGACAAACATCGTTACAAATTGTTAGAGGGAAAAAGAGCACGAATCAAAGTGTTAATATGAAATACGTACCCGACGACGGCACCACATCGAGGCCATAGTAGGCGCGTCCTCGTCCGGCTCGCCGTACCATTCTTCGGGGTACAGGGAGCGGTCCACCATTGGCCTGCCTATGGCGAAACGCTCGTATGACCACAGCTGCGGAAGAAGTGGACACCCGGCAAAAGTGGCTAGTGGCTCTTTCTTCGCGCACGCGTCGCAGAGCGCCCGATATGTCGCAGCAAGGACAGCAGATGCCCAACTGAACTACGGTACCTCTTCCCCATCAGCATCCGCTATCAACCTGGCGTACGGCATAAGCGTCCTCGCAACCAGGTGCCCTTTGTACTTCCCAGTCAGGAATGTTCCATCTAGGCATATGATGGGTCGGCAATATCAAAATGCTTTGATAGTTGCAGCAAATGCAAAGAAAGCACACTGCAACACTCTTTTCCTGCTGTACTCCGCATCAGTAGAGGGGTAATGCTTGATATCATAGTAGCTGTCTGGGTTTCTTCCACAAATTGTGGCTAATTGACGAGGTAGATTGTGATATGAATCTTCATATGTTCCAAACCTCATCTCAATAGCCTTTTGTTTCGCCCTCCATGCCTTCACATAGTTTATTGTGTACTGGAACCTTTGCTTAATAGTACGGATTATTGATCGTGGCTCATACCTTAGGTTGTCCACAATCTCCTCGTACATAACATTTGCAATGAAGGCAGATGACAGGTTTCTGTGGGCGAACTCTATTTCCTCAATGTGATAATTATGTTCCTTAACTATTGAGCACTGTCAGTAGTCTACCCATTTCCCTCTAAATACGTGCACCCGCCAAGGACACTGCGGCACCAAACACTTCACATCGTACTCCCTTTTACTGGATTTAACAACCTTGAATTGCCTCCGAAGAGACAACGACCAGAATTTTACTGCATCAATAACTGTCTCCTTTGTATGGTACATAGCACCCTGTGACACCTCGTTCTCATAGTACTACCACGGTGTCCGGTCAGCCTCGCTAACCACCAACTTCGAAAATTCATGATCCCTCCACTCTGCAGGAACTGGAGCATCACTCTCCTCGTTAGACGAATCCCCATTGGCAAGGCCTTTCTCCAACTCTTCATCCTCCAAATCCATATCTTCAATGATGCTAGGGATGTGCTCCCCTTCATCAGCTACACCCATCGGTTGCAGCTCTGGAATATCACCAACATCCTCCCTGGACCCGACATTAGCCACCTCTGATTTATCTTCCACTGCCTCACTTGGTCCTGCTACTGCTTCCGCATAGTTCACCTCAGTTTGATCTTTCAGGTACGCCTCAGCTAACAAAGCCAGCGGCAGGCCACGTTCACAAGATATATCTACATATTGCCTCCAACTTGACGTGGCTTCGATGGGAATAAGCTCACCAAAGTATCCATGACTAGCACGGCTGATGGCAGCTTTCAACTTTAGTTCATGTTGCTGCGGATCCAGTTGGAAAAACCGCATGAGCCATTTGCATACACCCACAATGGTCCTCTCATTAGCTTTACTAAGACCCTTCATGACATGACGAAATCCAGACAGATCTACACCGTTAGCATCGTACCTAATTTCACCCTCACCATAATATATCTGAAAAATTAATTTATCTGTTATCCCTGAAAATACCCATAAACATAACCAATGTTAAGACCAACAAACTATATTTCTAATTATCGGATAAAATAATTTCTAAATGCTACATCCTAGGTTCGCAAATTATCATATACTGCTACCTCTTACGTCGCACATTACAACCCTAATATAGTAAAAATAATATACTAAAAATATTATTCTATATTTCACTGCTATCGTACAATTTTCTAAGTAAATTTGATAATTTTCTAAACCCTAAGTCGTACATGTCTAAAACCTATATCATATACTACTATTGCACTAATTAACAACAATAAAAAGAAAAAAACTTACCCAAAAATAATCTTCAAATCCACGACTCAAATGCAGCAGGGCTTCGCCGGGCTCTCTTCCTCCCCTCTCCTCTCCTCTCTTCTCCTCCATCTTCTCAACTTTTTCTTTTTTCTGAATAAAATGACATTTTAGGCTAATTTCCCCCCTTTTATAGAAGAGGTCGGGTGTGGAGGGGGGGCAGCCAAGCGCGGCGGGCAGAAGGTCCCTTACCGTCCCCTGAGAGGGCGGTAAGGACCCCTACACACCCCCTCAGGAGACGGTAAGGAAGGGGGCTCGGGCGGGTAGGCAGTACCCACCCTCTGAGGGGGCGGTAACCGCCCCCTGAGAGTGTGGGAGGCCTAACCGCTCTCTCAGAGAGATGCAGACGTCTAGTTTTGCAATTTCTTCTACGGAGAATCTATTTATTTAAGTTTTTAATAAAAAAAATATATATATATATATATAACTCACCAATCCCACTCGGCGCGGCCGCGCGCACCGACGTGAGCGGAGGCCCACGCCACGCGCGCCGAAACGTCCGAGAAGCCAAAAGCCCACCGCCAACGCCAACCCAGGGCAGCACGGCACCGGCCTCCAGAGTCCAGACTCCTTCCTCTCGGGCCGTTTCCGCCTATCTTCCCCGCCCCCCCCCCCCCCCACTCCCCGCCTCTCCGTCCGCCGGTCGCGAGCCGCGCGACCCATCTCGCGCGTCCACCTTCGAGGTGGCCGTCGAGGAGCAGGACTCGACGCCGGAGTCGCCGGCGCCGCCCGAGGAGGATGCCTACGACTACGACGGCGGCGGCCCGCGCGCCGTGCCGCGGCAGCGGCCTTTGTCTGTTGCCGCGGCCCCTGCGTCGCTCCCCGGGGCCGCGGCCAGGGCCAAGGGGCCGGTCCAGAAGGAGCAGGATGACGACGGCGAGGAACACATGGAGGTCGACCTCGAGAAGCTCCCCTCCAGTACCGGCGACCCCGACAAGCTCGCCAAGATGAAGTTAGTGCCTGATTATGCGTTCCCTGTTGTTTGGCTTATTTGTGGTTGAAATTCATTGGTTTTCATATTCCTAGTTGATTTCTTTGATAAATGTATGCGTTTGTGGATCAGCAAATCAGCGAACCCTAATTCTGCCTATGCTGATGGTTACCATTACAAAGCAAATATATGCATGTAATCCAGATGCTTGGTCGAATTTACTAAGTTAACGTCATTCACCGTCAATTTTTGTATAGTGTTTGTTCAAAGATAGACTTGTATAACTGATGATCTGCGAATTGGAAAGTGATGTTTATCCTGACTTGTGCTATGTAGTGTCAGATACAGTTTGTTTTCCTTTCTTTTTTTCTGCGCGAGGATTTATATCGACCTTAGATGGAAGGGCTTATAGTCTACTATAGATACCAAATTTTATGTATGTTCTGACTGTCTCCTTTGTCAGTGCTATACTGTCCCAATTTACAGAAGAGTAGATGAACCGGTATGAGTCGCACGTTTCGGAGATCTGGATTCCAAATCTAACATGAAAAGGGTATGACCTCATCACTTGCATTAAAATTAACTTATTCATAGAAATTGATTAATTTGTTCTGATGCATCATCCATATTTCATATTTATCTCAATGTGCCTCACCTTTTTCAATTTGTTAGGGAATATGTGCTTATAGTGTGGATATTTGGCCTTCTTGATCTTTAGTGTACTATTCACATAAACACATTGTTGTGGAATCTTAGGTCTTATACTGACAGACTACTAAAGCATATATCTTATTTTTGCCCTGCTATGGAAAAAGAATTCTTAGCTATATGTCTTGTATGAAGCATGCCTAGATGTCATTATATGCTACATGTCTTTATCTTGGAAAGTCTAGATAAGAATGCCACTTGTAGTTGTTTTTTTCCTTGTTTGGGAACTTGATTTCGTCTTCATGATTACTCTTCTTGAAAATTTTAAAAAGCTTGGAAAATTTATGATCATAGCGATTTATGGGCAGGATAGAAGGCTTATGGTAGCATCCTCTCAAGAGTTCATTTTATTTTCTTGATATAATGAGTAAATAAGGATAAGGTGGCAGGGACAAGTGTTTTCATGTGTTTGCTCTCTGGGTATTCAAATTGGTCTGTGGCCAGATTCTGGAGTTGATCCATTGTGTTTACTTGCAGCTGTTAGTGGGCATCACCGGAAGTCAAAAGATTTCTATCCCTAACGTCAATTGTGGTATCAGGAATAGCAAAAATGTTTGTTGGCGAGTTGATTGAAACAGGCAAGTTTTATAGTAGTTCTATGTTTATTTTGTTCCTTCGGAATTTTATCAGATATTATGTCAATCTATGAGATATTTTGTATTTATGTGAGCATGATAGGCAAAGTGCCCAAACTTGTTCTTATTTACCCATTTTTATGTTTTTAGTTTGGCTTCTGTAGTTTTATCTGTCCAACTGTCCATTTCTGCTGCCCAACTCATGATATCGTATGAAAACACGGGCTCTTTGTTAATAAACTTTTTGCCAGGCTGACATCTTTGACCTCATCCTTGACCATTGCGTTGTTTAACAATTTGATTGTGTATTGCAGCCAGAATAGTTATGACTGAGAGGGAGGATTCTGGACCCATTATGCTCTTCCGCTAGAACAGAAGCATCTCCATTGATCCAAGCCCGGATTTAGATGCCTCTTTCTGCCAAACACACAGTTGTGGAAATTTGGCCGTGCTCTTTCTGTGTGCTCCCACACCCCTGTTCGTTCGCCTTCACACCAAAACTCGATTAGGGGAAACAAAGAACAATAGTAAGTGCAGGCTCATGCACTGTAAGACGAATCGTGCAAAGTGTTGCGTATAAAGTAAAACGCTGGTCATGAGGTATTGTTCGGGCTAACAATTTGTACTGCGTCGTGTGACTGGATCTTCTCATCTTACTTGCGTGTATCGGAGTGCACATCAATGTCGTCTTGGGTTAAGTTCGAAATGAAGCACACGTTTGGTTTGATTGTCAGAGCTGTGATCTGCCAAGTGTATTCCATTTCGTCGTGTTAATTTTTCTTGCTTTGATTTATGCTTGAGTTTAACTCCTGGAGAAGCTGGTGTTGATGATCCACTGGACTCCTTTGCACTATGTTTCCCTTCAATCCTGATAAATTTGGTGGACAGGTAATTCTTTCTGCCTGGCCTTAGAAAAGAATCCAAAGGAAGAGGTCACGGGCTCACGGCAGATCCCAGATCCGCTTGAGATTCTTTCGTTGAGATCAAGGCAGATCCGCGGGCGCGTGGCGCTTGCCAGAACAGAATCGACCGACACTTACGCCTGTTGTTCCATTTGGAGATCCTCTTTGTGGCATGCCCAGTCCAGGCAGTCCTGCTGCCTCAGTGTACTCTGCAGTATGTACTAGCCAGTACGGATACATGCGTTATGTGACATCCATGAGCGTGTGCACGAATGCAAGAGAGCTCACGGGAGTGATCGGACGCTTCAAAATACTAGCTGTTAGACGAAGCAACGGAAGCAGTGATGCACGGTTCTCGCAGAGAAACATTCAACTAGGCATACTTGGCCTGTGACTGCTGCTCAGCTTGGGATGCCTTAGAATTGCCCAAGTCCAATGATTAGGAGAAGAAACAGGCAACAAACGGAGCGCAATATGCGGAGAACCTGCGGGCTCTGGCCGGACTTCCCCACGGATCTCGGATTAATAGACTCGTCCTCCCTCCGCGATCATTTCTTGCTGAGCCAAGCAAATCCTGCACAGAAAATTTTTGTCGCAACCATGCATGTACCTTGTCCCCTACTCGGCTGCTTCAAGAAATTCTTAAGAGACAGGGAAAGGGGCAGGTGAAGAGTCTGAGCCTCCGAGGACTATCCTCCTATGATGACCTCGCAGAAGGAAAAGGGATTTTACTCCTACAGTCGTAGACCAACTCCTTTGGACCATGACAAAGCGAACACAAGGATCCAAGAACCAGAGAGGCACTGTGGCCACGAGGAATCAAGAAACTGACGAGTGGCCACTGCTACCGCTTGCTCCATTTCGCAGTGACAAGGGGAGGGGAAAGGCGTGTGCAAATGCAATACGAGCACCGGAAATTAGGAGAGCTGATCAGCCACCCTCCTCCTGCTTTGATAAAAGCCCAACGCCACGTACTCTCTTCTCGTCCCTATCACTCGCAAGTCGCAACAACCGTTATAGTCACAGAAGGAAGGTCCTAGCAAGAGCATGACGACGAGCTGACGGCCCACAGGTCAAATTTTTTCTTCTTTATTTATTAAGCGAGTTGTTGGGTAAAGAATGAGTAACACGAGGATTACCAGCACCAAAGCTGGCTCTTGCCGAGCCGATTCTTGTATCCTGCGATAGACGCACGTACCCTCTTTACTCATTGCCGGCCGCACTAGGCCGATGCCTACTCCAGTCTGTCTGGACGAATAAAAAGCCAACACGCATGCATTGCGGATTTGCGCCGCGTCGCCGATTGCTGTCTAGACCCGTGTTGCACCAGTATTTTTTTGCTCACGGCACACTAACACGTGCAGCTGCGGCAACTTGTAGTACTTTCCGTGGCTATTTTCTGCTCGACCCAGTAGAGTGAAACCAAGAGATCGAATCAGTTGGCTTCAAGGGCCCCGTGGATCGAGTAAAAAGGGGAGCAAATCGTCGTGCTCCGGACAAGAATGATTGGTGGAGTAAGCTGTGTACAACGAGCGAGGGCGAAACTAGCTGGGTGCGAGCTTCGACCCAGAGTCTGAAGCGAAGCAAGCCCCAACCCAACCAGCACGCGCGCGAGATGATCGGCGGGACTACGCGATGGACCCCTCGAGCGGATGCGTTTGCGAACGCCGCG